>NC_066580.1:174814845-175418845 GCF_024323335.1 Lathyrus oleraceus | reverse complement strand
ATGGCCCTTCTTCATGTGAGGAATTGATATGATAGGGATGATTGAGCCCAAAGCTTCGAATGGACATCGTTTCATTTTGGTGGCAATCGACTACTTCACAAAATGGGTTGAAACGACATCGTATGAAAATGTAACCAAGCAAGTTGTTGTAAGGTTTATCAAGAATCAGATCATATGCCATTATGGTGTGCCAAGCAAGATCATTACTGATAATGGATGGAAGTTGAAGAATAATATGGTGGAAGCTCTTTGCAAAGACTTCAAGATTGCACACCACAATTCTTCTCCCTACAGACCCAAGATGAATGGGGCCATTGAAGCTGCAAATAAAAACATTAAGAAGATTATTCAGAAGATGGTTGTCACGTATAAGGATTGGCATGCTATGCTCCCGTTTTCTTTGCACGGGTATCGTACATCCATCCGCACTTCAACAGGGGCAACTACTTTTTCTCTTGTATATGGTATGGAAGCAGTGCTCCACGTAGAGGTTGAGATTCCTTCATTGCGTGTGCTCATGGAAGCCAAGTTTACTGAGGTTGAATGGTGTCAGACCAGGTTTGACCAGCTGAATTTGATTGAGGAGAAGAGATTAACTGCCATGTGTCATGGTCAGTTATATCAGTAGAGGATTTAGAAAGCTTTTGATAAGAAGGTCATACCTCGGGTATTCAGAGAAGGTGACCTTGTGCTCAAGAAGATCTTGTCTTTCAAACCGGATTCTAGGGGAAAATGGACTCCTAATTATGAAGGCCTATATGTTATTAAGAGAGCCTTTTCAGACGGTGCGTTGATTCTTACAACTATAGATGGTGAAGAGTTCACTCGTCCTATGAACGCAGATGCAGTCAAGAAATAATTCGCCTAAAAATAAAATAAAATAAAAAGAAAGTATAGCTCGCTAAGTTGAAAACCCGAAAGGGTGGCTTAGGCAAAAAAGAGCGTCTTGGTGGATTGAAAACCCGAAAGGGCGATCCATGCAAAAATTAGAGACATAAAAACAGAAAGAATTTCCAAATAAGTTGAGTACCCCAGCTTGGGGAAACTTATGCAAAAATTAGGGATCATCGCAAGTAACTGTAGTCTACTGATCGACTAGTATCGGAAAGAACTTAGTTGAGCACAAAGGTTGACGTTGATTCATCATCCCAGTAGCGGTAAAGAGCATAGTGGATATCAAGAGTTGGTAGAAGGATAAAGGATCATTTGTATTCAATGTAACTCTTTTCCATGTAAATTACCATTTTCAACTTTGTAAAAATCTATGGAGTCTTGTCATTTACAGACTACCATCCCATTAAATAAAGCTGAGCTTTTGTCCAATTGTTTCTACTCTTATTTACTTCAGCCAATAGTTTAAATTTTATTATGATCAATTTGGAAATTTAAATTTTTTTAATTAAAATCATTTTTTTCTTAAAACATAAAAATAAGAATTTCTCAAAGCAATTAAAAGGAAGTATCAACAACACTTCAAAGAGCAGCAAGTCCTTAAGTGCTAAGCATCAGAGGTTCCCCAAGCAGTTAACCCTTCGGGTATCTCTAATTATTTGTGTTGATCCGTTTCCCCTACATAGTGTTTGTTCCTTAGCGGAGTTCTGATTCTTTTCCCCAGCTGAACCGGTTGATTTAGTACCTTGCGGCGTGTTATTTCCCTGGCAGAGTTTCTGTGTTCCCCAATGGAATTTGTGTTTCCTCGGAAGGGTTGATCTTCAGCAGAGTAAGATGTTTTCCCTAGTAGATTGTGTTGGTTCCCCCCACCAGTCACCATCCGACTCGCTCCCAGTCAGAGTTTCCTCCTGTTTTCTGAGCAGCTATTTGTGTTTATCTTCTGTATGGTTGTCTCCCATTTGATATTGTGTTGGCCTAAAATTCCCTGCAGACTCGATAACATTTCCTCTCCTCAGCAGATCTCCTTTTCCCTCGGCTAGATTTGAGCCTTTGGGTTGTTGATCTCTCTGTTCTCCAACAATTGTCTCCCTCTTTTTTGCGGATTTACCGAGGATTGTACTGATGATTCAAATTCTTTGTGACACCTTTGTATCCTTTGTGATCGTTTTGTCAGCATAATCATAATATATATACATATACATATACATTCATATAATTTCATAATTGCATATTTGCATCATCATATCCGATTAGCTTGTTGATTTGAGATTCTCATTCTCTGTTATGGCGATACTTTATCCCCATTCGAATCTCGGTGTCTGTCCTCCCTCAATTGTAGAGCGTCAACCCCTTAGGAAGAAAGAATTTAAACTTTCTCCTCTTCCCCACTGAGTTGTTTCCTCGTGGATGATTATTACTTCAGTTTCCTCCCCAGTTGTTTATCTAGATGGAATCACTCCCCTTGAGTTATATCCTCATTGGGTTGAGTCTTGATTTACTGTTTCTTTCTAGATCGTGCCTAGATAGATGCTTTGAGTCTCCTAAGAGCTTATTACCTAGTAACTGGTAATATTCTTCATAGTTTGCAGTTTGTTACTTCTTGCCCAATACCTAGTATAAGTACCCCTGTTTTTCCAGCAATGGAGTTCCCAGTGGATTCATTTGTTTCTATATGTTGTTATTTAAGCCCATTCTACTGAGTCGACATGAAGATTTTAACCTTCGCCTCCTCAGTTAGAAAGTCCTTAAATAGGGGAAGCTCTAAGACCCTAATTTGACCCTAAGATCCCTCATGCAATTTCATCATAAGCATTAGCATTGGGATCATACCTTGACATCCTCTTTACCCCTCTTTCATTGGGTTTGTTTTGGGAGAGATCACCAAGCACTATGTGATTGTATCATACTTGTATATTATCATTTTACTAACCAAAATACCATAAATATGTCTGTGCATTTGCCTAACTCTTTTGTAGGTAAGGCATGATCCCATTGATTTATCAAGTTCATATTTAGGGTTTGAGACCCTCATGACAAAGAGCACAACCATGAATTAATCCAAGAATGGTTATGAGCATCATATATGAGTTCCACTGATTCCTACGTGTTATATTGATCAAGTTTTCTTCAAGAGTTTGGAGGTGATTTACCTTGGAAACCCTAGTTTGACTGGGTATCTTGAGTAACTTCTCCAACAAGCTATCTCACCAATTGATCAAATTTTTCAAGGTACACTTCAAAATTCATCATCTTATGCATATATGATCTACCATTAACCAAGAAAGTCCAAAGAATTGAAGGTTAGCAAGTTGGTTGATGGTGGTTGGCTAGATGAATTCATCTGATCAAAACTGGGTCTCCCTAGACCCTGTCTCCTACAATTTTCACCATATTAAAAGGATTCCAAGATCAAAGTTACTCTAAATGATATTCCAAACAACTTTCATGTTGAGACCTAGATCTATGTTTTCTTGGAAAATCATTTTCTATGTTGAAACATTATAGGTCATTTTGTCTAAACCCTAATTTGAAAGTCAACTTCCCAAGGCCATAACTTTCTCAATTTTTATGAGATGAAATATTTCCATTGCACATTCAAATTAAAGATGTCTACCTCAACTTTGATGTTTGGAGTGAGTGCAAATTCAACTTGTATGAGCATGTGATATGAGGATACATTATAGGTCATTTTTGACCTATACCATTGAACAAGTGATTTTTCCAAACTTCAAAAATGCATAACTATATCATTCTAAATCCAAATGCAATTAAATTGGTGACAATTTTTAAGGTATTTGAAAGAGCTACAACTTTTATACAGATACTTTTCTCATTTAAAGCTCACATAAAAAGTTAAGCAAGGTGGAATATTGAAGTATATGGCTTGACACTTAGAAAATTTCTCAACATGTTGAAATTTCCAAAATTCCACCTCAAAAGTCTCCATGTTAGAAGCTCCAAATGAAAACGTTTTCTACATCAAACTTGTTCCCTTTGATCCAAACTTTCCCAAGAACCCAAGTTCATACATTATGTATCCAAACATCACCAAATTCAATTACTATATCTCATACACACCTCACAATCACATCAATACAAACATTCAATTATCACATAACTCTAATGTGACTCAATGCAAGACATGTGACTCTATGCATGTGGTACCGCAATGTGAACCCAACGTTTCACCGCTTTCCGATTCAATATCTAGAATCCAAGCCACTACGTCTATTTCCAATTAAGGATCAACGTCTGCTACGCCTATTTCCAATTAAGGATCAACGTCTATGTGAACCCACAATTTCACCGCTTTCCGATTCAATATCTAGAATCCAAGCCACTACGTCTATTTCCAATTAAGGATCAACGTCTGCTACACCTATTTCCATTCAAGGATCAACGTCTATGTGAACCCACAGTTTCACCGGTTTCCGATTCATATCTAGAATCCAAGCCACTACGTCTATTTCCAATTAAGGATCAACGTCTGCTACGCCTATTTCGAATTAAGGATCAACGTCTATGTGAACCCACGGTTTCACCGCTTTCCGATTCAATATTTAGAATCCAAGCCACTACGTCTATTTCCAATTAAGGATCAACGTCTGTTACGCCTATTTCCATTCAAGGATCAACGTCTATTACCATGTGAACCCACAGTTTCACCGCTTCCACCATGAAGCCGACCATGCCATGAATGAATGTACAAATACCAACACATATGCAATTAAGATCATCTCTACCGTCTTAACATTCCACATATACACATTCATAACAATATATTTTTCACAAATATATGCTAATTATCAAATACACACACTAGAATTCATTCCAAATGAATACAACTTTTAAAATCTCGATTTTTCATTTTTTCAACAGTGGTAACCAGTTATCGCTCGGTGGGTAATCGGTTAAAGCAAAACAGAATCAACTTCCTGCGCAGATTTTCAAGCAAGTAACCGGTTAACGCTCGGTGGGTAACCGGTTAACACAAAACAAAATCAACTTCCTTCGCAGATTTTCAAGCAAGTAACCGGTTAACGCTCGGTGGGTAACCAGTTAACATAAAACAGAATCAATTTCCTGGGCAGATTTTCAAGCAAGTAACCGGTTAACGCTCGGTGGGTAACCGGTTAACATAAAACAGAATGCAGAATTTTCTGCGTTTTTCATCGTTGGAGGACTTTCGGACCTCTGATTTCGATTCCGTAAAAAGCCAAATGTTTAGAAAATTATAACTCATACAATACTCTAAGTATATAGCGTTAATTTGCAGTTTGAACACAATCCAATACTCATCAAAACCTAACAATTTTTCAAACAACCATACAAAATTAGGGATTTTAACCTAAACATACTTCTACCCATTGACCCAATCATACTAACCCATAATAATAAGGATTGTCCCCCTTACCTCTTCAATTTTCTAGAAACCCTAGCTTCTCTCTTGTTCTTCCCCTTTTCCTCCTTACTTTTCCTCTTCTCTTTCTCTATTTTCGTCAAATGATCAAAATAATCCTACTCCTCACTCTCCTCACCTCTTATATACTAGTATTCTATTTAGGCTTAAAGAATGATACCTCTAATTTATTTATTAGGCGCAATAAGACCTAGTATTATAATATCTCTATTTAATTCAACTAAATTAAACCAACACAGTATACACACCAAGTTAATTAATTCCATTATTCATTATATCTCGTATCAACTAAATAATTAATTAACGCACCAAATTAATTAATATAATCAATTATTATACTACCTAACAACCGATTAATTGATTAACACACCAAATAAATAAAATAAAATATAATAATAATAATATACGAAATAATTACTAAAATTGGGTTGTTACAACTCTCCCCCACTTAAAAGATTTCCGGCCTCGAAAATACCTCAAACGAACAACTCCGGATACGATTCCTTCATCTTATCCTCGAGTTCCCAAGTAATATTGCCATTGGCGGCTCCGCCCCATATCACTTTCACCAAAGCATTCTCCTTACCACGAAGCTTCTTCACTTCTCGATCTTCAATTAGCATAGGTGATGTATCAACCGTCAAATTATCCCGCACTTGCACATCATCTAATGGGACAACATGCGATGGATCCGCAATGTACCTCCTCAATTGAGACACATGGAACACATCATGAAGATTAGAAAGTGATGGTGGTAATGCAATCAGATATGCCACTTCAGACACACGGCGTCAACTTACGCGACTTCAAAGCTCTACCAACACCCGTTATTGGCGTAACTCGAAGAAACACATTCTCATCTTTCTCAAACTCAAGAGCTTTCCTCCTCTTATCATGATAACTCTTTTGACGACTCTGAGAAGCCTTCATCTTTTCTTGAATCATCTTAATCTTATCCGTAGTGTCTTGAATCAACTCGGGTCCAACCACAGCACTCTCTCCCGATTCGTACCAACATAAAGGAGTTCTACACCTTCTACCATAAAGAGCCTCAAAAGGTGCCATTCCAATACTCAAATGGAAACTGTTGTTATAGGTAAACTCGATCAAAGGCAAGAAACTATCCTAATTTCCTCCTTGTTCCAAAACATAAGACCTCAAAAGATCTTCAAGTGACTGAATAGTCCTCTCCGTTTGACCATCAGTTTGCGGATGATATGCCGAACTCAAACGCAACTTCGTACCCAAAGCACTTTGCAAACCTTCCCAAAATCTTGAAGTGAACCTCGGATCTCTATCCGAAACAATGCTCGACGGAATACCATGCAAACACACAATCCTTTCGATGTACAACTTAGCAAGTCTTTCCATCGAATAATCCATCCTTATCGGAATAAAATGAGCACATTTCGTCAACCTGTCCACAACGACCCAAATCGCCTCACAATTACTCGACGTTCTCGGCAAACCCGAAACAAAATCCATAGAGACACTATCCCACTTCCATTCGGGAATAGATAACGGTTGCATCAAACCAGACGACTTTTGATGTTCAATCTTTGACTTTTGACAAGTCAAACATGCATACACAAATTCCGCTACATCCTTCTTCATACCTTGCCACCAAAACATCTTTCTCAAGTCTTAATACATTTTAGTAGCACCAGGATGAATACTCAAACCACTTCTTTGCCCTTCCTCGAGAATCCTCTTTCTCAAATCCACAACGTCTGGAACACAAACTCGATCACGACATCTCATGATACCATTCTCATCAATTCGAAAGTCACCACCTTTGCCTTGATTAATCAATGTCATAACATCGACTAATTTCAAATCTGACTTCTGACCTTCTCTAATCTCGTCAAGAATGCCACACGTAAGCTTCAACATACCAAGCTTAACACACGAAGGCATCGCTTCACAAACCAAACTCAAATCTCTAAATTGCTCCAACAATTCAAACTCTCGAATCATCAACATAGACACGTGCAATGACTTCCTACTCAATGCATCGGCTACAACATTCGCCTTTCTAGGATGATAATTCCAACCATAATCATAATCTTTCAAGAATTCCAACCATCTTCTTTGCCTAATATTCAATTCTTTCTGATCGAACAAGTACTTCAAACTCTTGTGATCACTAAACACATCAAATCGCGATCCAAACAAGTAATGCCTCCAAAGCTTCAACACAAACACAACGACGACCAACTCTAAATCATACGTCGGATAATTCCTCTCATGAACTTTAAGTTGCCTTGAAGCATAAGCTACCACTTGCCCTTTTTGCATCAAAACACCTCCCAAACCCGACAAGGAAGCATCACAATACACAACGAAAGTTTCGAACGGATCCGGTAAAATCAAAATAGGAGCCGTAGTCAATCTTCTCTTAAGCTCTTGAAAATTCGCTTCACACTGCGAAGTCCAAATGAAAGCTTGACCTTTCCTAGTCAACTGCGTCAATGGTAATGACAACTTAGAAAATCCTTCAATGAACTTCCTATAATAACCAGCCAAACCAAGGAAACTTCTAATCTCAGCATCAGACATAGGAGCTTCCCACTGAGATACAACTTCAATCTTCGTAGGATCCACAAAAATACCACCACTCGAAATCACATGTCCGAGAAAACTTACTTCACTCAACCAAAACTCACATTTAGAGAGTTTAGCAAACAACTTCCTCTCTTTCAACACCGATAACACAACCTTCAAATGGTCAGCATGATCCTCTTCGCTCTTAGAATAAATCAATATATCATCGATGAACACAACAACAAACTTATCCAGATAATCATGAAAAAATCTATTCATATACTCCATAAATACACCAGGTGCATTAGTCACACCAAAAGGCATCACAGAGTACTCGTAGTGACCATACCTTGTCCGAAAAGCAGTCTTTTGAATATCCTCAACCATTACACGAATCTGATGATACCCAGACCTCAAGTCAATCTTTCTAAACAGACAAGCTCCAACCAGCTGATCCATCAGATCGTCAATCCTCGGAAGTGAATACTTGTTCTTAATCGTCACTTTGTTCAGTTGTCTATAATCAACACATAATCTCATAGAACCTTCTTTCTTCTTGACCAACAGAACAGGTGCACCCCACGGCGACACACTAGGACGAAGAAACCTATTCTCAAGCAAGTCTTCATATTAACTCTTCAACTCTTTCAACTCAGAAGCAGACATTCTATAGGGAGTCATCGATACAGGACTAGTTCTAGAAACTAAATCAATCGAAAACTCAACCTCACGTTCCGACGGTAAATCACTTATATCTTCCGGAAATACCTCCTCAAACTCATAAACTATTGGAAATTCTTCAATCGTCCTCTTCTCACGAATGTCCAAAGTTGCCAACAACATCAACAACTCGGCACCATCTTGCACTGATTCATCAACTTGCTTAGCAGACACAAACCAATCTTCCTTCGCACCAACCTCAGGAAAAATAACCTTCTTCTCCTAAACAGTTGATATACGCCCAATTAAATAATAGCCAACACCCTCCTCGAATCCGACCTCTCTTCGGGTTCAGGAAAAGCACAACATTCTCAAAACAGGTTAACTAGCCAACACTGCACTCTTGCAGACGCTTCTCCCCGAGTTATTTCATTCCCAACCTGCCAATGGAAAATAAAACAAGCATCGATAGTGTTCTCACACACATGTCGCATACTAGGGAACAAATATAATTAAACAACCTGGCCGGACGGACCGACCTGCTCTGATACCACTAATGTAACACAGTTTTTTCTACCCCAAAATACTTAACATATAATAAGAGTAAATAAGCACGCATATAAACAAATCGGCGTCACATCGACATTTTCAAAAACTAAAATCTTTCAAAAACCAAACATCATTCATCATCAATACACAATACACCTGGTCATTTAAAATAACACATCTCACTTATCATGAATATTCAAGAATATGCGTTCGCAACGGAAAATAATGAATACTCATGTATTTCATAAAATGATTCATGTCCCATACCATGATCATTTCTCAATAATCTCTTCAAAATAAACTAAAACCATATCCAGGATATTTGGCACTGTGGCCTCTCAAACAACGAATTTCAAATAAACATGTGCACAAGTAATAACATACTACGAATCCAAATCAGATATGAGTTCAATACTACTAATCTACCCCGTGTTACATGACCAGAGCATTGACTCACTACTTAGTCTCTAAAACAAAGCACCGGAGCTCTCCAGCTAATCTCGAGTGAGCTACCGTCCACTTACTTCAACGATACTACTCTGTAGTATCTGCACGATGCCATGTAAAGCAACATTCAAACAGAAGGGTGAGAATTCAAATCATTATGAAGAAGTATAATAAAGCACAATGATTAAATCAATAATTAAAGGAATTCATCACACTTCGTATAACCATGTAATAATACAAACCAATATTTATTTCACATGTTTCAAGCATACATCCAAACTCAAGGAGTATAATAATAAAATCCAATACTATATTCCCAAATATAGACATAACTACAATTATAACATGATCACATATTTTGCCAAATTATGTATCCAAACATCACCAAATTCAATTACTATATCTCATACACATCTCACAATCACATCAATGCAAACATTCAATTATCACATAACTCTAATGTGACTCAATGCAAGACATGTGACTCTATGCATGTGGTACCGCAATGTGAACCCAACGTTTCACCGCTTTCCGATTCAATATCTAGAATCCAAGCCACTACGTCTATTTCCAATTAAGGATCAATGTCTGCTACGCCTATTTCCAATTAAGGATCAACGTCTATGTGAACCCACAGTTTCACCGCTTTCTGATTCAATATCTAGAATCCAAGCCACTACATCTATTTCCAATTAAGGATAAACGTCTGCTACGCCTATTTCCTATTAAGGATCAACGTCTATGTGAACCCACCGTTTCACCGCTTTCCGATTCAATATCTAGAATCCAAGCCACTACGTCTATTTCCAATTAAGGATCAACATCTGTTACGCCTATTTCCATTTAAGGATTAACGTCTATGTGAACCCACAGTTTCACCGCTTTCCGATCCATATCTAGAATCCAAGCCACTACGTCTATTTCCAATTAAGGATCAACGTCTGCTACGCCTATTTCGAATTAAGGATCAACGTCTATGTGAATCCACAGTTTCACCGCTTTATGATTCGTTCGTAAGGGAAATCATCATTAATAGGGGTTCGTTCAGGTTTGTTCCTTTCTATTCGTGATAAGTGGTCTGCTACTACGTTTTCAGTACCTTTCTTATCTTTTATTTCTAGATCAAATTCTTGTAAGAGCATAATCCATCTTAAAAGTCTTGGTTTGGCATCCTTCTTACTTAAGAGATATCTAATAGTGGCGTGGTCGGTATAAATAATAATTTTCGCCCCTACTAGGTAAGAACGGAATTTTTCCAACGCGAACACGACAGCTAAAAGTTTTTTTTCAGTGGTGGCGTAGTTCATTTGGGCTGGATCTAGTGTTCTTCTCGGATAGTAAATAGCATGGAGCTTCTTATCCTTCCTTTGTCCCAGTACTGCGCCTACTGCGTAATCACTCACATCGCGCATGATTTCAAATGGCAATCTCCAGTCAGGTGGTTGCATTATGGGTGCGGTGATTAAAGATGTCTTCAGTTGGTTGAACGCTGTTAAGCATTTTTTCATCAAATATGAAATCAGCGTCTTTCATTAATAATCCTGTAAGTGGCTTGGTTATTTTTGAGAAATCTTTAATGAAACATCGGTAGAAACCGGCGTGTCCTAGAAAGCTTCTTATTTCTCGTACGGTTTTATGAGGTTGAAGGTTCTCTATGATTTCGATTTTAGCTTTGTCTACTTCAATTCCTCTGTCAGATAACATGTGACCTAATACAATTCCTTGTTGAACCATGAAATGGCATTTCTCCCAGTTTAAAACAAGGTTTACTTTCACGCATCTTTCGAGTACCAATTCAAGGTTAGATAGACATCCTTCGAAACTCTGCCCACAAACAGAAAAATAATCCATAAATACTTCCATGATGTCATCTATAAAAACACAAAGATTCCCATCATGCATCTTTGAAATGTTGCGGGAGCGTTACATAGTCCAAATGGCATTCGTCGGTAGGCGAATGTACCATAAGGGCATGTGAAGGTAGTCTTTTCTTGGATGTCAGGATGGATTGGGATTTGAAAGAATCCTGAATAACCGTCCAGATAGCAGAAGTGAGAGTGCTTAGCCAATCGTTCAAGCATTTGGTCAATGAAGGGTAGAGGGAAATGATCTTTACGAGTGGCTTTATTTAGTTTTCTATAGTCAATACACATTCTACTTCCAGTCACAACTCTTTGTGCTATGGATTCGCCCTTCTCGCTCTTAACAAATGTAACACCTCCTTTCTTGGGTACTATATGAATAGGGCTAACCCATTGACTATCTGAGATCGGGTATATGATTCCAGCATCTAGAAGTTTCTTTACTTCATCCTTGACTACCGTACTTAGGATTGGGTTGATCCTTCTCTAGTGTTCTCTAGAGGTTTTATAGTCTTCCTCCAGCATAATGTGATGCATATAAAAAGAATGACTTATTCCTTTTAGATCGGCGATGTTATATCCTAACGCTATTGGATGTTTTCTTAGGACATCTAGTAATTTCTCAGTTTCCATTTGTCCCAAGTCAGCGTTGACTATTACTGGTCTTTTTAGTTCAGTGTCTAGGAATTCGTATCTTAGGTTCTTTGGTAGTGTTTTTAGTTCCAAGTCAGGTTTCTTTGGGCATGGCATGTGGTCGGGTGTAATTGCTAAGCATTCGCTTAGACTTTCGTTATGGTATGGTTCATGCCAAATATTGTCTTCGAAGATTAGAGGGATTTGGATTTTCATTATTTCAGAGTACGTGGTTTCTTCCATCTCCATCTCTCTCACGCATTCTTCTATGATATCGAGTAGATAACAGGTGTCGTCTATAGCTGGTGCTTGTAAGAATTGGGTTAAGATGAATTCAACCTTTTCCTCTCCAACTTCGAATGTCAGCTTACCTCTCTTTATGTCTATTATGGCTCCGGCGGTAGCCAAGAATGGCCTTCCTAAAATGATAGGTGTACTGGCATCTTCTTTGATGTCCAGGATTATGAAGTCTATAGGGATGTAGAATTGTCCTACACGTACGGGGACATTCTCTAGTATACCGACAAGATATTTGATTGAGCGGTCAACTAATTGAACAAACATCTTGGTTGGTTTTAATTCTCCCATACTTAGCCTTCTACAAATGGTTAAGGGCATTACACTAATGATGGCTCCTAGATCACATAGAGCTTTGTCTATGACGAATTTTCCAATGACACAGGGTATGGAGAAACTACCTGGGTCTTTTAGTTTGGGAGGCGTATTATTCTGGATTATGGCGCTACACTCGGCAGTAAGTGTAACTGTTTCGTCATCCTCAATCTTTTTCTTATTGGACAGGATTTCCTTAAGAAATTTGGTATAGGAGGGAATTTATGTGATGGCTTCTGTAAAGGGTATCGTAATGTTTAGTTGCTTCAGAAGTTCAACAAATTTCCTAAATTGACTCGCAGTTTTAGAACTTTTGAGTGTTTGAGGATACGGAATGGGTGGTTCATAAGGGGGTGGAGGTACTTAAGGTTTTTCTTTCTCTTCACTCTCTTGGGTATTATCTTCTGTTTCCTTTGGTTCAGTCACCTGCTCAGTTGAGGTTTTATCTGGTTTTTGGTACATGGCATGGTTTTGGAGTCTTGGATCTACGGGTCCATCTACTTCTTTTCCCCTCCTCAGTATAACGACATTTGCATGTCCTTTTGGATTAGGTCGCGGCTGTCCAGGAAATGTTCCAGCTGGAGAGGCTCTAGATGCTTGATGTTGAGCCACTTGTGAAATATGTGTTTCAAGCATTTTATTGTGGGTGGCTAAGGCGTCTACTTTGTTCGCTAGTTGTTTAAGTTGCTCGCTAGTATGTATGTTTTGGTTCAAGAAGTCTTTGTTTGTTTGAGCTTGAGTAGCTATGAAGCTTTCCATCATTAACTCGAGATTTGACTTCCTAGGCATGTTAGGAGCATTATTAGTTGGCTTTTGATATCCAGGCGGAACAGCTGGTGCTTGGCCAGGTGCATACAGGGCATTGTTATTCTTATACGAGAAATTAGGATGGTTTTTCCAGCCTGGGTTATAGGTATTTGAATAGGGATTTCCTTGTGTGTAATTTACTTGAACGGTTGGGACTCCTGCTAATATTTGACATTCTTGTGCAGCGTGTCCAGGGTTTCCACATAACTCACAATTTGAAGTTACAGCAGCCACGGTGGCTGCGGGAGGTATGGTCAAGTTATTTAATTTTTGAACAAGGGCATCTACCTTTGCATGAACATGGTCAAGGCTACTGATTTCGTACATTCCACCCTTCGTCTGGGACTTTTCCACTGGAGTTCTTTCACCTCCTCATTGGCAATGGTTTTGGGCCATGTTTTCAATGAGTTGATAGGCTTCGGTGTACGACTTATCCATAAGTGCACCGCCCACGACAGCTTCTATTGTAAATCTTGTGTTATATAGAAGCCCATTGTAAAATGTGTGAATGATCACCCAGTCTTCGAGACCGTGATATGGACATATCCTCATCATGTCCTTGTATCTCTCCCACGCTTCGTAGAGAGATTCCACATCTTTTTTCCTGAATCCATTGATTTGAGCTCTCAGCATAGCAGTTTTGCTCGGTGGAAAATATCGGGATAAGAAAACGTTCTTCAGTTCTTCCCATGTCGTAATGGAGTTGGATGGGAAGGATTGCAACAAAGCCCAAGCTATGTCTCTTAGTGAGAAAGGAAAGAGGCACAGTCTTATCGCATCTTGAGATACACCATTTGCCTTTACAGTATCTGTGTACTGCACAAACTTGGTCAGGTGTTCAATAGGATCGTCCGTAGGATTTCCAACAAATCGATATTGTGTGACGGCTGATAATAGTGAGGATTTCAGCTCGAAGTCGTTTCGATTTATAGCGGGGGCAACAATGCTGTTGTGAGGTTCTTGTTGGGACGGGGTAGCGTAGAATTTAAGAGGACGATTATGTGGTCCTTCTTCGGCCATGTTTGGTTTTTCTTCTGGTTTAGGAGAAGAGAAGATATCGGGAATATCGTACTTTTGTTGATATTCGTGTATTCGGCGTCTCACGTATAAGAAACGCTCTAATTTTGGGATTGGTGGTGCTAAGTTATCGCCTTGTGAGCGAGTACTTGGCATACAATCAGGGAAAGAAGGGAGAGAAGATTAGTTTTTGTTTTTACCTTAGTCTATACCGTGCAACGAAAGAATCACACTATTCGACTAAAATAGGTCCCCGCCAACGGCGCCAAAAACTTGATGCTTCGTCTGATTATATATAAAATAGTCTATCGGGTACTTGACTGGAAGTGCACAGTCCAGTCGCTTTAGTTTTAAAAGATATCGATCCTACAGGGACCTATGTTCAAATTTGTGTTACTAACGTCACTATGTTTAGCTAAGGGAATTGATTAGTAGAAGTTTGGGGGTAAGATAGTAAATCTAAGGGGGATTTAGTTTTAAGGAATAATTAATGGAAGGAATCAGTATGCACCATATTAATTGTCAAGGATTCGATAAGTCACCGGTGAATAGTTTAAATGCCAAATATCTCTCAGTAGAAAATATTTATTTAAAAAGCTTTATCTCACACTCTTGTAGTTGTTGATTCGGCCTATAGCTTTAAGTCAGAATGTACGCTCTCGCTGTCCCATTTGAAGTTAAAATTACTTTTTGAAAATAAATAAGTTCTAATTGCTTTTAAAGTGCTCTCGCTGTTTTTAAACTCAATGCCTAATTTTTACTATCCAGCTTGAGCCTCACGCTCTCGCGGTTGTTGGTTCTCACCTTAGTTAATTTCCCACTCTCGTTGCAAAACCGTATTAAATAGCTTTTCACGCTTTTGTGATAAAGTTAATTAAATTTAAATTAAAAACTTCAGCCTAAAAGATTGTTTGAGAAAAAGAGTTTTCACCGATAATTATTAAATCCCATCAAATTAAATTGCTACATACCGATACCGGTAATTTAGCCGGACATGTTAAATAAGGCAAACATAGGGCACAAACAGATCAACATTGCGTCAAACATAATTATAATAATAATTCAATAAAAACCTGGAGATCGAAGTAATAGAGTATAACGATTCTTGGAGTACTTGAGCAGTCCTCCACAAGTCGGTAGGCTTTGCTTCTTCAATACAAATTACTTACTAAAATAAAATAAAGTGTAGTAGTTCCCCAGTATAGGAAACTATTACTATGGCTAACTGGAAAACTGAAGGAAAACGGAAAAACGGAATTCTAAAAAGAATGGCGAATAAAATAAGGCAACGGAAACAAGGTTGCTGAAAAGAAAATACTAAAAGCTAGAAAGCTGTAAAACTAAATTGTTGAGCGTAAGTGTGAATGTAGGCGTCCCCAATTTTTCCCATTTTGGTCCTTTATATAGTGCTCCTTTAGGTCTTGGTGGTTAAGATATTCAAGGAAGACTTGGTTTTGAATGAGGAAACGTGGGAGTAAGTTTGTTGGAGGGAATTTATGCACGTTTGGGAGCCTGTGATTGACTGTTTCAAAGCGCATACTGTGGCCGCGTGACGCTCGTCATGGGCTTGTAACGGTCGTCACAGTCTGGGTTATGACGATCGTCATGAATCTGTGACGGTCGTCACATCAACAAATTTTGCATTTCATGCTTTCTGCTTTTTGCTGTGCTTTCTCATCTGTTTCTTCTCCTTTTTCTTCCTTTTCTTCATTTTGCTTATTAATGCTTGGAGATTTAAATACCTGCAAAAACAACTCAAATACTTGCGGAATAATTGTAATATTAGTTAAAATGGTATGATGTTTGAGTGTAAATCAAGGCAATTATCTGATGTGTTTTCGCGTTATCATTTACCCAGACTCCATGCTCGTGACATACAACAAACCCTTGATTCTTGGTTGATCCAATCAAGTCTTGTCAATATCAATAGACCTTAGGTGTTGATAAGGTGTAAACCATAATCCACCAAAATGGATGGTTGATCATGATAATGACTGGATTCATCCCTTGACCTTTGTTTGTTTGTCTTGTGTGTGATCCCTTATCTGTGATTGTTGCATTCATGCATTCATGTGTATTATAATATTCATCACATGAAAATTTCAAGGAACTGAGGTATTATTTGCAAATATTTTCAGACCATGGATTATGGACGAAGGAACACTAAGAAGTACAGTTTTAGATGTCCCGACTTGCAAGAGTTAAGAAAGCTAGCATCTTTTGTATTAGATCCCTTGGACTTCAAACAACGTCATGGGAAGATTCTGTCTGTCTTGACTTTTGAGTGTGCTAGTGCAGTTCTATGATCCTCTCTACCGCTGTTTCACTTTCCCAGATTTTCAGCTTGTGCCTACCTTGGAGGAGTATTCTCATCTTTTGGGGATACATGTTTCTTGTAGAGTACCTTTTAGTGGATTGGAGGAGATTCCCCGATCTAGTCTTATTGTTGAAGCTCTTCACTTGAAGAAGTTTGAGATAGAGGCTCATTGGTGTCGCAACGCGAAAAACAACAAGCGGGAAGAAAATAGAAGAGTCGCCACCGTTCGTTATTTATCCCAAAGGAGGGAAAGGAAACGATCGAAGATAACCTAAAGAGAGGAAAAGACAAGGTCTCGCAACCAGATCTAGAGTTCGAGAGTCGATTATGCGAAGGGAAGGTATTAGCACCCCTACGCATCTGTAGTACTCTATGGTATCCACTCTTGTTGTTCTAGTCTAAAGGATGTATGTATATCTAAGGTACTATCTACTAAAAGAAGGTCAAGAGAAAATGACTCGCAAGGATGTCGCATCCATTACCTACGTATCTCACCTGAGTATGAGAATCAGAGTCTTCGTAGCTCGGCTACCTATGGGCGAGAGAGAAGTGTGCTTGATAAGACATCGCGTCTAATGCCTAAGTATCTCATCTGGAATGAGAATTAGAGCAAAACGTAGTTCAACTAACTACGGGAACAAGGGTCTCGATTCCAACTAGGGAAAGAGAAAGGGAAGGTCTCGATCGCAACGTGGGCGAGAGAAAAGAATCGCAGCAAGGGCGAAAGCAAGTAAGGATTAGTTGTTAGTCATTAGTCAAACTCGGCAAGACATCGCGTCTCGTGCCTACGTATCTCATCTGAACATGAGAATCAGAGTTGTCGTAGTTCGGCTAACTAGGGGTTAAGGATTGCCATCTGAACATGGACTTACAAAAGAGGACACCGACTGTGTCAAAGGAAAGTGGGCAATGTGTTCAACGTCCTAGCAGTAGGTGTCGTTGCTCGCTGAATCGAGTCTTAGGCAGTTACCTCTTTGCAATAGAACGGACTGACATGCCACAAGATCGGAGACGCACGGAAGGTCTAAAAGTGGGGAAGTTCTGCCCTAGAGTTGTCATGCAATATGGAACTATGTGTTAGGATTTACAGAGGGGAACATCTACCTAATGTCAGCAAGCAAAGAATAAGGGAATTCTACCTATGTTATCATACAAAGGGTTCTACCTAATGTGTGCTACCTAAGAGGAACAAGAGTTGACGGACGAAGCAAGGAGAGGAGCCAAGGATAAAGGTAGATGGCGATGCCTGAGGCAATCGACTTACAAGAGGATGGATGAATGCGTGCTTGTTCTGTTAAGTTTTGAAAATGATTACTCGATGTTGGATCAAGCTTTTGATCTTGTTTTGAAATGATTATCGGATGTTTGTTTTAATTCTGGTATTAACAGATGAATAAATAATTAAAGGATAAATATTATACAATTTATGGGATATGGGTACATTTGTTACGAATGAGGATGGTTCTTGGCAATCAAACAATAAGAATATATGCCTCAATCATCATACAAGTAGGTAACAGTTATCAATCAAATCAGATAAGTAAACAGGTATATAATCAAATCAAAGAATCAAAGAATGAAAGAACGGAGCATTAAACAAGGCATGGGAAGTATGAACATGTTAAACAATCAAGCAATAGTAAGCATGGATGAAAGAAACAAGTATAACAGATAACAGATGAATCAGGCAGATGAAAAGATGCACAAAAGGGTCCACTGAAATAATTAAATCAAGAAATAAGGTAAGGATCAGATAAAATCAAGATAAAAGGCCTCTAATACATGGCCTATGAGATGAACAAGGGAGGATCGAAAGATCTCTTCACTTTCCATAAGCAATCCCTAAATCAAACATTGATCATAAAGAAGTCAAACGAAAATTCGAGCCAACTTACTAAATATCAAATAAATAGAAAATTAATCAGGAAAATTATGAAAAATTAAACTAAGTAAGGTGGGGTCAGGACATCATCATCCCCCAAAACGATTTTAAAAATAATGAAAATTAGTACATGAATTAATTGAAACAAAACAGAAGTCAAACTAAAAGTCAATCAACAAAACTAGGTTAAAATTAAATCAAAAAAAATTGAAAATGTGAAATAAAACTCCAAGAAAAAGTCAGGTTGACCATGGGGCAGTGGTCAACCTTCATCCCAAAAATCAGGAGCTAAAAATAATTTTAAGTTATAAAAATAAAATCAAGAATCAAATGTATGCTAAAATGGGCCACATAGAATGAATAATTAAAATAAAATATTAATACTAAATAAATGCGAAAATAAAAATTCAATAAAATTAAATAAGGCATCAAGAAATATGGAAAATATTTTTGGATATTTTTATGAACAAAGAAAACATTTTAAATTAATTAAAATCAAAACAGAAATAAATTAGGAATTAAAAAAAGAACATGAAAAAAGGGGGGTGTATCAGCATTTATGACTGAACTGGGAAATGAGTGATACGCTAATGGGCCATAAACACAGTGTGTCAAAAGAAAACCGTGGAATCCCACGATCTAAACCAAACTTAAATCAGGGCATGACATCTTAAATGAACATTTTAATAAAAATAATCATGTGAACCTTTGTCAATCGGTCACTCTCATTTAAGTTACTAAAAGACAAAAAACCACAGACGGACAAGATTCAAACAAAAGTGTTGGATCCAATGGCTCTCCAGACAACACGTGGTCGTCTTCTTCCTTGAGCCAAACCCTAGCCATGCTCATGCAGAAAATGCAGGAAATGCAGTGTGTTTTTCTCAACTTCAATACAAAAATACGACCATATAGTGCATCAAAAATCATGAAACAAAGCTCAGATCTCAAGTACAAAATGCGATGATTAACGTGGTAACTTCTTTGAGGTGAAATGGTAGCTTATTCATGGAGAAATGTTAGCAGCAAGGTGTCAATATGAACACGGACATGAGCAAAAAACAACAATACAAATCAATACCATGAACAATGCCTCGTACTGAGGGCATCAGAAGTAAGCATAAGAGCATGATTAGCATTGAAACAAACATGATAATGAGCATATATGTATCAATAGATGGCTATGGAAATGGAGAAAGAGAGTTACCTAGTGGAAGTCTAGTCCACTGCTTCTTGATTATGGAGAGACTAGAAGAAAATGATGCTCCCTTGGTGCTTCAAGAGCTTCACCTTGAGACCTTGCTGAGAAATACAAGCTGACCTCTAATGACTCTTTTCCTTTCTTGCTCGAAAATCCAATGGCCTCCTTTCATGCTTAGGGTTTCTAGCTTTAAGTATTGTGGGTCAAACTCCTTAATGGGCTTTGAAATAATTTGTTTATCCATGAGCAAGTGATGTGCATTTGGTGAGGTGTATGAGAAATAGGCAAGAGGGCACGTGAGATGTTGTTTCTTATTTTGGTAAAACTTTGGGTGAATGGAAATATTATGCATGGCCAAATAAGGAAAGCAAAACATTGGCTGTGGAGGTGCATTTGTGCAGCATGGCTTGGTCTGGCAGCAAGCAAGGAATTGATTCAAGGTGGGTACTTTGTGGCAACATAACTTGATGAGAAAATCACCAATTGAGGAGATAATGCAAACAATAGGGAGATAATATGGAGTATGCAATGTTTCATGTTGAGCATGGGTGGAAATAATGAATGGAAGAAGATGAAAAATGGACCTCAAGATCATGTCACACCATTGCAGGATTGGTTGGGCAAGTTAGGCATAAAATCTGCCTAGAAATTTCAAGTCATGGTGCCAACCTTAAGTGAGTGTATCTCTCAAACCATGGATCCAAATGTGATGACTCCAAAGGGAGGTGAAAGAGGACATGACAAGGTATAATTGTGGTGAAGAAAATATTTTCAATTGGTGCCTTGAAGTGCAAGAAAACTGGCCAAAAAGTTTTGACAAAATTTAAAGATTTTTTAGACTTAGAAATTTTTCTAAGTGTCCTAAAAATATGCCCTACTTTGACCAAGCATAACTTTCTCAATGTTGATTCACATGAAGCAAACTTTATATTTCTAGAAAGCTTGGAACAAGAGGAACAACTTCCATGTTGGAGAAATATTCAAATGGAGCTTTTATCTTGATGGAAAATGGGCTTAAAGTGAGTGCAAAATCATAAAAACTTGCCTAAAATGGAAGGTCAACCATTTCCAAATTAAGTAACTTTTCCAATTCCTGATTAAATGATGAATCCATGATCTGACCTTGATCAAATTTCACATGTAGGCTCCCCTAGGCATGATTTTTGAGATTCTACTCTCAAAAAGTCAAGAGTTGACTTTTCTGGTCCTACAGTTGACTTTTCCCAAACTGTCTGATTCCCGATTCCAGTGATCAATTGAAGCACTTCTGGCTCAAATTAAAAAAACTGATTTTTTTGTATGTAGACCCTTGTGGACATATGGAAGGCCATGGAAAAGAGTTTCACCCAAAGAATCAGAAATAAACTGATTTCGTACCAAACCCTAATTTTAGGGCAAAATTGATCGGGAACTGATTGCACTGCTTGCCAATGGATCTTTCTGAGATAATTGTGAGTCTTCCTAGGACAAGATGCCTCTCCAATCATGACATGGATGAGCTCCTATACTTCCAACCAAACATTGCCTGTTGCAGGTAGCCATGAAACCATAATTTCCTGATTAAATCCAGATGAACACTCTGATAGCTCTGAATCCTTCACTGATGAACTGAGGACCATAATAAGATACTTAGAGCCCCCTGAGACCCTTGAGACTTGTATACTTAGAGAATGAAGTCCAATTCTCAATCTTGCTTTGTGTGGGCTCCTTTTGTTAAGGAGTGATCAATCAGAACCTGATTTCGAAGTCACTAATGCAGTATGCAATGAGTATGACCTAGTATGATGCCAATGAAGTGTGAAACATAATCTCATGCTTCCAGGAAAAAATGTAGGGTAAATTTTGGGGTATTACAATTGGGTGAAGAAAGGAGGATTGTTTGGGTTTCCATCTGATTTCGTCATCAAGGAAGCTACTGGTTTTGCTCAAGCTAGTAATGTGGACGCTTTTGAAGTTATCTTTGTGTTGCTCATTTATGGAGTAGCTTTGTCCCTAACATTGCAAATTCTGTTGATTATAACGCCATTAGACTTTTCTCTATTGGGAACCCTGTGCCTACTTTGTTGGGTGATATGTATTTCTCTTTGCATCTAAGGAATTTTAAGGATGGTGGAACTATTGTCTGTTGTATTCCTCTTATGTACAAGTGGTTCATTTCGCACTTGCCTCAGACACCTGCTTTTGTGGAGAACAAACAATGTCTATGATGGTCTCAGAGACTTATGACTCTCACTAATGATGATGTAGTTTGGTATGATCCTTCATTAAGAAGTTCAGACATTATTGATAGTTGTGGTGAATTCTCCAATGTGCCTCTCGTTGGTACACAAGGGGGAAATAACTACAACCTTACTTTGGCTCGTCGTCAACTTGGGTTCCCCTTGGGAGACAAACCTAATAAAACTTTGTTATAAGGTCTTTTCTATCAAGAGGGTAAAGATCCCCAACGTTTGAGGAAGAAGATTGTGCATGCTTGGCATAATGTGCATAGGACAGGAAGATCCGAGCTTGGTCCGTGCAACTGTGTAGCTTTGTAAGCTTACACTCTTTGGGTGAAGAAGAGAGCTTTGGAGTTGAAGATTCCTTATCCTTGTGAAAGACCTATGTCTATGGTTGTGGTTGAGCAATTAACTCTCCCTAACCAAGATGTTGAGGAGTTGGAAGACGCACTCGCCAAGATGAAGCAAGAGAAAGATATGTGGGAAGAGTGTTCCTATGCTTTGAGCAAGAAGCATGAAGAGTTGCAGTTTGAGTCTAAGGAAAAAGATGCACTTATTGAGATACTTGAAGACCGAGTGACAAAGAGACAGAGAGAGCCAGAGGTATCATCTTCTAGATTGCCTTAGCCTTCCGTTTCTTGGAAGAAGATTGTTGATCAGCTTGTCCTCGAGAAGACTCAGATGAAGACTTCTTTTGAGACCGAGATTCGTCGGATTCGAAGGAAGTACACGCCTTCAGCCAGGTCTTCTGACATTGTTGTTAGGGATCCTTAGGATGATTAGTCTCCTTTTCTCTTATATTTTCCATTTGGTTTCTGAAATTGTACTCAATGTAATCCTTCTAATTATATAAATGAAAAGAGATTTTTGGTCATATACAAATTATTGCAATTGTTGATATATATATATATATATTTGCAAATGATATAGTAAGTTCCTTGAAAACAAAAAGACAAGCATTGCATTTCATGCATCATTTGCATAAGAAGGTTTCTCTTTCGCCAGTTGTCTCATTAGTGTTTCTTCTGTGCTTTAGCCAAGATGACTCATCGGTACAACACTCGCGCCAATCATCTCAAAATTATGGAGCATCTAGAGCAAGAGAACAGAGAGCTGAAGGACGAGATCGCCCAACTGACTTCCATGATGGAGTTAGTTCTTACTGCTCAAAGCCAAGCTTCTCCAACGCCTGCAACTCCTCCTGCTCAGAGGACTTTTATTTCAGAGGTGGCTACCTCTACCATGCCTGCTGCTACCGCCCACTTCGCGCCTATTATGCCTGCCGGGTTCCCGTGGGGAATGCCTCCGAACTTTATGCCTGAAGGCTTTGCGTCTACATTTGCTTCCATGCCGACATCTAACTCGGTCATGTCTGTGCCACCTCCCATTCTGCACACTTTACCTCGTGTAGAGGACACCATTTATCACTCTGAGTCGTCTGAGGGTCCGGATATTTATGAGAAAATGGATGAAATGAAGGCTCAGTTTCTTGAGTTGCGCAAGGACTTGAAGACGCTAAGGGGTAAGGACTTGCTTGGAAAGAGTGTTAATGAGTTGTGTTTATTGCCAAATGTGAAGATCTCGGTGAAGTTCAAAGTGCCTGACTTTGAAAAGTATCAAGGGAACAACGTCAATAACAACAACCGCAACAACAAGCAAACACCTACAACAACAGCAATACCAACAACAATCATCATCAACTAAACTTTGAGAGGAAGAAGGTCTCTTTTGAGCATAACCATGATGGTTGTGCTGTTTGCAGTATTAATTCAAGGGGTTGCGCAGTTGTGAAAAGGGACATCCAGCGAATGATGGATGAAAGCATGATTCAAATTGTTCAATCCCGTCATGTAGATGACGATGTAAATGTCATAGTGTCCATTTTCAAGCAGCCAGAGAGATTGGTAATTCAGTAAGACAACAGCAACAGTAACAATGTCAGTAACAGATCAGTATCGTCGTTGGCTATACGGTTAACGGGCCTAGTCCCGTATTCATCTGCTAAACTGTTGCCGTATTAGTATAATGCTACAATGATAAAAGGTGGTCAAGAGGTCTCGTTACCTACGACTAGCTCTGTAGTGAGCATTGTTGATGTTACTAAGGTGACCCGCAATGGTCGAGTGTTTAAGCCGGTGTTTCCAAAGGATAAAGAAGAATCAGTTGTTGGAAAGAAGGTGGAAGTGCCTGTTGTAGATCCGGTTAGTGCTTCAAAGGATAAGTCTGGTGAGTCCAGCAATTTGAAGGCTAACGATGATGATGAAGTATTTTGGTTAATCAAAAGGAGTGAGTTCAATGTGGTGGAGCAGCTACTCCAAACCCCCTACAAAATCTCAGTGTTGTCTCTGCTCATGAATTCTGAAGCGCACAGAGAAGCACTGAAGAAAGTTTTGGAACAAGCATTTGTAGAACATGATGTTACAGTGGATCAATTCGATCATATCGTGGCTAACATCACTTCTTGCAATAATCTTAGCTTTTGTGATGAAGAACTCCCTGATGAGGGTAGAAATCATAATCTGGCTTTGCACATTTCTATGAATTGTAAAGAGGATGCTTTGTCTAATATGGTGGTTGACACCGGGTCTATACTGAATGTGCTACCAAAGTCAACTCTGTCAATGCTATCATACGAAGGAGCGCCTATGAGGTATAGTAGTGTAATCGTCAAAGCTTTTGACGGTTCGCGCAAAATAGTTATTGGTGAAGTGGACCTTCCAGTTAAGATAGGTTCGAGTGATTTTCAAATTACTTTTCAAGTAATGGATATCCACCCGGCCTACAGTTGCATGTTGGGAAGGCCATGGATCCATGAGGTAGGAGTTGTTACCTCCACTTTGCATCAGAAACTTAAATTTGTGAAGAATGGGAAGCTTGTGATCATTGTCGTGGAAAAGGCGTTGTTGGTTAGCCATCTATCATCTTTCTCTTATGTTGAAGTCGAGGATGAGGTTGGAACTCCGTTCTAGGCCTTATCTATTGCTGATAAAAAGAGAGTCGGGGCACCTATGTCCTCATTAAAAGATGCCAAGAAGATTGTGGAAGAAGGCAATGTTGATCAGTGGGGGCGCATGGTAGAGGTCGCCGATAACAAAGGCAGAACCGGTTTAGGGTTCCAGAATAGTTCATCGACTGCAAGGTTTGAGGATATGCAACTTAGCTTCTGTAGCGGAGGGTTCATTCATGGCAATGAAAAACACTTAACTGTTGTGCTATAGGATGACGAAGAGGAAGACTACACCAATTTTGTGATGCATGGAAAGGATTGCAACAATTGGACTGCTGTTGATATTCCTATTATTTTGCATCAATCTAAGTAATTGCTTTTATATGATTTCAAAATCCTTCTCCTATGCCTAAGGGAGAAGAGAACATTGTTTGGGCATTTTCAAATTGATCATTAATAAAATTAATTCTATTCATCCACATCTATGATGTTTTGTTTTTACTTTTTGCTTTATTCTGAAAATGGTAATCACAAAAAACAAAAATAAACAATATAATTGTCCATCTGCATAATATTTGGTCACAAATCCATTTCTCTAAAATCAAAATATCAAATCATTATGCAGGTTGGTTCCTAACCCCATTGAATACAATGATCCTTCTCCTTCTCCAAATTTTGAATTCCCTGTGTTTGAGGCCGTGAAGGAAAGTGACAAAGAAGTGAGTGATTAATTGTCTCGTCTTTTTGAGCAAGATGAAAAGATCATTCAGCCGTTTGAAGAGCAGATTGAGCTAGTCAACTTGGGTTCCGAGGATGATGTGAAGGAAGTCAAGATTAGGTCACGCATGTGTCCAGATGTCAAGGAGGGGTTGATTGATCTTCTTCGAGAGTATTCAAATGTGTTTGCTTGGTCCTATCATGGCATGCCTGGTTTGGATTCTGAGATTATGGAGCATAGATTACCGTTGAAGCTAGAATGCCCGCCAGTCAAGCAGAAGTTAAGAAGAACGCATCCTGATATGGCTGTGAAGATCAAAGAGGAAGTGAAGAAGAAAATTGATGTTGGTTTCCTTGTGAATGTTGAGTACCCGCAATGGGTGGCCATTATTGTGCCTGTGTTGAAGAAAGATGGAAAATTTCGCATGTTTGTCGACTATAGAGATTTGAATAAAGCCAGTCCGAAAGATGATTTTTCTCTGCCACACATTGATATGTTGGTAGACAATACTGCTAAATTCAAAGTCTTTTCGTTTATGGATGGATTTTTCGGATATAATTAGATCAAGATGGCACCCGAAGATATGGAGAAGACCACATTCATTACACCTTAGAGAACATTTTGTTATAGAGTGATGACTTTCGGTCTAAAGAATGCTGGTGCAACTTACCAAAGAGAAATGACTACTCTTTTTCATGATATGATGCATAAAGAGATTGAAGTATATCTCGATGGCATGATTGCTAAATCAATTGATGAAGAGGAACATGTTGAGCATTTGTTGAATCTATTCCAGCGTTTGAGGAAATATAAACTCCGCTTGAATCCCAATAAGTGTACTTTTGGTGTTCGTTCTAGTAAGTGGTTGGGCTTTATTGTCAGCGAGAGAGGTATTGAAGTTGATTCTGCCAAGGTCAAAAAAATACAAGAGATGCCTGCGCCCAAAACTGAGAAGCAAGTCAGAGATTTTCTCGGTCGCTTGAATTATATTTCCATATTCATTTCCCACATGACTGCCACATGTGCGTCTATAATCAAGCTTCTTCGGAAAGATCAGTCTTGTGATTGGACCGAAGATTGTCAGAAAGCTTTCGATAGTATTAAAGAGTATTTGCTCGAACCTCCGATTTTGTATCTGCCTGTTGAAGGAAGACTGTTGATCATGTGTTTGACTGTACTTGATGAGAGTATGGGTTGTGTTCTTGGCCAGCAAGATGAGATTGGAAAGAAAGAATTTGCAATTTACTACCTCAGTAAGAAGTTCACTGACTGTGAGACTCGGTATTCTATGCTTGAGAAGACTTGTTGCACATTGGCTGGGGCTGCTAAGCGTTTGTGTCAATATATGTTGAAGAGGCTATGAATCTCAGAATCAAGTATTTAGATGTCTTCGGAGATTCCGCTTTGGTTGTGAATTAAATCAAAGGTGATTGGGAGATGAACCAACCTGGTTTGGTACCGTATAGAGATTATGCGAGAAGAATTTCAACTTTCTCTACAAAGGTTGAGTTTCATCATATCCCTCGAGATGAGAACCAGATGGCAGATGCTCTTGCAACGTTGGCATCAATGATTATGGTGAAGTATTGGAATGAGGTTCCCAATTTGTCGGTGATGCGTCTTGATATGCCAGCTCATGTCTTTGTTGTTGAAGAAGTAAGAGACGAGAAGCCGTGGTATTACGACATCAAATGTTTCCTACAAAGTCAGATTTACCTGTCTGGGGCATCTTTGAAAGATAAGAAGACTTTGAGAAGACTAGCCGGTAATTTCTACTTGAATTTTGATATACTGTACAAGAGAAACTTCGACATGGTTTTCCTCAGATGTGTGGATAGACACGAAGCAGACTTGTTGATGAATGAAGTGCATGAAGGTTCCTTTGGTACTCATTCTAATGGACATGCAATGGCAAAGAATATGTTGCAAGCAGGTTACTATTGCCTGACAATGGATTCTGACTGTTGCAAGTTCGTGAAGAAATGTCATAAGTGTCAAATATATGTTTATAAGATTCATGTTCCTCCGACAGTATTGAATGTTATTTCTTCCCCATGGCCCTTCTTCATGTGAGGAATTGATATGATAGGGATGATTGAGCCCAAAGCTTCGAATGGACATCGTTTCATTTTGGTGGCAATCGACTACTTCACAAAATGGGTTGAAACGACATCGTATGAAAATGTAACCAAGCAAGTTGTTGTAAGGTTTATCAAGAATCAGATCATATGCCATTATGGTGTGCCAAGCAAGATCATTACTGATAATGGATGGAAGTTGAAGAATAATATGGTGGAAGCTCTTTGCAAAGACTTCAAGATTGCACACCACAATTCTTCTCCCTACAGACCCAAGATGAATGGGGCCATTGAAGCTGCAAATAAAAACATTAAGAAGATTATTCAGAAGATGGTTGTCACGTATAAGGATTGGCATGCTATGCTCCCGTTTTCTTTGCACGGGTATCGTACATCCATCCGCACTTCAACAGGGGCAACTACTTTTTCTCTTGTATATGGTATGGAAGCAGTGCTCCACGTAGAGGTTGAGATTCCTTCATTGCGTGTGCTCATGGAAGCCAAGTTTACTGAGGTTGAATGGTGTCAGACCAGGTTTGACCAGCTGAATTTGATTGAGGAGAAGAGATTAACTGCCATGTGTCATGGTCAGTTATATCAGTAGAGGATTTAGAAAGCTTTTGATAAGAAGGTCATACCTCGGGTATTCAGAGAAGGTGACCTTGTGCTCAAGAAGATCTTGTCTTTCAAACCGGATTCTAGGGGAAAATGGACTCCTAATTATGAAGGCCTATATGTTATTAAGAGAGCCTTTTCAGACGGTGCGTTGATTCTTACAACTATAGATGGTGAAGAGTTCACTCGTCCTATGAACGCAGATGCAGTCAAGAAATAATTCGCCTAAAAATAAAATAAAATAAAAAGAAAAGTATAGCTCGCTAAGTTGAAAACCCGAAAGGGTGGCTTAGGCAAAAAAGAGCGTCTTGGTGGATTGAAAACCCGAAAGGGCGATCCATGCAAAAATTAGAGACATAAAAACAGAAAGAATTTCCAAATAAGTTGAGTACCCCAGCTTGGGGAAACTTATGCAAAAATTAGGGATCATCGCAAGTAACTGTAGTCTACTGATCGACTAGTATCGGAAAGAACTTAGTTGAGCACAAAGGTTGACGTTGATTCATCATCCCAGTAGCGGTAAAGAGCATAGTGGATATCAAGAGTTGGTAGAAGGATAAAGGATCATTTGTATTCAATGTAACTCTTTTCCATGTAAATTACCATTTTCAACTTTGTAAAAATCTATGGAGTCTTGTCATTTACAGACTACCATCCCATTAAATAAAGCTGAGCTTTTGTCCAATTGTTTCTACTCTTATTTACTTCAGCCAATAGTTTAAATTTTATTATGATCAATTTGGAAATTTAAATTTTTTTAATTAAAATCATTTTTTTCTTAAAACATAAAAATAAGAATTTCTCAAAGCAATTAAAAGGAAGTATCAACAACACTTCAAAGAGCAGCAAGTCCTTAAGTGCTAAGCATCAGAGGTTCCCCAAGCAGTTAACCCTTCGGGTACCTCTAATTATTTGTGTTGATCCGTTTCCCCTACATAGTGTTTGTTCCTTAGCGGAGTTCTGATTCTTTTCCCCAGCTGAACCGGTTGATTTAGTACCTTGCGGCGTGTTATTTCCCTGGCAGAGTTTCTGTGTTCCCCAATGGAATTTGTGTTTCCTCGGAAGGGTTGATCTTCAGCAGAGTAAGATGTTTTCCCTAGTAGATTGTGTTGGTTCCCCCCACCAGTCACCATCCGACTCGCTCCCAGTCAGAGTTTCCTCCTGTTTTCTGAGCAGCTATTTGTGTTTATCTTCTGTATGGTTGTCTCCCATTTGATATTGTGTTGGCCTAAAATTCCCTGCAGACTCGATAACATTTCCTCTCCTCAGCAGATCTCCTTTTCCCTCGGCTAGATTTGAGCCTTTGGGTTGTTGATCTCTCTGTTCTCCAACAATTGTCTCCCTCTTTTTTGCGGATTTACCGAGGATTGTACTGATGATTCAAATTCTTTGTGACACCTTTGTATCCTTTGTGATCGTTTTGTCAGCATAATCATAATATATATACATATACATATACATTCATATAATTTCATAATTGCATATTTGCATCATCATATCCGATTAGCTTGTTGATTTGAGATTCTCATTCTCTGTTATGGCGATACTTTATCCCCATTCGAATCTCGGTGTCTGTCCTCCCTCAATTGTAGAGCGTCAACCCCTTAGGAAGAAAGAATTTAAACTTTCTCCTCTTCCCCACTGAGTTGTTTCCTCGTGGATGATTATTACTTCAGTTTCCTCCCCAGTTGTTTATCTAGATGGAATCACTCCCCTTGAGTTATATCCTCATTGGGTTGAGTCTTGATTTACTGTTTCTTTCTAGATCGTGCCTAGATAGATGCTTTGAGTCTCCTAAGAGCTTATTACCTAGTAACTGGTAATATTCTTCATAGTTTGCAGTTTGTTACTTCTTGCCCAATACCTAGTATAAGTACCCCTGTTTTTCCAGCAATGGAGTTCCCAGTGGATTCATTTGTTTCTGATTCCCCAGGAAGTATATCCTTGATATGTTCATCCTAATCGGTGACGAATATCTTTGTTTCCCCTGCCTAAGTCTATCCTTGATATGTCCATCTTAACCAATGATGGATATTCTCATCCTCGGTATTATACCCAGTAAAAAGGTAGTTGCAATCCCTATTGTGTTCCCTAGAGAGTTAATCCTTGATATGTTCATCCTAACTGATGACGAGTTTCCTTCTCTTTGTGGTATTCTACCCAGTAACCGGTAGTTGTAAACCCTACTTTTTCCCACAGAGTCCATCCTTGATATGTTCACTTTAACCGGTGACGGATACTCTCTCATTGTATTCTATCTAGTAACTGATAGATGTAATTCCTATTTTCTCCCATTCACCTTTGATCTGGTTCACAACAAAAGTTGAATCTCCATAGACGTCAAGATATTTAATTCTGAGATCAATGGCTTCTTCGAGCCCCATAATGCAAGCTTCATACTCAGTTATATTGTTTGTACACTTGAAGGTCAATCTAGTTATAAATGGAAAATGAGTGCCTTAAGGAGTAATAATCACTGCCCCAATGCCATTACCATATGAATTAACAGCTCCATCAAATACCATGCCCCAACGGGAACCAGGTTCTGGCCCTTCTTCAAGAAATGGTTCATCGCAATCTTTCATCTTCAAATACAAAATCTCTTCGTCGGGAAAATCATACTGCACTGACTGATGATCTTCAATAGGTTGGTGAGCCAAATGGTTATCCAAGACACTACCTTTGATAGCTTTCAGAGCTCGGTATTCATAATCATACTCAGATAATAATATCTGCCAACGGGCAATCCTCCCAGTTAAAGAAAGCTTCTAAAAAATGTACTTGATTGGATCCATCTTGGATATCAACCAAGTAGTATGATTCAACATATACTAGCGCAAATGCTTTGTAGCCTAAGCCAAAGCATATCATCTTTTCTCAAGCATAAAATACCGAGTCTCACAGTCGGTGAATTTATTACTGAGGTAGTAAATTGAATATTCTTTCTTCCTAGATTCATCTTGTTGACCAAGAACACAACCTATACTCTCTTCAAGCACATTCAAATACATGATCAAAGGTCTTCCTTCAACAGGAGGAGACAGAAACGGAGGCTCAAGCAGATACTCTTTGATACTGTTAAAATCTTTCTGGAAAGCCTCGGTCTAATCACAAGATTGGTCTTGAAATATTGTTCAAGCGGCCAAGAAAATCTCTGACTTGCTTCTCAATTTTTGGTGTATACATTTCTTGTATTGCTTTGACCTTGGCGGGATCAACTTCAATACTCTTCTCGCTGACAATAAAGCCCAACAACTTACCAAAGTGACCACCAAATCTACACTTATTGGGATTCAAGCGGAGTTTATACTTCCTCAAACGATGGATCATATCATGGAAAAGAGTGTTCATGGCTCTCTACTACGTTGCACCGACATTCTTTAAACTGAAAGGCATCACTTGATAACAGAATGTTCCCCAATGAGTAATGAATATGGTCTTCTCCATATCTTTGGGTGTCATCTTGATTTGACTATAACCGGAAAATCTATCCATAAACGAAAAGACTTTGAATTTAGCTATATTGTCTACCAACATATCAATGTGTGGCAGAGGAAAAAAAATCATCTTTCAGACTGACTTTATTCAAATATCTATAATCAACACATATACATATTTTTCCATCTTTCTTAGGAACAGGCACAATATTGGCCACCCATTGTGGATACTCGGAGGTAACAAGGAAACCAACATCAATCTGCTTCTACACTTCCTCCTTTCTCTCCACCAACAACGACGAGCTTGTCGTTCTTAACAAATTCCAGCTTCTGATGCAAAGTAGACATCACAAAATTGACTTCATGAATCCATGGCTTTTCTAGTAAATAGTTGTAGGCCGGATGAATGTCAATTACTTGGAAAGTAATATGAAATTCACTCTGACCAATCTTGACTAGAAGGTCCACTTCTCCAATGACAGTTTTTGGAGAACTGTTGAATGTTTTTACAACCACGCCACTGAACCTCATAGGGGCGCCTTGATAAGACAGTCTTGATAAAGTTTACTTAGGCAACACATTCAATGATGAACCAGTATTATTCAATACATTAGACAGAGCGTCCTCTTTGCAATTTATTGAAATATGGAATACCATGTTGTGATTTCTACTTTCCTCATGAAGTTCTTCATCACAAAGGCTAAAATTATTACAAGAAGTGATGTTGGCAACAATGTGATCAAACTGATCCACTGTAACATCATTCTCTACATAGGCCTGCTCCAACACTTTCTACAAAGCCTCTCTATGCGCTTTAGAGTTCATTAATAAAGATACCAAAGAAATCTTTGATGGAGTATGGAGCAACTGCTCCACAACGTTGAACTTACTTCTCTTGATTAAAAGAAGCACTTCATCATCATTAATCTTCAACCTGCTGGATTCACCAGAATGACAAGTTGGAGTATTAACCGGATCAACTGCAGGAAAATCTGGTTTCTTACCAACCATAATGTCCTCCACAACCATCATGGGTACTAGATCAAACACACTACCGCAACGGGCCACCTTCACAACATCTGCAATGCTTACCACTGAATTCACGACGTGAAGAGGTACCTCTTTCCCGTTCTCAATCATAGTAGCATTGTATTTATAAGGCATGTCTTTATCGGATGAATACGGGACGGGGCCTATCAATCATATTACCAATAACGATACTGATCTGTTAGCATTCTTACTGCTGTCATACTAGATAGCTACCCGCTCGAGGGTCTTGAATACTGGTACAATAACATTCACCTCATTCCCCATATTGTTGGCTTGTTGAATTTGAAGAAAACCTTCATCCATCAGTTTCTGAATATCTCTTTTGACAATCACACATCGTCGAGGGTTGAAACTACAGATCACACAACCATCATGGTCATGCTCACAATCACTGAACAAACATAGAGTCATATGCATCTCTACCAAAAACCTTCGAATACGACGAGCATCAAAAACGATGAAATTCCTAAGGCATCCATCTACCATATTCACAGAAGAATTTCCATGAGCGGGAAACAGATTTGCTTTGACATTAGGTGCTCGGTCCTCAAAGGGAACCATACCACTCTTGATCAATTTCTAGACTTCATGCTTCAAAGGATAGAAATTTTCCATGTCATGGCCGAGAGCTCTCTGATGAAAGGCACAGTGAAGATCTGGCTTGGACCACCATGGCAAAGGTTCAGGAGTATGTGGAGGATTTCTTGGTTGAATCAAATTATTGACAACCAAAGAAGGATATAATTCTGCATAAGTCATTGGAATAGGGTTAAAGGTGACCTTCTTCCTCTCAAAATTTTGATGAGGATTGTTGTTGTTGTAGTTAGTACGTTGTGGCGGTTGTTACTGATGTTGTTACTGAACGAGAACTAATTGATTTGCCAAATTATTAGTAAAAATAGGAATAACTGATGATATTTGATGATGATGTTGGCGCGGTCTAACATTCTTCCTCACATGAGGCCTCCTCTGCCTCCCTACAGGCACTGCATTAGTTTCTCGTTCCTTCTTTTTGGAGAAACTACCACTGTATTTCTTGCTTGAAGACGCTTCGTCTTTAGACAACCAGTCTTCTCTAACACCTTCTTCTAGTCGCATACCCATGTTCACCATTTCGCTAAAATCATTAGGAGCACTGGCATTCATACGTTCATAATTTAATGAACTCGGGATCTTCAAAAAGATTTTGGTCATTTCCTTCTCCTCCAAGGGTGGGCTAATTTGAGCAGCAAGCTCTCTCCATCTTTGAGTGTACTCCTTGAATATCTCTTTATCTTAATGAGACATCGACCGTAACTGATCTCGATCGGGAGCCATATTAACATTATACTTATATTTCTTGACGAAAGCCTCGCCCAAGTCATTAAAAGTATGTACACTAGCACTGTCCAATCCCATATACCACTGAAGTGCAGCACCAGTTAGACTGAATTGGAAGTAGTGGATGAGTAGTTGATCCTTGTATGTCTAAGTAGACATGTTGCGGGCATACATTACAAGATGACTTAGAGGACATGTATTTCTCTTATACTTTTCAAACTCTGGGACCAGGCACAACTTAGCAACACTTTTACCAAACATATCTTTACCCCTTAGGGTCTTCAATTCCTTTCTCTACTCGAGAAACTGGTATTTTAATCTCGTCCATCTTTTTATAAACATCGAGGCCCTCAGACGACTCAGAGTGGTAGACGGTTTCCTCAACATGGGGAAAAGTATGCATGACAGGAGGAGGAATAGTCATGATCGGGCTAGATGCCTTCGTAGAAGAAAACATTGGAGCATAACCCTCAAGTACAAATATCGGTGGCATTCCCTACGGGAATCCGGCAGGCATGGTTGGCACAGACTGGCTAGCAGGAATGACGGGCACGGATGGGGAGACAACTTCAGAGATAATAGTCCTCTGAGGAGGAGGATTTGTAGGAAGCAGAGATGGTTGATTCTGAGCAGCAATAACAGACTCCATCAAGGCAGTGAGTCTGGAAATCTCATCCTTAAGCTCTTGGTTCTCTTGTTCAAGACGCTCCTTTCTTTTTTGTCGAGTATTGTAGTGATGAGTCAGCATGTCTGATACAAAGAAGAAGAATCATAAAACATTTGGCCAAAGGCTAGGACTCAAGAAACCTGTTATGCAAATGATGCATGCAATGCAATGTTTTTTATTGTTTTTAACTTCAAGGGACATACAAAGTCTTATTTGCAAATACTTTAAATAATAATCAATAATAATAACAATTTGATCATAAAATCACCTTTTATTCATATAAATTTGGAAGGATTACACTGAGTACAATTTCATAAAATAAGAAGTACAAGAGAAAAGGAAAATATCATCCTAAGGATCCCTAGCAACTGAACTAGCCAAGGGTGTATACTTCCTCAGGATGCGTCGAATCTGACTCAAAAGTTGTCTGCATTTGAGCTTTCTCGAGGATGAGCCGATCAACAATCTTCTTCAAAGAACCGGAAGGCTAAGGCATACTGGTGGTAAATAAATCCCCTGACTCTCTCTGTCTCTTCACTGCACGCTCTTCAAAAACCTCAATAAGTGCATCCTTGTCTTTCGACTCAAGTTGCAACTCCATATGCTTTCGGTTCGAATCATGGAACCTCTCTCCCTAAAGGTCCCTCTCTTGCTTCATCTTGGCAAGTGCATCTTCAACTCCCCTACATCTTGGTTAGGGAGAGTTGATGGCTTAGCCATAACCATAAACATAGGCCTCTCTCAAGCGTACGGTATCTTGAGATCCAAAGCTCTCTTCTTCACCCAAATAGTGTAAGCTTTAAAAGATACATAGTTTCATGGACCAAGTTCGACTCTACCACTCCTATGAACATTGTGCCAAGCACGCACCATCCTACTCTTCAAATTCTGGGGATCTTTACCCTCTTGATAGAATAATCCTTCTAACTGAATTTTATTAGGCTTGTCTCTCAAGGGGAGCCCAAGCTGACGACATGCCAAAGCAGGGTTGTAGTTGATTCCTCCTTGTATACCAATGAGAGACACATTAGAGAACTCACCATATCTGTTAATAATATCCAAGCTATCAATTGCATAATCATACCAAACAATATCTGAGACAATCGTAGACATTGCTTGTTCTCCAAGAAACCAGGTGTCTGAGGCAAGTGCGAAATAAACCACTTGTACAGAAGAGGAGTGCAACACACAACGGTTCCACCACCCTTAGAATTCCTAAAATTCAAAGATAAATACATGTCATCCAACAAAGTCGAAACAGGATTCCCAATCAAGAAGATTCTAATGGCGTTAACATTAACAAAATTGTCGATGTCAGGGAACAAAGCTAGACGATAGATGATCAATACAGAGATGGCTACGAAAGTGTCCATGCTACCACCTTGAGCAAAATAAGTAGATCTACCAATGAGAAACTCAGAAGTCAACCCTAGAGTCCCTCCTTTCTTTGTCATATTAGCACCAATCTCAAATTTCCTCAAATCAAGAGCTTTGGATATGACTTGAGATCTCGGATTCTCCTCCAATCCACTGAAAGGTACCTTGTTAGATACAAGCATACCCAAGAGATGGGCATACTCTTCTAACGTGTGCACAAGATAATAATCAGGAAAAGTGAAGCACCGATAGAGGGTCATAATCCTACACCAATACACTCAAAAGTCCTTCAACCACATCAATAGACAACATATATAAAATCTTCCCATCACGTTGCTTGAAATCCAATGGATCAACTACAAAGGATGATAGCTTCCTCAACTCTTTCAAGTTAGGACATCTAAAACTATACTTCTTAGTGTTCCTCCGTCCATAATCCATGATCTGTAAATATTTTCAAATAGACCTCACTTTCCTTGAAATTTATTTTCTATGATGAATGCTATGATGCGCATCTATGCATGAATGCAATAATCGCACGCAAGGGATCACACACAGGGCAAACATAAACAAAGGTCAAGGGATGGATCAAGTCAATATCAAGATCAATCATCCATTATGGTGGATTATGGTTTTCACCTTTATCAACACCCAAGTTCCATTGATATTGACGAGACTGATCGGATCAACCAAGAATCAAAGGGATTGTTGTGAGTCACGGGCATGGAGTCGGGTTAAGAACCATTCCAAAGGAATGTACTAAGTATAAAAACATGTAGATCATGTGTAAGACCCTAATTCTTACCCTAAGATCCCTCATGATATCTCATCATATGCATTAGCATTGATCACAAATTGGCATCCTCCTCACCCCTTATTCATTGGATTTGCATTGGGAGAGGTCACCAAGCACATTTGGTTGTATCATACTTTGTTTTTCTTTTTACTAACCAAAATACCAAAAATATGTCATTGCATAGTTTAATCCTTTTTTTAGGTAGTACACATGCTCACCTATGCTCTATCAAGCTCATATTTAGGGTTTAAGACCCTCAGTGCAAGGAGCTCAATCAAGAATTGGTTCAAATTTTCTCTGAGTATCATATATGTATCCCCATGATCTTCACATGTTATTTTGATCAAGAAATCATCAAGAGTTTAGAGTTGGTTTGCCTTGGAAACCCTAATTCATTTGGGTATCTTGTGTGAGTTCTTCAACAAGTTTCTTCAACAATTGATCAAATATTTCAAGTGATATCTCAAACTTCATCATCTTGTGAATATATGATCCTCCATGAGTCCCAAAAGTCAAGATAATGACAAGCTATCAAGATGGTTCATGGTGGTTGATCAGAGGAAGTTAACAGGTCAAAATTGGGGTTCCCTAGACCCTATCTCCTACAATTTGTGTCACATGAAAGTTATTACTAGATAAAATTTACTCTTAATGACATTCCAAACAACTTTCATGTTGACGTCAAGAGATATTTTTTCTTGGAAAGTCATTTTTTATGGTGAAAGATTATAAGTCATTTTGTCTAAACCCTAATTTGAAGGTTAACTTCCCAAGGCCACAACTTGCGCATGTGTGAAAGTTGAAGCACCATTTGGATATTTTCAAAGTCCAATTTCCATTCACACTTGCATGGGCTTCCAAGTTGATTTCAGTACATTGCACATTGATTTATCAATCAGATGGCATCATTTCATGGGCCTCATGCACGCCCATGCAATCATGCAAAGAAGATTTTCAGATTTTTGCCAAAATTGGAAGTACCCAAACATCATTCTCTATGGCTATAAATAGAACCTCTCTTTCTCAGAATTGAGGACCTCATGCCCAAGCATTTATTCAGAAACCCCAAACCCTCACCATTGAAGGATAAGCTTGATGATTTTCTTTAAAAATTAAGTTTTAAATCTCCAACTATTTTGAGATTGAAACTCCAAGAGTCCATCCCTTTCTTTGATCTATTTCTCTTCCATCAAGCATTTGAAACAAGGCCAATCATAATTGGAAGTAAGATTGTGCCAATCTGAAGCTCCATTAAAGGTGAATTTTCATATTTTTCATCTCTTTCATTCTTACCCAATTCTCCACTATTCTTGTTAATTTTTGGTTGTCTGAAGTCCTACCAATGTAGGCAAGAAGATTGACTTGCTTTGAGGTCAAATCAAAGCAATTCAATTCATGATCCTCAAAATTCAACTCCCTGTATCTTCTTATATACATGGAGTTAGACAAAATTGAGGCCAGATTCGAGCACCTGAGCATTTTTCCTTTAAAATAGTATACTCATTTTCCAGTTTTCTTTGAGTTGAACTTGGACCAGTCCGGTGGTCCTCACCGGAGAAGATGACCAGAGTCAGGGCTCTAGTGGTGTGTTGGCTTGTCTAGAACCCTTTGATCGGAGTCATATGTTCTAATCTCAAACTTTCAAAGTGATTACCACGCTTGTGGGACATTTGACTAGGGAACATGTGGAAAGCTTGCTCTGATCCATCTGATATGCCAACTTAATTAATGAGGAAGATCAGATGGGCCATGTATTTTTAAATTTTTGAATTTTCATTTTAATTGCTTTATTTTCATTAATTCATATTAATTTCATTATTGATCCAAAAAATATGAGATTTTCACCAAAAAATTTCAAATATTTTCCTCTTTCATTTTCTGAATTAAAATTATTTTTTTGATCAATATTGATTTTTTCATGATTTAATTGCTTTTGTGCATATTTTTAATTGGTTAAAAATACTTCTGACTTTTCAAAAATAGTGAATTTTTTTCTCCAAGGTCCTTTGACCTTGTTTGACCTATGATAAATCTCTTGGCCATTTATTTGGTGTCTTGAAGAGATTTTACGTTTTTGATAAAATATAATTTAATTTAATGCATTTTTAATTGATTTTTAATTTGTTTAATTGAAAATAAACTGTGTTGAGCCATTTTTATTGACTTGTGAGGTTTGACTATTGTGTTTGGGACTTGGTCAAGATTGATTTTACTTTTGTTGAATTAAAATCGTTGGATTTAGGGGATTGATGAAATGTACATTTCATCTCCCTAAATGAATGAATGATTTTAATTTGATGAAATTCCTCCCATGACCAATTTGTGTTTCTCTCATTTTCCCTCCCTCTTCATCTTCAACCCCTTTCTATCCCATTCCTCTCATTGGCCAATGACATCTCAATATCCTAAGGCTAATTGGTTCATGAACCAATACAAGAATGAATGAGATTAGGTCCACCATTTGATTATTTTCTTTTTGTGTGTGGTATGTTTTAGGAGTATGGTTCATTATACCATATCTCTAACATGCATTAACACCAAAATTTTCATATCCCGACCTCAGATAGTTGTGACTTCTACATAAGTCCAAGTACGATTGCTTAACATAGCACTAAATTTTAACACAATGACATAGCATTCTAGTAAGTGAGATTGTAAGTCTCCCTCCTTTAATGGTATTGTATGGAAACTTGGTCTTTTTTCCTTCCTTTGGGAGATGTCTTGGTTCAAGGATCCATGCTTGTGAATAGAGGGTTGAGTGTTCTCCAGAGAATGACTTAAACAATTGAAAAGCAAAACTCCACTAACTTCTAATCAACTAACATTTGACTAACTTTTAATTTCAAGTCATTTACTTTTGATGCACTTTAAATTCAAGCCATTTATCATTTGTCATTATACATATCATTTAACTTGTTTATTTTAATGCTTTTCACTTTGCTCACTTGAGTCATATATTGTGATTATATTGTGATTGTATATACTTGCTTTGTATTTTGTTTGTGTTTGTGGTCTTAGGACCTTAAAGTACATAATAAACAACAAAAATCCTAAAAAATATTTGTGTGGACTGTTGGATTTGATCTAAGACTTGGACTTAGAATTAGGCAACATTCCCTATGCAAAAGGACTTGGACAATGCCAACATTCCTAAAACCAAGTCATTATGAAGTGAGCTTTCATATGATGCAAGTATTGGGATCCACTTGAGTTCATCTGCTACATGGTCTTGATGCAAATGTTACTTTGAACCTGTGTCTAATGCCTTGCTATGAGTCATTCAAGGAGTATGTCATCTGATACATGGGGAAGATTATGAAGAAGAATACGAAGTTGCTAGCTTGGATGTGGCTATCTTTATTTGATGCCTTGCTCTTCATCTTGCTATTTGTGTATTGATATTGCTTGATCCTAAAGTCCAAAGGAAAAGTCGATTTTTATATTACATTCTTGTCTATTGGATTGCTTCCCATTGGTCAGATATTTTTAACTCTTAACTTTTAAATTTTTGCTTAGGATTAGTCTCTTCATCTCCTCCCATTTCTTAAATTTCAAATCTCTCCCCCCTTTCAAAATCTTCTTTGCTTGTGATTTTCAAACTTAGACTTTATTGAAAACTAGAAACTTTGGCCTTATGCCATTGCATTTTTAAACTCTTTTCTTAAACTAAACTTGTAAATGAATCGAATCATATTGACTTAAAATTTCAAAAAAGACAAAAAGAACTAACACTCATTCAAACTCTTTTAGGCCTTTTGTGCCTCTTTTAAACTTAAATTTTTGTTAAAAGAAATTCACTCACTTTGAAATTGATACCACGAACTACGAGGTTTTGATCCCTCATTTTTATGTTGGTACGTAGGCACAAATCCGAAGGTCTTGTCAAACAAAAAAATATAATCAATGAATTATTTTCTCATCCCCACACTCTATTTATTTCAAACATCTTTTATACAAAAAAAACACATACACACATTAAAAAGGGCTCCCTAGGACTACCTAAGACACTTTGGGTGCTAACACCTTCCCTCTGTGTAACCAACCCCCTTACCTGTAATCTCTGGCATTTTATTAGTTTTGATTTGGAAACTTATTATCTATGGGTTTCGTTCGTACTTTTCCCTTTTCCTTTGGAAACATTAAAAGTGCGGTGGCGACTCTGGTTTTATTGATGTTAAGTTTATCCATAGCTTAATGGTCATGAATTTACCGCTAAGTTTATCCTCAGTGGGTTTAGCCTACTTTTTTATGTGTATATAATTGTAAATTTGATGTTTGTATATTTGTTTGTGTGATATAATTTGCTTGTTGTACTTGGTGATCTCTGAGTGGTGAGATAAGTTCTAACCCGAACTTGAGTGCAATTAAGATAGGAAGATGGTATAGTCATGCTCGACTTATGTGGAGTAGTCCTTAACAAGTTGGCTTGAGACCCATCTAATTAGTGGAGACCCTTTTGGAGTTATGAATGTCAAACAATTTATTTGTGGTTAGGCATTACTTTGTCTGATTTGGGGTCCGAGAAGCTGAGAACCGTAGAACATTTAACCTAACTTGGCCTATTTAGGACGTAGTGCGGAGACTGTTCAAGTGTAGACTTGATAACAGTTGTTACGCGATACTACACTCATACGAGTTTTTGTTGAGAATATTATGGGTTGATGAGTCAGTCATCCTAACCTGTAATATCCGATAAATGGAATTAAGACTCTGGGAACTTTTTTAGAACATCATCTACAGGTTTTTATCCTTAGTACACTCCTTTGGGATGCTTCTTAACCTGACTTCATGCTCGTGACTCACAACAAACCATTGATTCTTGGTTGATCCAATCAAGTCTTATCAATATCAATGGAACTTGGGTGGTGACCTTTATTTGTTTGCCTCGTGTGTGATCCCTTACTTGTGATTGTTGCATTCATGCATTCACACGGATCATAACATTCATCACAAGAAAAGTAACTTCAAGGAACTAAGGTTTTATTTGCAAATATTTTCAGACCATGGATTATGGACGAAGGAGCACTAAGAAGTACAGTTTCAGATGTCCCGACTTGAGAGAGCTAAGGAAGCTATCATTTTTTTATTAGATCCCATGTACTTCAAGCAACGTCATGAGAGGCTTCTATCTATGTTATCTGTTGATGTAGTTGAAGGGCTCTTGAGTGTATTGGTTCAGTTTTATGATCCTCGCTATCGTTGCTTCACTTTTCCTAATTATCAGCTTGTGCCTATGTTAGAGGAGTATGCCCATCTCTTGGGAATACCCGTTTCTGACAAAGTGCCTTTTAGTGGATTGGAGGAGATTCTTATATCTCTTATTATAGCTGAAGCTCTTCATCTGAATAAGTCTGAGATTGAGGCTCATTGGATGAAGAAAGGAGGAATGTTTGGGTTGACTTCTAAGTTCCTTATTGGGAAAGCTACAGCCTTTACTCAAGCCAGTATTGTGGATGCTTTTGAATCTATGTTTGTGTTGCTCATATATGGTTTGGCTTTGTTCCCTAACATTGACGGTTTTGTTGATGTCAATGCCATTAGAATCTTCTTAATTGGGAATCCTGTTCCATCTACGTTGGGTGATATGTACTTCCCTTTGCATTTGAGGAATTCTAAAGGTGGTGGGATTATTGTGTGATGTGTTCCTCTTCTGCACAAGTGGTTTATTTTGCACTTGCCTTAACCGCTTGCTTTTATGGAAAACAAACAATGTCTACGATGGTCCCAGAGACTTATGTCCCTCACTAATGATGATATAGTTTGGTATGACTCTACATTGAGTAATTTGGATATTATTGACAATTACGTTGAATTCTCTAATGTTCCTCTCATTGGTACACAAGGAGGAATCCACTACAACCCTACTTTGACTCCTCGTCAACTTGGGTTCCCCTTAAGAGACAAACCTAATAACACTCAATTAGAAGGTCTCTTCTATCAAGAGGGTAAGGATCCCCAACATTTCAAGAAGAAGATGGTACATGCTTCGCATAATATACATAGGAAAGGAGGATCCGAGCTTGGTCCGCGCAACTATGTAGCTTTGGAAGCTTACACTTCTTGGGTGAAGAAGAGAGCTTTGGAGTTGAAGATGCCTTACACTTGTGAAATACCTATGTTTATGGTTGTGGTTGAGCCATTAACTCTCTCTAACCAAGATATAGAGGAGTTGGAAGATGCACTCGCCAAGATGAAGCAAGAGAAGGATATCTAGGAAGAGCGGTTCGATGCTTTGAGCCGAAAGCATGAGGAGTTGTAGCTTGAGTCTAAGGACAAAGATGCACTTATTGTACTTCTTGAAAACCGAGCAATGAAGAGACAAAGAGAGCCAGAGGGTCCATCTTCCTCTAGTATGCCTCAACCTTCCGGTGCTTGGAAGAAGATTGTTGATCAACTTGTCCTCGAGAAGGCTTAGATGAAGACCTCGTTTGAGTCCGAGATCCGACGCATCCGACGAAAGTATGCACCAGCAGCTAGATCATCTGACATTGTTGTTAGGGGATCCTTTGGATGATCGGTTTCCTTTTGTCTTATATCTATATTTTGGTTTCTGAAATTGTACTCAGTGTAATCCTTCAAAATTATATGAATAAAAGAGATATTTTTGGTCAATCAAATTGTTACAATTGTTATTATAAATTTGCTAATAAAATAGTATATTCCTTGAAAATAAAACCAATCAAAGCATTTCATTTCATGCATCATTTGCATAATAGGTTTTTCTTCCGCCAGATGTCTTATTGGTTATTCTTCTACGCTTCAGCCAAGCTGACTCACCGATACAACACTCGTGCCAATCAATCGAGAATCATGGAACATTTGGACCAAGAGAACCGAGAGATGAAAGATGAGATTGCTCGCTTGACTGCCATGATGGAGTTTGTTCTAGCTGCTCAAAGTTAGTCTTCTCCAACGCCTGAAACTCCTCCTCCTAAGAGGACTGTCATTTTAGAGGTTGTTACTTCAACCATGTCTACCACTCAGTTTTCTCATACTATGCCTGCCGGATTCCCGTGGGGGATGCCATCGAACTTTGTGCCCGAAGGGTTTGCGCCTATTTTTGCTTCCATACCGGTATCTAGCCCGGTCATGTGTGTTTCGCCTCCAATTGTTCACACTCTACCTCGTGTTGAGGACATCATCTACCATTTCGAGCCGTTTGAGGGCCCTGATGTTTATGAGAAGATGGATGAGATGAAAGACTAGTTCCTTGAGCTGCGAAAGAAATTGAAGACCTTGAGGGGAAAAGACATGTTCGGTAAAAGTGTTGTTGAGTTTTTATTGGTACCCAACGTTAAAATCCCGATGAAGTTCAAAGTCCCTGACTTTGTTAAGTATAAGGGAAATACCTGTCCACTTAGCCATCTCGTCATTTATGCCAGGAAAATGTCGACGCAAACTCATAATGATCAGTTATTGATTCACTATTTCCAAGACAGTCTGATTGGTGCCGCTCTGAGGTGGTACATGGGATTGGATAGTGCAAGTGTTCGCACATTCAATGATTTGGGTGAGGCTTTTGTGAAGCAGTATAAGTATAATATGGACATGGCGCTGGATAGGGACCAGTTGAGGTCGATGTCTCAGAAGGATAAAGAGAAATTTAAAGAGTACGCCCAGGGGTGGAGAGAGCTTGCTGCTCAAATTAATCCTCTGTTGGAAGAGAAAGAGATGACAAAGATTTCCTTTAAGACCCTGAGTTTGTTTTATTACGAATGAATGATTGCTAGTGCCCCCCGGTAATTTTACCGAAATGGTAAACACAGGGATGAGGTTAGAAGAGGGTGTCGGAAAGGAACGGTTGTCTAAGGAAGAGGTATCGTCAAGCAAGAAATATGGTAGCGGTTTCGCTAGAAAGAAGGAAGGCGAAACCAATGCAATATCAGTTGGGAGGCAGAGGAGGCCTCATGTTAGAAGAAGTCAGAAACCACGTCAACATCATCATCTAGTTTCATCCGTTATTCCTGTATTTTCCCACAATCAATCCATGCCAGTTCAGCAACAACGTCAACAACAGCCACAACAAAGAACAAACAATTACAACACCAACACCAACAATTATCAACAACAACAAAATTTCGAGAGGAAGAAGGTCTCTTTCGACCCTATTCACATGACCTACGCTGAACTTTATCCATCCTTGGTTCTCAAGAACCTTCTCCAACCAATAAATCTGTCGTAAATTCCAGAACCACTTCCATCGTGGTATAAGCCAGAGCTCCACTGTGCCTTTCATCAAGGAGCTCCCGGCCATGATATCGAGAGCTTCTACCTGTTGAAGTATGATGTACATAAGCTAGTAAAAAGTGGGATGGTGTCCTTTGAGGACCGCACGCCTAATGTGAAAGCAAACCCATTTCCCGCTCATGGTGATTCCTCTGTCAACATGGTAGGTGGTTGTCCAGGAAGTTTCCGAGTGTTTGATGTGCGACGTATCCGTCGGTCTTTGGTAGAGATGCATAAGACCCTGTGTACTATTAATGATTGTAAGCATGACCATGCCGGTTGTGCGATTTGCAGTGTAAACCCCAGTGGGTGTTCAATTGTCAAGAGAGATGTCCTGAAGTTGATGGATGAGAATGTAATCTAGATTCAACAGTCGAGGGATATAGATGATGTGAACGTGATAGTGCTGGTATTTAAGACCCTTGAGCGGATGGTAATCTAGTTTGACAACAGCAGCAGTAACAACATTAATAATTGGTATCCCCGTTAGTGATACGGTTAGAGGGACCCATCCCGTATGCATCCGATAAAGCCATTCAATATCAGTATAACGCTACTATGTTGGAAAATGGTCAAGAGGTTCCGTTGCCTACGACCAATTCTTTGTGAACATTTCTGATGTTACATAGGTGACCCGTAGTGGTCGTATTTTTGGTTCTGTTTTCCCAAAAGATGTAGAAGATGTTGGTAAGAAAGTTGAGGTTCCTGCAGTAAATCCGATTAGTGCTCCAAAGTGTCAGTCTGGTGAATCCAATAATTTGAAGCCTAATGATGATGACGAGGTACTACGTTTGATTAAGAAGAGTGAATTTAATATGGTAGAGCAGCTGCTCCAAACTCCTTCCAAAATTTCAGTGTTGTCTCTGCTTAAGAATTCTGAAGCGCACAGAGAAGCATTGCAAAAAGTATTGGATCAAGCATATGTTGAACATGATGTAATAGTAGATCAGTTTGACCATATTATTTCTAACATCACTTCCTACAAAAACTTGAGCTTTTGTGATGAAGAACTTCCTGAGGAAGGCAGAAATCACAAGCTAGCACTACATATATCGATGAATTGCAAGGAAGATGCATTGTCAAATGTGTTGGTTGATACCGGTTCTTCGTTGAATGTACTCCCCAATTCAACTCTATCCAGATTATCGTATCAAGGAGCGCCGATGAGATACAGTGTCGTGATCGTCAAAGCTTTTGATGGTTCTCGTGAGATTGTTATTGGTGAGGTGGACCTTCCAGTAACGATAGGTTCGAGTGATTTCCAAATTACTTTTCAAGTAATGGACATCCACTCGGCCTATAGCTGCTTATTGGGAAGACCATAGATACATGAAGCTAGACCAGTAATTTCCACTCTACATCAGAAGTTGAAATTTGTGAAGAATGGTAAGCTCGTCATTGTGGGCCGAGAAAAAACGTTGTTAGTAAGTCATCTATCATCTTTCTCGTATGTGGAAGCTGAGGATGAGATTGGAACTCCATTCCAACCTCTATCTATTGATGAAGAGAAGAAAGTTGGGGAACCCATGTCCTATTTTAAAGATGCTCAGAAGATTGTTGAATATGGTAGTTCTGATCAGTGGGGCCGGATGGTGGAGGTCACCAAGAACAAGAACCGAGCCAGTTTGGGTTTCTAGCAAGGGTCGTCTGTGATCAAAACTGAAGATGTGCAACCTAGTTTCCGTAGAGGAGGGTTCATCCATGGTAATGAACAACACTCAGCTGTAGTGATCAAGGGGGATGAAGATGAAGACTGCACCAATTTTATGACGCATGGAAAAGCTTGCAACAATTGGATCGTTGTCAATGTTCCTGTTATTGTTCATCGCTCTAAGTAATTGCTTTTGAAAATCCTTCTCCTATGCCTAAGGGAGAAGTGAACATTGTTGGGCATATTTCAATTTGATCATCAATAAAATGCAATTCTATTCTCCCACATCTATGATGTTTTATATTTACTTTTCGCTTTTCTGAAAATGGTAATCCCATAAAACATGATTAAATAAATAATAATTGTCCATCTGCATAATATTAGGTCACAATCCACTTCTCTAAAATCAAAATATCAAATCATTATACAGGTTGATTTCTAAACCCATTGAATAGAATGATCCTACTCCTTCTCCAAAGTTTGAATTCCCTATGTTTGAGGCTGAGAAAGAAGGTGATGAAGAAATGTCTGATGAATTGTCTCGTCTACTTGAGCACGAGGAAAAAGCCATTCATCCATTCCAAGAGCAGATTGAGTTAGTCAACTTAGGTTCTGAAGATGATGTGAAGGAAGTCAAAATTGGGTCTCAACTGTGTCCAGAGGTTAAGAAGGGGTTGATTGATCTTCTTCGAGAGTATTCATATGTGTTTGCTTGGTCCTATCAAGACATGTCTGGTTTGGATTCTGAGATTGTGGAGCATAGGTTTTCGTTGAGGCCAGAATGCCCACCAATCAAGCAGAAGTTGAGGAGGACTCATCCATATATGGCAGTGAAGATCAAAGAAGAAAACCAAAAGCAAATCGATGTCGCTTTCCTTGTTACTGCTGAGTATCCGCAGTGGGTGGCCAATATTGTGCCCGTTCCTAAGAAAGATGTGAATCTAGAGAAAATATACCCGAACGTATCGCACGCTCGAACATACAACAAAATCGCCATCGAACTTTATTTATCCACAAAGGGAAGTGTAAGACCCCAATTTTGACCCTAAGATCCCTCATGCAATTTCATCATAAGCATTAACATTGGGATCATGCCTTGGCATCCTCCTTACCCCTCCTTCATTGGGTTTGTTTTGGGGGAGATCACCAAGCACTTTGTGGTTATATCATACTTGTATTTTATCATTTCACTAACCAAAATACCTAAAAATATGTCTTTGTATTTGCCTAACTCTTTTGTAGGTAGGGCATGATCTCATTGATTCATCAAGATCACATCTAGGGTTTGAGACCCTCATGAACAACGAGCACAACCAAGAATTGATTCAATAATGGTTATGAACATCATATGTGAATCCCAATGATATCTACATGTTATATTGATCAAGTTTTCTTCAAGAGTTTGAGGGTCATTTGCCTTGGAAACCCTAGTCTGACTGGGTATCTTAAGTAACTTCTCCAACAAGCTATCTCACCAATTGATAAAATTTCTCAAGGGACACTTCAAAATTCATCATCTTATGCATATGTGATCAACCATGAGCCAAGAAAGTCAAGAGAATTGGAAATTAGCAAGTTGGTTGTTGCTGGTTGGCCAGATAAATTCATCTGATCAAAACTGGGTCTCCCTATACCCTATCTCCTACACTTTTCACCATATGAAAATGATTCCAAGAGAAACGTTACTATAAGTTACATTCCAAACAACTTTCATGTTGAGACTTAGAGCTAGTTTGGCTTGGAAAGTCATTTTCTATGTTGAAACATTATAGGTCATTTTGTTAAATCCTAATTTGAAAGTCAACTTCCCAAGCCCATAACTTGCTCAATTTTTATGATATGAAACATTTCCAAGTTGCACAATCAAATTTAATGTGCCTAATTCAACCTTTATGTTTGGAGTTGGAGAAAATTCAATTTTTTTAAGCATGTGATATGAGGCTACATTATAGGTCACTTTTGAACTATATCATTGATCAAATGATTTTTCCAAACATCAAAAATTCATAACTCTATCATTTCAAATCTAAATGACATGAAATTGGTAACCATTTTTAAGGTCTTTGAGAGAGATACAACTTTGATGCGGACACTTTTCTCATTGGAAGATCATATAAAAAGTTAAGCAAGGTGGAATATTGAGACATATGGCTTGACACTTAGAAAATATTTTATATGTCAAAAAATTTCAAACTTCCACCTCAAATTACTCCAAGTTCCAAGCTCCAAATGAAAAAGTGTTGAACATTAAAGTTGTTCCTCTTGATATCACCTTTCAAAAGAGCTCAAATTCATTCATTTTGGATGAGAAATGCATAGGCTACGCATGGCTTAAACAGGATGATATCATTTGGCATGTATCAATCTTCAAACATCAATGTACATGTGTCGTACAATCCAAGCCTACTTCAACACATCTGATCTTCAATTATGGACTTCAAGTCATCATTTCATGGGCCTATGCGCGCCCTTGCAGCATTACATCACATTTGCGAAATTTGGAAACTGAAAGGGAGTGTGCAAATATCACATGGTTCAGCTATAAATAGAGCTTCAATTGCTCAGAATTGAGGACACCATTGCGCCAACTTTGATTCCCCATTGAAAACCCTTCACTCATAGGATAAACCTGATAAATTCTTTTGAATTTGAGCTTGAATCTCCATTATTTTCGAATTCAATTCTCCAGGAATCCATTGCTTCTAAACCATTCAATTCTCTTCCTACAAGCAATTGAAGTGAGTCCAAGCACAAGCTAGATCAAGATCCATCGTGTTCAGACCTCCATTGAAGGTAATTTGCAGAAATTTTAAACTCTTCGATTCTTTCAAATTCTTGCTCAATTCCATTGATTCTTTGGTTGTCTAAAGTCCTACCAATGTAGGCAAGAAGATTGAGTTGCTTTGAGGCCAAATCGAAGCAACTTAGTTCATGTACCTCAAATTTCAAATCCACATATCTCTTAATCCATTTGGAATTGGAATGAATGGAGGTCAGATTCGAGCTCAGCGCCATTTTTTCTTCAAGATCATGTCCTTGTTTTTCTTTTTGGTGATGGTTCACCTTGACCAGTCCGGAGAAGATGATCGGAGCTCTGGCTCCGGCGATGACTTGGCAAGGCTATGAACCATAGGATCCATGTATTACGTTTTAATCTTGATCGTCCCTTTTAATTACCATTGGTACAATGCAAATGACTAAGATATATGTGGAACACGCGTTTTGGATCATCAGATCTGCCACCTCAATTAATGAGGAGATCTGATGGTCCACGTATTTTTCAATTTTTAATTGCATTTTTTCAATAATTCATATTAAATTTAATATTGATCCAAAAAATATGGGACTTTCACCAAAAAAATTCAAAAATTTTTCTCTTTCATATTCTGAATTAAAATTATTTCTTGGATCATTTTTAATATTTTTCATGAATTAATTGATTTTGCATTTGTTTTTAATTGTTTAAAAACATTTTTAAATGTCCAAAAATTATGAAATTTTTTGTCCAAGGTCCTTTGACCTTGTTTGACCTATGATAAATCTCATGGTCATTTCTTTGGTGTTTTGATGAGATTCTAGGAATTGGACAAAACATGTTTGATTTAAATGCATTATTTTATTATTTTTAATTGAATAAATGCCAATTAAATTTTGTTGACCATATGCATTGACTTGTTTGAGATTGCTTATTGTTGTTGGGCCTTGGTCAAGGTTGATTTGACTTTGTCAAGTTAATATCATTGGATTTAGGGGATTGATGGAATGTACATTCCATCTCCCAAAATGAATGAATGATATTAATTTGGTAAAAGTCCTCCTCTGACCAATTTGTGATCTCATTCATCCCCTTCCCTCTTCATCTAATTCCCCTTCTTCATCCATTCATTTCCATTTGGCCTATGACATCTCAAAGTCCTAATGCTAGTTGATTGAAAAATTGACATGAGTATGGATGAGATTAAGCCACACCTTTTGCATATTCTTGTGTGGTATGTTTCATGAGTATAGTTCATAATACTATGTCTCCAACATGCATTAACACCAAAAGTCTATTGCTCGGCCTCAAATAGGTATGACTTCTACATAAGTCCAATTACGATTGCTTAACATAGCGTTAAATTTGTGACACAAAAGGCATAAGCATTCTAGTTAGTGAGATTGTAAGTCTCCCCTCTTTCATGGTATTGTGTGGGAACTTGGCCTTCTTTCCTACCTTTGGAAGATGTTTTGGTTCAAGGATCCATGCTTGTGATAAGTGGGTTGAGTGTTCTCCAATGAATGTCTTGAAATGAAAAGAAAAACTAGACTAACTTCTAACTTACTAACCATTAACTTTTAATTTCAAGCTTTTACTTTAATGCAATTTACTTTTAGCACTTTATTTCATTTTCCATTGTACATATCATTCTAATTGTTTATGTTAATGTAACTTTCACTTTGTCCATTTGGACCATATTGTGTGATATATTTTGTTTGTGTTATTTTGTTTGCTTGTGTGGTCTTTGACCATTTAATGTACTTAATAAAAAACAAAACCACTAAAAAACTTTTGAGTGGACTGTTGGTTTGATCTTGAGAAAATGGACTTAGAATCTAGGCAACCTCCCTAAGCTAATGGACTTGGCGAATTCCAACTTGTTGAAGAACCAAGTGCTTATAAATTTGAAATTCATCTGATACATCTTTGAAGATCTCTCTAAGATTCATCTGCAACATTGATCATGGTGTAGCTGTTATTTTGAACCTGAGACTTGTGGAATTCATCTGTTGCGTGGGCCATTTTGAAGAAGATCATGGAATGGATAAAGCTTGGATGAGGCCATCTTTATTTGATGCCTTTCTCTTCAAGATAATATAATTGTGTATTTGTGTGTTGCTTGATCCTAAAAGTCCAAGGGAATTCTGGGTTTCTATTGACATTTTTGTCCATTGGATTGCTACCCATTTGGTAAGATCTTTTCAACTCTAAACTTTTAAATTTTGTTCATAGGATTGTCTCTTCATCTTCTCCCCATATCTTTAATTTCAAAATCTCTCCCTCCATTTTTAAAATATTCTTTGTGTGAACTATTTTTGTTCTAAACTTTGACCATTTTTGCCAAAAAAAAAAGATAGAAACTTTGGCTTTATGCCATTGCATTTTCAAACTTCTTTTCTTAAACCAAACTTGTAAATAAACTTAACTATATTTGACTTAAACTTTCAAAAAGCCAAAAAGAACTAACTCATTCAAATCATTTTTAGGCTTTTGTGCCTTTCAAACTTAAATTTTGTTAAAATCAACATACTCACTTTGAAATTTGTATCACGAACTACGAGGTTTTGATCCCTCATTTTTATGTTGGTACGTAGGCACAAGTCCGAAGGTCTTGTCAAACACAAAAATATAATTAATGAATTCTTTTCTCATCCCCCACTCTATTTATTTGTAAACATCACTTTGTACAAAATACATATGCACACAAAAAGGGCTCCCTAGAAGTACCTAGGACACTTTGGGTGCTAACACCTTCCCTCTGTGTAACCAACCCCCTTACCTGTGATCTTAGACTTTTATTAGTTTTTATTTGAAAACTTATTACTTCTTGGGTTTTGTTCATACTTTTTCCCTTTTCCCTTGGAAACAATAAAAGCACGGTGACGACTCTTATTAATTGCTCTCTAGCTTGTTAATAGCTTGATGATCATGAATTTCCCTCTACAGGAAGGGAAAACATCAATAAAACCCGGGGGAAAGAGATATGCTGGGTAAGGATGTCGGTTATGCTAGGGGAAGGTATTAGCATCCTAAACATCCATGGTACTCCATGAGAACCGTTTTGATTGTTCTCGCTCAAATAAGTGTTATCTGAAGATTACTCGCCAAAGAATGGGAAAGTAAAGGGAATAGACAGAGTGCTCGGTGAGGATTAAGGCCCTCATGCCTACGTATCCTCATAGTGCAATGAGGAATTCAGAGCTTCATAGTTCAAGGAACTAGAAGTGAGAGATTAAAAGAAGTGTGATAGAAGGTATGGTTTGAAGCAAAGGATAATGTTGTTTGAACTCCAACAAGGGTGAAAACATGAACTCAAGAGTAAAACTGGTATGAACCAACACGCGAGGGCCTACAACATCATATTGGAATAACTGAAAAAAGAATGAATTAAGTGTTTGATTACATAGTACAGATAGCTCTTGGTTCACAAAGAGGTACAAAATGGAGCACAAAGGTATATTGTATTTGGATCAAAGATAACTCGTATATCACATGAAGTGAATGAAGTTAGAGTATGAAGGTATCATGGAAATGAATGGAATAAAGTGACTGAAGTCACAAAACAGAGTATCTGGTGACAAGTGACTAAAGAAGTATTCTTCGAAATCAAAAGGTGAAAGTGTATTGGAATCCATAGGATAAAGGGAATTTGTACCATAGAGGGAAAGGTGGCATGAACCACAAGTGAGGGATCTAAGACATTGTATCACTATATGGTTGTCCGAAAAAGAAGGAATTAAATGTCTGGGTACAAGCCAAACAACTCTAGGTACAAAAACGGACTATTCACTAGGCTTCTTAATTGAGCAACCTAAAGGCGCCTATTATGCTGCAAAACTCGCTCCATAGCCATACCTAAAGGAATTCACTCTGTCTTTTCAAAATTTCATATCTGATTTTCAACTTCATTGGTTGATTATCAGACTCAAAATTCCTTGGCCTTGCTTCATCTTCATCTCTAGATCACACTGCAATCAATAGCTAAGAGGAATTGTGCTCCATAGATCCATATTTCAGAGGTGGATGTTCAAACTTTTCTTCTTCGAAACTCACTAATTGTAGCTTGTTTCTTGCATTTATTGGTTTGGCTGAAGTCCTCTCATCAGAGGCAATTGAACTGTACTTTTAATTTTGAAAATCCATTGAGTTCAAGTTGAACACCATTACTTTCCACCTCTGATTTCTCTTTCCATGGAGGTCTAGAGTGAAAATAAATGGTACAGGGGTGATTACATCACCCCAACTTTCCATTGATATATAGATCGCTCCATTTGGTTGAGTTTGCCATGTCTGCAATTCTCACCGGCGTTGATGAGCTCGCCGGAGAAGTGGTGGTGTACACCAGCGTCTGCTTTCCAGATCAAATGTGAGTCGTGCGATGCATTCTCCAGATCTAATCTCCACTCTTCATTTGTATGACTTTTTTAAATACCACATGTGTCTCAGTGGACTAAGGTTTTTGATGTGCGCGCATGCCCGGACCCTTGGATGTGCCAGCTCAATTAATGAGCTTAGATCCAACGCGCCACATATTTTAGCATTTTCCAATTTCTGATTTAATTTCCATTTTATTTCTTTTATTTTATTTTATTTTTAAAAATAATATCTCTCTCATTTTAATTCCAAAAAATATGAGACCAATTGCATTATTTCTCTTTTAATCTGTAGTTTCTAAAAATGCTTTTCAATATTTTTTATTTTATCATTTGATATATTTTTTTTTAATTTTCTCTTTTCTAGTTATTTTTAATTCATTTTAAATAGTTTTCAATATCCAAAAAATACAAAAATATTTTCTTAACCTCTTTGAATGATGATAGACCTATGAAAAATATTCTCATCAATTTATTAACTGATTTGAGATTTATTTGAGATTTTAATTCAATTAGGTTATTTTTTATGCATTTTAATTGATTAAAAATAGTTTCTGGTTTCTAAAAATGCTAAAAAAAATTGTCTAACTTTGTTTGACCTTGTTGAACTTAGGATGATCCATTTGGACTTTTCAAAGTTGATTTGAGATGGATTTGAAGTTTGACCTTTAATTGTTTATTTTAATTCAAGTATTATTCTAATTTTGAAAAATACCAAAAATATTTTATTTTTTTCTTGACTTCTAAGTTTCATTTCGCTTCTGTTTACTAGTGTTTGACGTTGATTCTAATCATCTTTGGTCAATGCACTTTACTTACTTCATTTGAATTCCATTCATGTACACTCTTATTCATCTTCTTCTTCATCTTTTTTCTTTTTGATCAATGAGTTAAAGATTGGTGGTTAGCCTTGATGTATAGGAGGTTTAATCTTTCTTGATTCAAATCTAATTCATCTTGATCAAAGATAAAGTGAATGGCTTTGCATTAAGGATAGGTTGCTTCTTGATCAAGCAAAAAAACCAAAATCAATACAAGATCATTCTTCTTTTCTTTTGGCATGGCAAGTTGTAGGAGCTTGACTTACTAGTCAAGGTCTCTAACTTGTGTTTGTTGCCTAAATTTTTATTGACCGGCCTCAGATAGGTGTGACTACAACATTAGTCCACTTAAGATTGCTTAACATAGCGCTAAATTGCCTTATGGCACACTAACACTAACTATTGACCATTAACTTTTAATTCAAGCCATTTAATTCTTTCAATTTACTTTATGCAATTTAAATTCTTGCTCATTATTCATTTTATTTTTCCCTTTGCTCACTTGAGCCCATGTTTATGTTAATGCAATTTGCCTTTTGCTCACTTGAGCATATACCATTGTGCTTGTGTTTTGTTTCGATTGTTGTGAACCAAATGCAAATGGACAAAAAGGACTTAGACTTTAGGACATTCCCTATGCAAAAATGGAGTCAAAGAGCAACTAGGCCTCATGCCTTTAGAATGCTTAATGTTGAAGATGAATTGTAAAGACCAATTTCTAAACTCCCTCTTGTCCATTCATTGTTTGTACTATAGAACTTTATGATGTGTGTGATCTTGTGCTAGGGATTCCAATTTGAGCCAAATAGAAGAATCATTGTCATGAGCTTCCAAAGTGAGAGATACAAAAGCCATTGGAGGATTCCTAGGAGCTTGTTTGATTGTGTGCTTGATTGCTTGAGTTTTGATTATTGCTTGCTTATTCCAAAGGATGGGAGCTACTTGGATCATCACTATGATCTCAAGAAGGGAACTTCATTTGTGGTTTTATTTCTCCTCCTTCACCTTTTATTTGTTTTGGACTTATCCATTCTTCTTCTTCCATCCACTCTAACCCAAGCCAAAACTTATGTGCAAACATTAACATTTGTTTTCTAAATTAGAAACCTAAGCACTATGCTTTTGATTTTCAAACTTTCTTTTCATAACACTTATTTTGAATTGAATCCTGAAGTCAACTTTGACCATACTTTATAAATACTTTTCATTGGTGAATATAACTGACTCAATTATTTTTGTGGTTTCAATGGCCACTTCTTACCAAAGCTTTTTCCGTAAACATTATCTATTAGGTTTGAGTTATCCTTGAGGTTGATATAATACTCACCTACATCCTTTGTGATGGACAATGAGTCTTCCATGCTTATTATAGGGTTAACCCATCACAAGCATGTTGAAGCTATCCTCACATGATGGATTTGTAGTTTTAGGTTGAGTTTTCTCCCTTGGATAACAAAAGACCTTAAGGCTTTTGGACCAATTAATTCACCAACTTGTTTTGAGATTTTTACCCCGAACTACGGGGTTTTGATCTTAATATTTTAAGAGGGTACGTAGGCAGCGGGTTTATCCATTCAAACACAAAATTTGTAAATAATTTGTACATTCTTCTTCATCCCCCCAATCATTGTTTGCACATATTTTTAACAAAATACCATCCTACCTTACAACAAATTATGAAAAGGGTTCCCTAGGAGTACCTAGGACACTTTGGGTGCTAATACCTTCCCTCTGTGTAACCAACCCCCTTACCCAGATCTCTGACACCTTTTTATTAGTTTTTTATTAGATAAAACTTCTCAGTTTTTGTTCGCTTTCTAACCATTCCTTTGGATAAATAGAAGTGCGGTGGCGACTCGAAATTATTTGGTTTACTTTTGGTTTAGTCAATAAATCTAAAGGTACCGAATACCCCGCTACAAAAAAGTGGCGACTCTGCTAGGGACCAATGTGTGCCTAGTGGGTTCTGCCTACTTTTCACTTTTGTTGTATTGTATTTTGTATATTTTTTGTGACATATTTTTGTGCAAATTTGGGATTACTGTATTGTTTGTAATGTATGAATTGCTTGGTATATTAATTGCTTGTATGATTGGTGGTCTCTTGTGAGATGAGTTCTATACCCGAACTCGAGTGCACTTAGGATAGGAGAATGGCATAGTCTTGTTAACTTGTGTGGACTTATTCCTTAGCAAGTTGACTTGCAAGCCCATTCACTTGGTGGAGGTCATGTTGGGATCAATAACGTCACACGAGTAGTCGTGGTTAGGCATTACTCTTTCCAATATAGACCTTAGAAGCCAAGGACCTTAGTTTACAAATCCCATCTTGGCCTATTTTTTAGGACGTAGTGCGAAGGTCGTTCAAGTGTAAGATTTGATAAGATTGTTACGCAATACTACACTTATAAGAGTCTCTCTTGAGAATATTTTTGGAATACGAGTAGTCATTTATCCGATAATATTCGAAAGATGGGATGATGACTATGGGAACCTCTTGTAGAACATGATTGGCAGGTTTAACCCTAATACACTCCCTTTGGGTGGTTCTTAACCGAGACTCCATGCTTTTGACTTGCAACAAACCCTTGATTCATGGTCGATCCGTTCTTGTGTATCCTTAATATCAATGGAACATGGGTGTTGATAAGGTGTAAACCATAATCCACCAAAATGGATGATTGATATTAAGGATGATTTGATCCATCCCATGACCTTTGTGTGGTGTGCTTTGCTTGATCCTTGAGTGTGATTGTTGCATCCATGCATTCATGCATTTATACACATCCATATCATCAACAATGAGAAAAATTTTAAGGAACTTAAGAGGTCTATTTGCAAATTTTTAGACATGGATAGACAATGAAGGAATATGAAGAAGTACAGTTTCAGACAACCCGACTTGAAAGAGTTAAGGAGTTTGACATCCTATGTATTAGATCCCTTGGAGTTTAAAGCTCGCCATGGGAAGCTTCTGTCTATTCTTGCTACTTAGGTGAATGAAGGTATGATGAGTGTATTGGTGCAGTTTTATGATCCCTTGTACCGTTGCTTTACATTCCCGAATTTCCAGCTTTTACCCACGCTTGAGGAGTATGCCTATCTTGTGGGCATACCTATCCTAGATCAGTTGCCGTTCAGTGGCTTGGAGAGAGTTCCTACTTCTCATGAGATTGCTGATCTATTGCATATAGATGAATATCTGGTTGGTGCTCATATGACTACCAAAGGTGGAATTCAAGGTCTCCCTTCTGAGTTCCTCATTGCTTAAGCTATTTTGTATGGGAAGTTCATGAGTGAGGACGCCTTTGAGGCCATATTTGTACTTCTCATCTATGGGCTAGTGTTATTCCCCAACATCGACAAGTTTGTGGATGTGAACGCTATTAGGATTTTCTCTACTCTTAATCCCGTTCATACTCTGTTGGGTGACACTTATTTCTCTTTGCATATGAGGAATGCAAAGAGTGGTGGTACCATTGTGTGATGTTTGCCTCTGTTGTACAAGTGGTTTATTTCGCACTTGCCACAGACGGTCGCCTTCAAGGAGCACAAAAGATGTCTACGGTGGTCCACGAGACTTATGTCTCTCACTAATGATGATATCTTTTGGTACAACCGTGTATATGATGGTGTGCAGATTATCGACTCTTGTCGTGAATTCTCCAATGTACCTCTACTTGGTACATGTGGTGGGATAAACTACAACCCTATTTTAGGACGTCGTCAGCTTGGGTTCCCCTTAAAGGATAAACCTAATAACATTTTGTTAGAAGGTGTGTTCTTTCAAGAGGGTAAAGATCCCCAAGGCTTGAAGATCAGGATGGTCCGCGCTTGGCACAAGATTCATAAAAAGGGAAGGAAAGAGCTGGGTCCGAAGAATTGTATTGCTTTGGAACCCTATACCTCGTGGGTTAGGAGGAGAGCTTCTGATTACTTTATGCCTTATGATTATCCAAGACCTACACTTTTGGTTATGGCTGGGCCTTCAACCCTCCCTAACCAAGGAGTAGAGGAGTTGAGAGACGAAGACCGCTCACGTGCTTGGATCCGTGAGCGAGAGGAGCTACTTCAGCAGCTTAAGGATAAGGATGCATTGATAAAGTTCCTGGAGCATCGGGTTATTGATGAGCCTGATGATGTGGTGACTTCTCTTCTTCCTCAGTCTTCTAAGATTTGGAAGAGGAAGTACGATCGACTCGCCAAAGAGAAGGCGGATATGGAGGCAGCCTATGAGAGGGAGGTGAAGAGGCTTTGTGCAACTTATGTTCCAGTCTCCAGCGCTTTAGACGATTGTTTCTAGGGTTCCATAGGATGTTCATTTTCCTTCTCTCTTGTATTGTATTATTTGGTTACCAAGACTGTACTTCTTTAGTGTAAATTTTTTTTTCGAGATATTATTGATATGATATTTCCATATATGTCTAAATGATTAATATTTTTCAATATTTGCAAATAGAACTCTAAAGTTCCTCTGATTAAAAAATAGATCATATGCACAAGCATTGCATACATCATGTGCATAAGCAGGTTTTGCTCCATGTTTCTCATTCAGTGGTCTAACTCTGTGTTCTTCACTTTTTTTGAAGACAAGCTGACTCACCGGTACTACACCAGAGCCAATTCTTCAAGACTGATGGATCACCTCGAGCAAGATAACAGAGAGATGAAGGAGGAAGTGGCAAGATTGACTGCCATGATGGAGTCTTTCTTGGCCGCCCAAAGCCAGTCTACTCCAACGCCTTCAACTCCTTCCCAGAGGACAGTCGTTTCTGAGATTGCCTCTTCAACAGTGCCTGCTGCCAGTGCCCATTTCGTGCCTACTGCTATGCCAGCCGGGTTCCCCTGGGGGATGCCCGCGAATTTTGTTCTTGAGGGTCTCGCCCCAATGTTTGCTTCTCTGTCGGCATCTAGCCCGGTCCTTGATGTTCCACCTCCGGTCGTTCATACTATGCCGAGAGTAGACGACACCATTTATCACTCTGAGCCATCTGAGGGCCCATACGTGTATGAAAATATGGATGCTATGAACGATCAGTTCCTTGAGCTTCGTAAGGAACTCAAAACTCTCAGAGGGAAGGACCTCTTTGGCAAGTCTGCTGTTGAGCTTTGCCTGGTTCCAAATGTTAAAATCCCTGTAAAGTTCAAAGTGCCTGACTTTGAAAAGTATAAGGGAAACACTTGCCCTCTCAGCCACTTGGTTATGTATGTAAGAAAAATGTCGACTCAGACCGACAATGATCAGCTCCTCATTCATTATTTCCAGGACATCCTGTCTGGTGCCGCCCTGAGATGGTACATGGGTTTGGACACCGCGAACATCCGATCCTTCAACGACCTTGGTGAAGCGTTCGTCAAACAATACAAGTATAACATGGATATGGCTCCCGATAGGGATCAATTAAGGGCCATGTCCCAGAAGGACAAGGAAACTTTTAAGGAGTACGCTTAGAGCTGGCGAGAATTTGCTGCACAGACTGTGCCTCCGCTAGAAGAGAAAGAGATGACCAAGATCTTTCTGAAGACCTTGAGCTCATTCTATTATGAGCGGATGATTGCTAGCGCTCCTTCTGACTTCACTGAGATGGTGAACATGGGGATGCGTTTGGAGGAAGGAGTCAGTGAAGGGCGCCTGACTAGAGAAGAAGGCTCTTCTGCCAAACGCTATGGGGCGTTTGCCAAGAAGAAAGATGGTGAGGCACATGATGTGACCTCCCATGTTAAATCTAGAAGACCCTCTGTGAAGAGGAAGACTGTGCGTCCAACCAGTAATCAGCATCAGTTGGCTCATATAGCACCTGTTTTCAGAGAAAATCCGCAATATCAGCATCATAATTAGAACCCGCAACCTCAACATCAACAGTATCAGCAACAACAACACCGTCCTCAACAGCAGCCCTACCAGCCTCGAAACAATAATCAGACCAGTACAAGCTATGATTGGAAGAGGGTCACTTTTAATCCTATTCCCATGACTTATGCAGAGCTATATCCCTTTTTAATAGAAAGGAAACTGATCACTCCACGTGACCCACCGGCTATACCTATCAACCCTCAATGGTGGTATAAGCCCGAGCTTCATTGTGTTTATCATTCCGGTGCTCCCGGACATGATGTGGAGAACTGCTACCCGTTGAAGACCAAGGTTCAAGACCTTGTGAGAAGCGGTATATTGTTTTTCGAGGACGTAGGTCCTAATGTTAAGAAGAACCCATTGCCCGAGCATGGGAAATCTGCTATCAACATGGTTTAGGGTTGCCTTGGAAAATACAAGGTCCGATATGTCCGCCATATCCGACAATCTTTGGTCAAAGATGCACAGACTGTTGTGTGGGTACAGTCATTATGAGCATGACCATGACAGTTGTCGTGTTTGCACTATCAATGAGAGGGGATGTCGTCAAGTCCGAAAAGACATCCAAGAAATGCTGGATGAAGGCGTAATAGAAATACTTCAGAATCGCGATGAGGATGATGAAGTTAATGTGATATCACCAGTATTCAGGATGTTGCCATGTCTAAATGTGCCATGTCTTAATGTGACTTCACAATTTGGCACTTCACATCTCTATGAACTGTAAGGATGTTGCCATGTCTAAATGTGCTGGTAGACACTGGATCATCGTTGAATGTGTTGCCAAAATCTACTCTGGCTAGACTGTTATACCAGGGGCCTCCAATGAGGCAGGGTGGAGTGGTCGTCAAAGCTTTTGATGGATCCCACAAGACTGTGATTGGCGAGGTTGAACTCCCAGTCAAGATAGGACCTAGTGATTTCCAGATCACTTTTCAGGTCATGGATATTCACCCATCATATAGCTGTTTGTTGGGCAGACCATGGATTCACGAGGCAGGCGCCGTGACATCCACCCTACACCAAAAGTTGAAATTTGTCAAGAACAAAAAGTTGGTGGTGGTGGGGGAAGAGAAGGCTCTCTTGGTTATCCATTTGTCTTCCTTTTCTTATATTGATGTTGAGGATGAAGTTGGGACGTCGTTCCACGCTTTGTCTATTGTTGAGCCTTCTAAGAAAGGAACTTCTTCATTTGCGTCCTACAATGATGCGAAGTTGGCCATTGAGCCTGGCACAACTACTAGTTTAGGACAAATGATCAAGCTGGAAGACAATAAATCCCAGGCTGGCATAGGGTACTCTTCAAGCGCTTTCAACAAGCTTGGACTGTTTCAGAGTGGTGGTTTCATCCACACTGTCGAAGACGAAGAAGCTGTTGTCGTTGTGGAAGAGGATGCAAAGGAAGATTCTGGCAACTTTGTCATCTCTGGAGGGATCTGCAATAATTGGGTCGCTGTTGAAGTTCCAAAAGTTGTCCATAAGTCCATGTAATGTTCATTTTTGTTTAAAAACCCTTCTCCCATGCCAAAAGGAAAAGTGATGACATTGTTGGCACATAAATACAATGATATTCATTCAATAAATTCATGTTAAATGTTTGTTTTTCCAAAATTATTTTCATTTTTTGCTTTTTTGCATGAGTTTGGTGATCACATAAAACCTTAAAAAATAGAATAAAATCAATCTTTTCATCTGCATAATGATTTGCCTTGTTTGAATTCTAAAATCTCTTTTATATCCAAAATCATTATGCAGGTTGACCAAACCCGTTGAACATAATGATCCAACACCATCTCCAAACTTTGAGTTCCCTGTATTTGAGGCCGAAGAAGATGGTGTTGAAGAGATTCCTGACGAGATTACCCGTCTGCTTGAGCACGAAGAGAAGATCATTCAGCCGCATCTTGAGAATCTGGAAACAATCAACTTGGGGTCTGAGGATTTTGTTCGTAAGGTGAAGATTGGGGCCCTCCTGGAAGAATATGTGAAGAACGGGTTGATTGAGTTGCTACGAGAATACGTCGACGTCTTTGCCTGGTCATATGAAGACATGCCTAGTCTGGACAGTGATATCGTGCAACATTTCCTGCCTTTGAAGCCTGAGTGTGTGCATGTGAAGAACTCATCCCGATATGGCAGTGAAGATTAAAGAAGAAGTTCAAAAGCAAATTGATGCGGGGTTTCTAGTGATTTCTACATATCCTCAATGGGTGGCCAATATTGTGCCCGTGCTTAAGAAAGATGGAAAAGTCCGAATGTGCGTGGACTATAGAGACTTGCATAAAGCTAGTCCAAAAGATGATTTTCCACTACCACATATTGATATGTTGGTAGATAATACAGCTAAATTCAATGTCTTCTCATTTATGGACGGATTTTCCGGATATAATCAGATTAAAATGGCACCCGAGGATATGGAAAAGACAACATTCATCACACCTTGGGGAACATTCTGTTATCGAGTGATGCCCTTCGGTTTGAAGAACGCCGGAGCAACGTATCAACGTGCTCTGACTACCTTGTTTCATGATATGATGCACAAGGAGATCGAGGTGTATGTTGATGATATGATTGCAAAGTCAAGAACGGAAGTTGAACATATAGAGCACTTGTTGAAGCTTTTTCAGCGTTTGAGGAAGTATAAGCTTCGTCTGAATCCTAACCAGTGTACATTTGAAGTCCGTTCCGGCAAGTTATTGGGCTTTATTGTCAGCGAAAGAGGTATTGAGGTTGATCCTGCCAAGGTCAAAACAATACAAGAAATGCCTGCGCCCAAAATTGAGAAGCAAGTCCGAGGTTTTCTTGGTCGCTTGAATTATATTTCCAAATTTATATCCCACATGACTGCCACATGTGCGCCAATATTCAAGCTCCTCCAGAAAGATCAGTGTCATGATTGGACCGAGGATTGCCAGAAAGAATTCGATAGTACTAAAGAGTATCTGTCCGAGCCTCCGATTCTATCTCCGCTTGTGGAAGGAAGACCATTGATTATGTATCTGACAGTTCTTGAAGACTCTATGGGTTGTGTCCTTGGCCAGCAAGACGAATCTGGAAAGAAAGAGTATGCTAACTACTACCTGAGTAAGAAGTTCACTGATTGTGAGTCTCGATACTCGATACTTGAGAAAACATGTTGTGTTTTGGCTTGGGCTGCTAAGCGCTTACGCCAGTATATGTTAAATCATACAACTTGGTTGATATCCAAAATGGATCCAATCAAATATATCTTTGAGAAGCCTGATTTAACTGGGAGGATTGCCCGTTGTCAGATGCTATTGTCTAAGTATGATATTGATTATCGAGCTCAAAAAGCTATTAAAGGTAGTATCTTGGCTGACCACTTGGCACATCAACCAATTGAAGATTATCAGTCAGTTCAATACGACTTCCCAGATGAGGAGATTCTGTATTTGAAAATGAAAGATTGCGATCAGCCTACGCTCGAAGAAGGGCTAGAGCCTCGTTCCCGATGGAGCATGGTGTTGGATGGCGCTGTAAATCAATATGGAAATGGTATTGGGGCAGTGATTATTACTCCTCAGGGCACACATTTTCCTTTTACAGCAAGGCTAACTTTCAAATGCACAAATAATATGGTGGAGTACGAGGCCTGTATTATGGGATTGGAAGAATGTATTGATCTTAAGATCAAGCATCTTGATGTTTATGGTGATTCGGCCCTTGTTGTTAATCAGATTAAGGGTGAATGGGAGACGAATCAGCCTGGCCTCATCCCATATAGAGATTATGCGAGGAGGATTTCAACGTTCTTTACTGAAGTTGACTTCCATCATATTCCTCGAGATGAGAATCAGATGGCAAACGCTCTTGCTACACTTGCTTCAATGATTGTGGTAAAGTTCTGGAATGAAGTCCCCAATATCACTGTGATGCGCTTGGATAGACCAGCTCATGTATTTGCAGTAGAAGAGGTGAAAGATAATAATCCATGGTATTTTGATATCAAATGTTTTCTTCAGAGTCAGATTTACCCGCCAGGGGAATCTATTAAAGATAGAAAGACTTTGAGGAGATTATCTGGCCGTTTCAACCTCAATGGCGAGGTGCTTTATAAGAGAAACTATTACATTGTTCTGCTCAGATGCATGGATAGACACGAAGCAGACCTGTTGATGACTGAAGTCCATGAGGATTCATTTTGTACTCATTCCAATGGACATGCCATGGCAAAGAAGATGTTGAGAGCAGGCTACTATTGGCTGACAATGGAGTCTGACTGCTACAAGTATGTGAAGAAATGTCACAAGTGTCAGATTTACGTGGATAAGATTCATATTCCCCCGACACTTCTGAATGTGATTTCATCACCATGGCCTTTTTCCATGTTGGGAATTCACATGATTGGCATGATAGAGCCGAAAGCGTCCAACGGTCACAGACTTATTCTCGTAGCAATCGATTACTTCACCAAGTGGGTTGAAGCGGCGTCATATGAAAACGTGACCAGGAAGGTGGTTGTGAAGTTTCTCAAGAATCGACTCATATGCCGTTATGGTGTGCCGGATAAGATCATTACTGATAATGGATCTAACTTGAACAACAAGATGATGAAAGAGCTTTGTAGCAAGTTCAAGATTGCACATCATAATTCCTCTCCTTATAGACCCAAGATGAATGGGGATGTTGAGGCTGCTAATAAGAATATCAAGAAGATTGTCCAGAAGATGGTTGTTACGTACAAAGATTGGCATGAGATGTTGCCACTTGCTTTGCATGGTTATCGTACATCTGTGTGCACTTCAACAGGGGCAACCCCTTTCTCTCTTGTTTACGGCATGGAGGTCGTACTCCCAGTAGACGTGGAGATCCCATCAATGAGAGTCTTGATGGAAGCCAAGTTGACTGAGGCTGAATGGGTTCAGAGTCGTTATGACCAACTGAATTTAATAGAAGAGAAGAGATTGACTGCAATGTGTCATGGTCAGTTATATCAGCAAAGGATGAAGAAAGCCTTTGATAAGAAGGTCAAGCCTCGTGTGTTCCGAGAAGTTGACCTTGTGCTCAAGAAAGTTTTATCTTTCGCACCCGATTCCAGGGGCAAGTGGACTCCAAACTATGAAGGTCCATATGTTGTTAAGAGAGCCTTTTCAGGCGGTGCTTTGATACTTACAACTGTGGACGGGGAGGATTTCACTCGTCCTGTGAATTCAGATGCAGTCAAGAAATACTTCTCCTAAAATAAAAACATAATAGCTCGCTAAGTTGAAAACCCGAAAGGACTGCTTAGGCAAAAATGAGCGTCTCGGTGGATTGAAAACCCGAAAGGGCGATCCAGGCAAAAGTTAGAGACACAAAAAATAAATATATATATCCCGCTAGATTGAGTACCTCACCTTGGGGTAATCTAGGCAAAAATTAGGGATCTGGCAAGTAACTGCATCCTGACAAGACCTTGTTCTACAAACCGTCTTCTGTCAAAGAATTTCGCTCAGTCATCGTCAACTGAAGCTTCAAATACACTAGATTCAGAGTTGGTGGAGAAATGGTCAGTATATTCAATGTAGCCCTTTTCAAATATATCGCCAATTTCAAATTTGTAAAGATCCATGGAGTCTTGCCATTTGCCGACTACCATTCTATCAAATAAATTTGAGCCTTTATCCAATTCTTCGCACTCTTATTTATTTCTGTTCAACAAATGTTTGCATGTTTTAATTGATAAGTATCATTGTTTTAAATAAATAAAATTTTCATAAACTGTTTCTAAACAAAGTGAACATTCACAATGACAAAAAGGATAATTGGGACGTCTTCAGTGCTCTCCCAAGGATAGTATGATCTCCAAAAGGGTAAGACATTTGTTCATATTCCTAGCATACTTGTATCCTCTTCCTTATCTTTCAGGTTGTCTCCTCCGCGAACACAAAAGAAAGGCAAGCATCACCTAATTCCCCAGAGGGTTTGGAGTTTGGTCTTAGTTTTCTAGCTCCCCAATTGAGGCTGGATCTAGCATTTGTGTTATCAATTATATGGTTGTGATCCCTTGTGCGGATTGATCTAAAATCCCTTATAAATTGATAAATTGACATGCTATCCTTTCGAGGAAGTTGGTATTTCCTCAGTCAGGATTGGAATTTTCCCGCAGAGTGAGCAGGAAATCCCCAGCATTAGTGGAATTCTCAGCAATTTGGTTCGTAGCTTATCCCCTGTGGATTCTCCTACATTGATCTCCAGCAGATTGGCTTTTTGATCATCCCCAATAGGATTGATCCCATTTAGCTCCCTAGTACGGTGACCAGCGGGTTATCTCCAGCTGATTGCCTATAGATAATCCCCAGTTCAGTCCTCAGCAAGGTTTCGATAGTGGAATTGTCTGATCAGAGCCTATTTGTTGATTCCTCCTGAGTAGAGTAGGTAATGAAAATGTTTATTTTCTAGCCCCAGCAGAATGGTGTTTCTCTACTCCTTGGCAGAGATGATTTCTTTTGCAGTACGAGGAAATGGGTTGGTTTTGGAACTTTTGATTTGGTGGTTATTCCCCACAGAGTTTCATCCTTCCCCTGGATAACTTCCCCAGTAGAATTGTTTCTACAACGGATCTTATCCGTGCTAAGACTGTGCCCGATTTCAGTTTGGGTGTTGAAATCTTTGAGGAAGATGTGTTGATCTCTTCCCCAGCGGAGTGACTGGTTCCCCTCCTCCTTAGCAGAGATTTCCTTCCATGATTTAGAAGTGAATATTGTTAGATGTGCTTCTGTTTGGTGGTTGTCCCCCATAGAATTCTACAGTCGCTTCCTGATAAGGTCCCTAATAGATTTCTTCTCAAACTGGTCTTATCCTTGTCTCTTCATTCTATTGGAAGATCCCCACCTTTGGTGATTGTGATCCCTTGCTTATTCCTGACAGCGTTCTCTGATTCCCGGTAATCCTGTTTTGTTCCTTTAGAAGTGACCTTTAACCCTAGCAGCTCTGTTTGATCCTCAACATTAGCTTTATCCCCTGTAGAGATCAGTATTGCCTGGTATTTGGCTGCCCCCATCAAATTGGGATTTTCCCTAGTGGGTTTGGCTTTCTCTTTTGAGATGTAGTACCAAATGTTTGTCAATTACTCCTTGGACCTGGTTGTCTTAGATATGTCTGTTTGAAAGCATGAATCATACATAAACCACGCATATATACATGCATAATTATAACATTCAGATATTCATTTTGCATTCTTTGCCATATATCTTTGTTTGTTGTCTCCTGCTATTTGGTGATATATGTTTCTCCAAGCAGATGTTTGTGTCTAATCTCTCCATATAGAATCAGCCCCATAGGCAGAAGGTGTCTATATTTTCTTCCATATTCCCCACTGAGTTATGTCCTCATGGATAATTATTATTTCAGTTTCCCCCCCAAAATATGTGTTGGGATGGAATTGCTCCACTGAGTTATATCCTCATTGGGTTAAGTCTAGTTTTGTTGTGTCTCTCTAGTTTGTTCCTAGATTGACTCCTATTTTTATTTCCCCTGCACTTCCCCGTAGTTTGGATGAATGATTACTCAGTAGCCAGTAATTGTCCATCTTTTCCCCAGCGGAGTTTTGTGGCCTTCTACCTAGTAGCCGGTAGTTGTAAGTCCTATTTTCGGTGTTTTTCTACCCTCATACCGGTAGTTGTAAACCCCATTTTATCCCCTTGCAGAGTTAACCCTTGATTTTTTTGATCATCTTGACCAATGACGGTTACTCTCTTCTGTGGTTTTCTACCCAGTAACCGGTAGATGTAATCCCCTCTTTGATGGTTATCTTTATCCAATATTCGGTATTGATGTTCCTTCATTTTTGAGTATATCTCCCAGTAACCTGTGATATATCTCCTGGATAATTGTTCTGATAAAGCAATTCATCCCCAGCGAGTCATTTTTCATTTACCCATTTTGTCGGTAATGATCGCTTCTCCCCTTTGATTGGTCATCATTTTATACCTAGTAGTCGGTATCCCGATGCCCTTCCTTTTCGGTCGATTTATCCTTTATCAACCCAGTAACCGGTTGTGGATAATCTTCCATGCGATATATTATCTATGTTCTTACGGTAATTGATAATATATCTCATGCGCTCTTCAGTCGAAGTCTTTGTTCTTCCCTATTCGAGTGAGGTTCGTATCCCCTTTGTGGAGTTGAATATCCATCCTGTAACTGAATTTGCTTTTTCAGCCCTCCTTTCGATTGATGAGTGTTTTGGAAATATTCCCTAATTCACGCTTTGGTTGGTCACCTATTATATGCCCAGTAACCAGTTTCCCTGGTGATCCTTCCTTTCTGCTCCCTATTATGACTTTTTATCCTCTGTGGAGTCAGATTTTCCTGATTTGAAATATTCCTTTTTAGGTCCTCCTTAGATGTTTTGGATAATTGATATCTCTCACCCTTATACCGGTCGTAGATAGTCTTTATCCCTGAGCGTGTTGTTCTCTCACCCTTATACCGGTGTTTAGATCACATGTCTCTTTGAGCTTATTATTTAGTAACCGATAATACCTCATTTGCCTTTTCCTCAGCTGACTCCTTTGTGGACGTTCCCAGCCTGAGTCCCTTTGGTGGGTTTTCCCTATCTGGGTCCGGATTTTCATCCGAAGTATCCTTTATGGATAGTTTGCTATATTGGCATATTCCCCAATACATACATCTTTGCGTCAGTTCGAGTCTTTCCATTCATTTATTTTCATGGAATCCATTCGTGTCTCTCAACAAGTTCTAAGTTGTGACCTGCGCACGCATTTTATTCCTTTTTTTCTCTCCATTGGAGTCCCCGGAGTCTCTGTCCCATTTCTGAGTGTATTACTCATATGGATTTCCAGTTTATCTTGATTTCTTTTCCTTTGTGGACACATATCCCCACAGAGTATTAACTTTTGCATACGTACATTTGCATCATGAGGTCTCTTAGGGACGAAAATTCGTCTCTTTGTTGTTATTTAAGCCCATTCTACCTCGTCGAGACGAAGATTTTAACCTTCATATCTCCGGCTAGAATTATCTTAAATAGGGGCATCTGTAAGACCCTAATTTTGACCCTAAGATCCCTCATGGAATCATATCATTGCATTAGCATCTTGCCTCAAGGATTATAGCATATTGGCTCCTTAACCTTTGGGTGGGAACTTCTGAGTTGGTTGAGACCACCAAGCATGCTTGAATTGTATATTATTGTTTTTCTTACTTTTTTTACTAACAAAAAGCACAAAAATATGTCGCTAACATCTTTTGTTTTGTAGCTTGAGCAATCATAAAATCCAAGGCTCCTAGGAGACCCTGTGCTCATTGATATGGTCAGGTGAAGATGAAAGCAAGCATGAAAATGGTTCACAAAGCTCTCATTTATCATATATGTCTCCCTAGAATCCCAACTTGTCAATTTTATCAAAGCAAACCAAAGGGCTTGAGGGTTGTTTCCCAAGAAAACCCTAATTCATCTGTGCATCAACTATGCCTTGCCCATGAAGCAACCTCAGCCCATGATAAAATAAAATCAAGGGAAGTTCTTTCATTCATCATTTCATGCATATTTAAGCTTATTTAAGTGTCCTCATTCATCAGTTCATCAAGATTTGAGGTTTGGGCTTGAGAAGTTGATCAGTCAATTCATCTGACTATTTTGAAATCCACTGAGACCTAACTTTTAATGTGTTTGTGAAATGGAGATGACCCCAAGAGAAACATTGTTCCTAAGGACCATATGAACAACTTTCATGTTCATCAAAAATTTATTTGAAGCTTGTAAGGTCATCATTCATTTCAAAACATTATAGGTCATTTTGATTGAAACCCTAATTTTGGGTTAACTTCCCAAGGACATAACTCATTCATTTTTCATGATTTTTATGTGGGATAAAATGAATTGGGACGTTTAAGATGTCTACATCATTTGTTATGTTGAACAAATTTTCATAATCCTAAAATAAATACATGTGATAATGCAAAACATTATAGGTCACTTTGGACCAAAGGCATTGAAATGTGAAAAAGTCCAACTTCAAGTGCCCATAACATTCTCATCAAAAATCCAAATGATGCAAAATTTGATTCCAACTTTATTGCCTTGAAAATATATACAACTTTGATGTTGAGGGTTTTGTCATTTGGAGCTTGCATCCTTGAAAAAGAAGGGCTTGAAGTTGGTCCATTTTGGAAATTTTCACATGCACATGTTTTGCACCTTGAACTTTATGATCAATTTTCACTAATTTCCCAATTCCAAATGAAGTTTTGTTCAACATAACAATTGATCCTCATGTCAAGACCTTTCCAACCATTACCTACAAGGGCATGTTTTATTTTTAGAAGAGGCATTTTCGAAGAGGAGAAGAATTTGGTGCAATTATGGAAACCACTTGAAAATTGATTGCACACTCCAAATCAATTGCATTTGCACGTCCATTTCATCTTGTCATGACCTCAGCTTGCTAAACCAATCAGATTTGGGCCCTCCATGCGCCTGTACAGGCCCATGCATGGAGGCCCTTATCATTCATGCACATGCAATTCTCATGCTTGCCTTTGCCTTTCACTATAAATAAGCATGCTTGGCTTCATAATTGAGAAACCTAAAGGCACCTGTTATGTTGCAAAACTCACTTCATAGCCATACCTAAAGGAATTCACTCTTTCTTTTCAAAATTTCATATCTGATTTTCAACTTCATTGGTTGATATCAGACTCAAAATTCCTCGGCCTTGCTTCATCTTCATCTCTAGATCACACTGCAATCAATAGCTAAGAAGAATTGTGCTCCATAGATCCACATTTCAGAGGTGGATGTTCAAACTTTTCTTCTTCGAAACTCACTAATTGTAGCTTGTTTCTTGCATTTATTGGTTTGGCTGAAGTCCTCTCATCAGAGGCAATTGAACTGTGCTTTTAATTTTGAAAATCCATTGAGTTCAAGCTGAACACCATTACTTTCCACCTCTGATTTCTCTTTCCATGGAGGTCTAGAGTGAAAATAAATGGTACAGGGGTGATGTACATCACCCCAACTTTCCATTGATATATAGATCGCTCGATTTGGTTGAGTTTGCCATGTCTGCAATTCTCACCGGTGCTGATGAGCTCGATGGAGAAGACGGTGATGTACACCACCGTCTGTTTGCCAGATCAAATGTGAGCCATGCGATGCATTCTCCAGATCTAATCTCCACTCTTCATTTGTATGACTTTTTTAAATACCACATGTGTCTCAGTAGACTAAGGAGTTTGATGCGCGCGCATGCCTGGACCCTTGGATGTGCCAGCTCAATTAATGAGCTTGGATCAAACCCGCCACATATTTTAGCATTTTCCAATTTCTGATTTTATTTCCATTTTATTTCTTTTCTTTTATTTTATTTTAAAAAATCATATCTCTCTCATTTTAATTCCAAAAAATATGAGACCAATTGCATTATTTCTCTTTTAATCTGTAGTTTCTAAAAATGATTTTTAATATTTTTTATTTTATCATTTGATATTTTTTATGAATTTTATCTTTTCTGGTTATTTTTAATTCATTTTAAATAGTTTTCAATATCCAAAATATACAAAAATATTTTCTTAACCTCTTTACATGATGACAGATATATAAAAAATATTCTCATCAATTTATTAATTGATTTGAGATTTATTGGAGATTTTAATTCAATTAGGTTAATTTTTATGCATTTTAATTGATTAAAAATAGTTTCTGGTTTCTAAAAATGCTGAAATTTGTTGTCAAACTTTGTTTGACCTTGTTGAACTTAGGATGATCCATTTGGACTTTTCAAAGTTGATTTGAGATGAACTTGAAGTTTGACCTTTAGTTCGTTATTTTAATTCAAGTATTATTCTAATTTTGAAAAATACCAAAAATATTTTATTTGTTTCTTGACTTCTAAGTTTCATTTTGCTTCTGTTTACTAGTGTTTGACTTTGATTCTAATCATCTTTGGTTAATGTACTTTACTTACTTCATTTGAATTCCATTCATGTACACTCTTATTCATCTTCTTCTTCATCTTTTTTCTTTTTGATCAATGAGTTAACGATTGGTGGTTAGCCTTGATGTATAAGAGGTTTAATCTTCCTTGATTCAAATCTAATTCATCTTGATCAAAGATAAAGTGAATTGCTTTGCATTAAGGATAGGTTACTTCTTGATCAAGCAAAAAAACCAAAATCAATACAAGATCATTCTTCTTTTCTTTTGGCATGGCAAGTTGTAGGAGTTTGACTTACTAGTCAAGGTCTCTAACTTGTGTTTGTTGCCTATATTTTTATTGACCGGCCTCAGATAGGTGTGACTACTACATTAGTCCACTTACGATTGCTTAACATAGCGCTAAATTGCCTTATGGCACACTAACACTAACTATCGACCATTAACTTTTAATTCAAGCCATTTAATTCTTGCAATTTACTTTATGCAATTTAAATTCTTGCTTATTATTCATTTTATTTTGCCCTTTGCTCACTTGAGCTCATGTTTATGTTAATGCAATTTGCCTTTTGCTCACTTGAGCAAATAATTGTGTATATACCATTGTGCTTGTGTTTTGTTTTGATTGTTGTAAACCAAATGCAAATGGACAAAAAGGACTTAGACTTTAGGACATTCCCTATGCAAAAATGGAGTCAAAGAGCAACTAGGCCTCATGTCTTTAGAGTGTTATAAATGTCAAAGAGCAACTAGGCCTCATGCCTTTAGAATGCTTAATGTTGAAGACGAATTGTAAAGACCAATTTCTAAACTCCCTCTTGTCCATTCATTGTTTGTACTATAGACCTTTCTGATGTGTGTGCTCTTGTGCTAGGGATTCCAATTTGAGCCAAATAGAAAAATCATTGTCATGAGCTTCCAAAGTGAGAGATACAAAAGCCATTGGAGGATTCCTAGGAGCTTGTTTGATTGTGTGCTTGATTGCTTGAGTTTTGATTATTGCTTGCTTATTCCAAAGGATGGGAGCTACTTAGATTATCACTATGATCTCAAGAAGGGAACTCCATTTGTGGTTTTATTTCTCCTCCTTCACCTTTTATTTGTTTAGAACTTAGCCATTCTTCTTCTTCCCTCCACTCTAACCCAAGCCAAAACTTTTGTCGAAACATTAACATTTGCTTTCAAAATTAGAAACCTAAGCACTATGCTTTTGATTTTCAAACTTTCTATTCAAAACACTTATTTTGAATTGAATCCTTAAGTCAACTTTGACCATACTTTGTAAATACTTTTCATTGGTGAATATAACTCACTCAATTGTTTTTGTCGTTTCAATTGCCACTTCTTACCAAAGCTTTTTTCATAAACATTAGCTATTAGACAAGGGTAGGAGAGACTCTCTCTCATCATTCCTCATTACTTAAGGCTCGTTTCATACAATTTGAATCGTACTTACCAAGTGTTGAGCTTTAATTTGTCTTGTATAATCTGCAGCTTGGTGTGACTGAGGATCCCTTGATTGAAGATCTTGGTGTGACTGAGGATCCATTGGTCACTCAATTTAGACTATGGGATTATACATGTTCAAATGGTTTAATTAATCAAAATTGCTTTTGATTAACTTAATAATGGGTTTTGTTTTGGTTTTAGAGAACTATGTTTGGACCTAATCAAAGTTAGTAATTGTTAGAAACTATCCTAAGGGATCATGCTTTGATTTATTAAAAGTTGATTAAAATTCTAAGTTAGAAGTCCTAAGGGAGCATGTTCAATATCTAACACAAAAATACCAAAAATAATCCCATAAGGGCAAAATTGTCATATGCAAAATATATCCTAATATCACAAAATTAAATTCTAGCCTAGACTTAAAGTTGAATAAATCCTAATGTTGAAAATGGTATGGTTACAAACATAATCAAGGCTAATTAGAATTTAATCTCATGCCTAATTAAAATCCTAATTAAACTCTAATGGAAATTCTAAAATGTGAATTAATCCTAATTAAAATTCTAATATGCTAATTAAATCCTAAAATCAAGATTTATTAATCTAATTTTCAATTATCCATCTACTTACCCTAATTGAAATATCAAACAAAATGAAAAGAAAAAGAAACAAAATAATGGAAAATGGGGTGCAAATCATGAAATGGGGTGTGAATTAGAATTCAGGCTAATGAGCTGCCAAATGAGCCCATTGCTGATTTTTTGTGCAGGAAGCAAAATCCCAAAAAGGGGGGGTGAAGTAAAAAATGAATTTGGGCTGCATCTCAGCCCACTCCAGCTTTCAAGCGCTCTGGGGGTGTGCGTTGAAAATTCGAGGTGAAATGGAGAATAGGCTAATGGGCTTGGTTAAGCCCAATTCAAATTCTTTCCAAAAGTACAAGGAGGTGTATTAGTAATAGGTATGGTGTGAAAGGGAAATCAGTGGGCCTAATTGGAAGAAGCCCACACCTCCCACCTCTGTTGACTTCCCTAAGTCAACATAAATCAAATGGATTCACGCGTGCGCTCCTCCCTCATTCTCTCTCACCGTCTGTCCATCGGGACTCATTGCGCTGGTGTCGGTTGTCGGCGGCGGCGGCGGCCTACCCTAAATAACCACCACCATTGGATGCACGAAGTTATGCTAAACACGAATATGGAAACGATTTTGGGAAATGGCTCTCAGATTTGTCGAATTGAGCCTAAACAGTGGAAGAACCCTAGCCTCTCTAAGTGAAATTAAATGGCGTTGATCCTGAATTAACCTCTAACGCCATAGGGCTTCCACTCCTCATGCCAAATACTACCAACTGGTGAACGCAGAGCAAGCAAACACAAGTGAAATGAAAATTACATACCGGAGAAGACGATCAGAATAACTCGTCGGTGAGTTCTTGATCTTTCCTTGCATGTTTCTGCTTTCTCTTTCTTCTTCTTCTTCCTCTTCTATTGAACTTGGTAGTATGAGCAATGGAATGGAGATGCAGTGGTTAAGCTCAAGCAATATTTGATCTTCAAAGTGAATCTTCAATGGCTTTTTTTAGAGAGATAGAGCTTTAGTGAAGGTGAGGGAGTAAGTTGCAGAGTGTGAGTTTTAGGCAAAAGTGTTCAAGGTCCTGAAATGATAATGATGGATCTTCTTAAATAGAGAAGAGGTTTCGAGCTTTGGTAGGTTTGGAGTGAGGTTAGGAATTAGTTGGCATTGGCTTAGAGTTAGTTAGCATTGGCTCACTGAGTTGATAGTTAACTCAGTTAGTTAAGCTTGACACATTTAGTAAGGATTGATTAATGAGTGAGTGAATTAGACTGGCTATTGTAGGTTAGCTTAAGTGGAATTGAACATACTCATGAATGATGACCTGCTGAGCAGGTTTTGGCTTTGGTGATTAATGAGTTGGTCTGTGCAGTGCTTCGTGTGAATTTCTATTTCCCTTTTTGAAACCATTGCAGGTTAGGGTTGGATTGACGTCATGTTGGATTAGTTTCAATGGAGTTGGTTCAAGTGACTGGCCATTGCAGGTTGCAGGCTGAGCTTTTAAGTGGCTTTGGCCTTGCACTACTTCTCTTGCTTATGGCTTGATCAATGCTACACAAACTCATACCTACTTTATCTTGCTTCCTTTTACACTGCCTTGGATTAGTTAGTGTGGCTATTTGAACATGGTGATGTTTTGATGCAGGTTTGGAACAAGGTGTTGTTTAGATGGTGTGCTACTGAGATGCTCATTGCCAGACCTGCTTGGCCTTGATTACAGGTTGGTTGCAACTTCTGGCTAGTGGTTCACAACATGGTAGGTGACACCTGGTGTTGGCAAAATATACAGATTTGCACTTGGTTTATGACTGTTGTATCAAGTTAGTTCATGGACTGGTTGAACAGGGATGTTGGCTTGTTTGTAGGTATTGGTGTCTAGCAGGTTTTGTGCAAAACCATTGTGGCTTCCATTCATGTTTTCTGTCTACTGCAGAGCCAATGGTAGGTTTGTTATGGTCTTTTGTTGGTTCAAGCATAGAGCCTTGGCCTTGTAGTGTAGTGTACTGTGAGCAAGGAATGGGCACACTCATGTGGTGCTGCTATAGTTGGTGTTAGGTTAATTGATTGGGGGTTGGTCTCATTGGTTGTAATGTTTAGCCTTAGCATGCTACATTGGGCAAGATGAATGGTCAGCTATTGCTAATGGATTTTGAGTCGCATTGACCAAGTTAGGTATGTGACATCTAGGTATCTCTGTTGGTTTTGTTGTACAGGCTTGATAGGCATCATGCAGGTGCTTCTGTTTGATGTTTTGGGGACTGGTTTATGGTCATGATGCCACAGACTTATAATTGGCTTCATTGCAGGATTATTATCCATTGGTTCCCACCTCCTTGTTGCCTTAATGAACTGGTTTTTGAAGCTTCCCTGTAGGATTATGCAGGGTCTGCTACTTGCTAGGTCTGATGCTGTAGGAACATGGCAGGTATTATTCATATATGTGTGACTATGCTCATTCTGCATTAGGCCTCAATGGTGGTTTGGTTTAGTCTGCAGGTATTTTAGCAGGATGTTGACAACATTTCAGCATGCTTACTTGGCTCAAGGTTGGTTATCCAGGTGGTTTAAGGGTGTTAGCATTGTCATCTCTTATACAGGTATGACTCTGTGTAGCATGATTGACATTGTCATGGCTCAAATGGGATGTAATCACATGACTTGCACTAACTGTTGACTGCTCTTGCTGTAGACTATATGTTTGTTCTTGCAGATGAGCATGGCTGGCTACTGATGTTGGTTGTGTTGGTTTTGGTTTACCATGTCTTGGCATGCTCCATGGATGAAAAAGGATGTCCTTTCACCGCATGTTTTAGTTTGGCCATTAACAACACTTGTGGTTTTAATTTAAGGCGTGTTGGAAAATTTCAACGCTTGATTGTTATGCTGGCTGGAACTTTGTTTGTGCAAGTTGGTGCAGCAAGGCAAATGCAGTAGGAGGCAAGAAACTCTAAGGTTTAAGGCATGACCAAGTTGGCATTAAAGTGAAGAAACCAAGTCCACATGGTAAAGTCAAGGTCAACATGGACATGAAGCATGGGATGAGGTTTAGGACCAGCCATTTAGTGATTAGGGATGACCAAAGACCTAGAGTTGACTTTGGTCAAAGTTGACCAAAAAGTCAACTATTGACCAAAGTCAACAAATTTGCAAAAAATCATTTTTTTTTTGTTTTCTTGTAAAATGGACAATGGATTGATGATTAAGGTGAAAATTTAGGGTTCTTGGATTTGGGGTTGACTTTGGCCAAAGTTGACCAAAAAGTCAACAAATTGGTCAAAATGTCAAAATTTGTATTTTCTTGTGTAGAATCACATATAATGGTTTAAAATGACATGGAATGGATTGAAATGGTTTGAAAAGTGATTGAAATTGGTTTTACAATTGATTTATTTATGACTTGGATGTTACACTTTTAAAAGAAAATAACTTGACTGGTGATATTTATAAACAAACCCTTGAAATGAGACCATATGGTTAGGGTTTTGACATAGTATCCATGAAGCAATGGCATGACTAGCAAGTGGCTTGAAACACAGGGAGTTTGGTTGTTCAGATGACCAAGATCAAAGACATATCCACAACCATATGAATATAACCATTGACTTTGGGCCAAGGCCAATGCTCCAAGAAAGGTTAGGACAAGGAAATTGACAAAGGGTGAAGATTGAGGGGTCATGAATGCACAGTGGAGCCCCCAAGTTCATCAGATTCACCATCTTCTAATTAGGGCTTTGGAGGCCAAGATAAGTCCTGGGGAAGCTCCATAAAGTCATGCCTTGAGGATTTAGGGCTTTGAAGGCCCTAGATTGTCTGGTCACACTTTTGTTGAAATCAAACCTCCACCATCATCGTTAGGGTTTCACATCCCCCATGTTGATGATATGGTTAGACTATGCCTTTGGACTTTGATATCCATACATACCCTAGCTTTACAAGCCCAAGTTTCTTCTGAATCCATGAGGAATGATGCATGTGAATGAATTATGAATGTATACAAGTGATCTCTGGTCATATGGTTGGATGGAAGGCTAGGAAAAAAGGAAGGAAAATATAGGGGTACAACAGTTGCCCCTATTTTATCTTCTCGGACCTGAATACAGGAATTGCGGAAGCTTTTCAAGTATTCTAGGTAGAAGAGTGTAGATGTTTGATTGGCTGCATTTTTTGTTAAAACAACTAACTGGAGTCTAATGTCTTGACTGATGTCATGACATGCTTTGTAGATGTTTGATTGGATTCATGTTGTGCTAAAACACTAATTGTACTCTGATGTCTTGACTGATGTCATGACATACTTGAGTAGTATGCTGCAGGTTTAGCTAATACAGGATTTACTGAATGTCAACCTGGATAGTATGACATTCATCCCTGACAGCAGATACTGAGGTATAGAATAGCTGGTTGGCTGTTACAACTCAGTATGTAATTCAGTCTGTTTATCAAGGGAATAACAGACCTGGCATAAGGCCTACTGTCTGAATGTCAAACTGGATGTTGTGACATTCATCAGTGACAACATACACTGAATAATAGGCAAGTTGGATTTTCTACTTCAGTTTAGTATTTAATTCAATCTGTTCTTCAGGAGGATAACAGACCTGGCATAAGGCCCATTGTGAAAATGTCAAACTGGATGTCTTGACATTTATTACTGTAAGTTGATACTGAAGTATTGACTGGTTGGTCTTTTACAATACAACATTTAGCACAGTCTGTTTTCAGGAAAATAACAGACTTAGCATATGGTCTATGTTCTGGACGTCAAACTGAATGTTGTGACATTCATTCCTGACAGCATATGCTAAATTGTAGGATGGTTAGTTTTTCTGTTTCAGGATTTTTCTCAGGCTATTCTTCAGGAATCCAACAGCTGATCTAAAATCCAGGAAACTAACAATTAGAATCCTATGTGGCGTTACTTGTGGAGGTCTTAAAGACTAAATCAGAATATATAGGCTCTAAATATGGAGATATATATGGAGAGATTTTAGGAACTAAATATGGAGATATTTTAGGAACTAAAAGATTGAAGACCTTGATTGTAGCAGAAAGTTTCTGCTGGCTTTGTAACAGCAAAGGAGAAGTTTGCTGCGATTTCTGAAGGCCCAAATCCAGTTGGGTGATTAGGTTATAAATAGCATATTGTAACCTAGTTTTTGTAAGCCTCATAGAATGAAAATTTAGGGGCGTGTGTGAGTAAACCTCCCAACCTGTGGGAAGGTTACCATGTGTTTCTTAGTGTTCAAAGCTGAGAGTATTTGTAACTCAAAGCCTGTAGGCAAGAGTTGTTATGGTCTTGAAGGAAGCTGTGAAGCAAGTTCAAGTTGTTTAGCATTACATTCTAATTGTAGTGATAGGAATGGACACTGTAGGTTTCTATCTAGGAGTTCCTAGGTATAGATTGCATTGGGTAGGGATTAAGTGAAGACTAATAAACGGGGGAGTTTAACTCTGAATTAATACTGCTGATAGTGGATCTTCTTCCTGGCTTGGTATGCCCCCAGACGTAGGTGTGTGTGACACCGAACTGGGTTAACAATTACTTGTGTTTTTACCTTCTGCAGTTTATATTTCTGTCCGTTATAAAATAAGGTCAACCAGTAATGCTGTAACAGGTGATGTTCAAATCAATGTTGAGACATCATGCTGATAACTGTGCAGGCTCAACAGAAGTAAGTGCTATGTTTGAACTCTGAAGTGTCTTTGTACGAGATGGACAGAACTGGGTGTTCTTCCATTCTATGATGATATAGTAGCAGATGTCGTGACATCTATGAATGTGTGCATATCAGTACTAGGTTTTAATTTGTATAATTGTCTTGCTGTATTAGTAACAATGTTAGATCAGATGTCATTACTTGGAGTAGAACATCTAAACTCTGACTACACAAGAATTTCAAAGAGGATTAAATACCTACGTGCCCTAAATTTGCCGGAACAGGTGGCTGAAGTCTTATCACCGGTGTGGGGAAGATGCTTCATGTAGTGCATTATGCATGCTTATTTTTTTATGATGCATGTTTTCTTTCTTGTTTGTATCATGTAGGGATGAATCTTTATTATGATGGGAACTCTGACTCGTCATCAAGAATTAGAACATGATTGTCGAGAAGTTTGATGGGTGCTAATAGTTCCATTACAGAATTCCCTGCCTATTAAGGAACACTGAAAGGCCGGAACCCCCACGGTGTCCCAGCTGATTGAATGTCATAGGTATCCAAGTAACACCACTATTGAGTCACCGATCACCTATCAGGTTTATCGGGTTTTAACCATATTGCAAAGTGTTTCTCTTTTGTGTAGCTTTTTATTATTCCCTGAAATTTTAGAGCATTGTGTGAGTAAGACAAGCCAATTATTTTGCATACAAAACATAAAATTATATGTTTGATGGAATAACTGAATTTTATTGATATAGAATCTGTACATATGGTGAGTACAAGGATGCAGACACCCTTAATGAGGATGTTGCGAAAATTGAAAAAAAATAATTGAAATGGCAATGGGAAACATTTCTGTATATTTTTCTCCATTTATTACAACACTGGCCTTAGTCTACCATATAATCTGAATCCCAAGACCTTGCTTGGGCTGACGGTGCTTAGATCGGTCCTTGACCCTCTGATATCTAGCTTGTGGCGTGTGGGCTCAAGGATCATAGTCAATGCCTTTATCCCTAACTTTTTCCTGGGTCTTTCAATAATTTTTGTCCACCGGGATGCTCTTTTTTGCCTAAGCCTCCCTTTCAGGTTTTCGGCTTAGCGAGCTTCATATGTATAACCTAAATTTTGCATGGACAAATCATTTTTTTGTCCATCGGGATAGCCATTTTTTCCTAGATTCACCTGGCGGAGGTTAATCTAGCAGGCTTTCATCATTTCTTTTTAGGCATAATATTTTTTTTACTATATCTGCATTCACTGGCGAAGGCAAATCTTCCCCATCCATTGTTGTGAGGATTAGAGACCGACCTGAGAAGGCCTTTTTGACAATGAAAGGTCCCTCAAAATTTGGAGTCCATTTTCCTCGTGGGTCTGAGTGAATGGTAGAATACCTCTTGAGCACGAGGTCTCCAACGTGGTACGCACGAGGAAGAACCTTCTTGTCAAAAGCTTGTTTGAGACGTCTTTGGTATAACTGACCATGACAGACGACTGTCAAACGCTTCTCTTCATTTAGATTCATCTGGTCATACCGAGATTGAACCCATTCAGCTTCATCATGATCAGCTTCCATAATGACCCTGAGTGAAGGAATCTCGACTTCGATCGGTTGGACAACCTCCATTCCATAAAACAGAGAGTATAGATTTGCCCTAGTGGATGTGAGAACCGAGGTTCTATAACCATGTAAAGCGAAAGGTAACATCTCATGCCAGTCCTTGTATGTCTTGACCATCTTCTGGACGATTCTCTTGATATTTTTGTTAGCTACTTCTACGGCGCCATTCATCTTGGACCGATATGGTGAAGAGTTATGGTGCTTGATCTTAAACTCTTCACACAACTCCCTCATCATAATGTTGTTGAGGTTACTGGCGTTGTCGGTGATGATCTTGCTAGGTATCCCATAGCGGTAAATTATCTCTCTCTTGATAAACCGGGTAACCACTTGTCAAGTGACATTCGCATATGAAGCAGCCTCGACCCATTTCATGAAGTAATAAATAGCGACTAGGATGAATCGATGTCCATTGGAAGCTTTGGGCTCTATCATCCCAATCATATCGATGCCCCACATAGAAAAGGTCTATGGAGAAGTTAGAACATTCAACGGAGTTGGTGGCACAAAGATCTTATCACCATATATCTGGAACTTATGGCATCTTTTTACAAAATTGTAGCAATCAACCTCCATTGTCGTCCAATAATAACCAGCCCGGAGAATCTTCTTGGCCATAGAAGGACCCTTCGCATGTATACCCTCGCAAGCCTCGTGTATGGACTTTATGATTGTACTAGCTTCATGTCTATCCACACATCTGAGCAGTACAAAATCATAATTCCTCTTGTATAGTACATCACCGTTTAGGAAGAACTTGGAAGAGAGTCTTCTCAGAGCTTTCTTATCGGTGATGGATATACCCTCGGGATATTGTTGTTTCTCCAGAAATGTTTTGATGTCATAGAACCAAGGCTTATCGTCAGGATCAGCCTCAATTGCTAGACAATGTGCTTGTTCAACTAAGTGGTCAATCTGGATGGATGGTGCTTCATTCTACCATTTGACTTTGAACATGGATGCCAACGTGGCTAGAGCGTCTGCTAACTGATTCTCTTCCCTAGAAATATGGTGAAAGGAGATTTCATCGAAATAGGGTATCAGTTTTCTGATATGCTCTTTATAAGGTATCAACTTGCTATCTCGAGTCTCCTAATCGCCTTTCACCTGACTGATTACCAGAGTTGAATCACCAAATACCTCAAGAATCTTGATTCTCAAATCGATTGCCGCCTCTAAACCGTACATACATGCTTCATATTATGCCATGTTGTTAGTGCAGTCAAAACACAATCTAGCGGTGAAAGGAAGGTGTAAACCAGTTGGAGAAGTGATGACAACACCTATACCATGACCTTGGGCATTGGAAGCACCATCGAACACGAGCGTCCATCGTGAGCCTGGTTCGCGGCCTTCCTAAGTGCTTACCTCGAAGCCTGACATAGTGAAGTCTCTAATAAACATGATGTCTTCGTCTTGGAAGTCAAACCTCAACGGTTGATAGCCTTCGACAGGCAGGTGAGCGAGATAGTCAGACAGAACACTCCCTTTTCTTGCTTTCTGGGTCACATACTGTATCTCGTACTCGGTTAAAAACATTTGCCACCAGGCAATTCTTCTAGTAACAACAGGCTTTTTAAAAATATACTTTATCAGATCCATCTTGGATATCAATAAAGTAGTGTGGCAAATCATATATTGTCTTATGCGTCGAGCAGCCCAAGTTGAAGCACAACAAGTCTTCTCTAAAAGTGTGTATCGGGTCTCACATTTAGAGAATTTCTTGTTGAGATAGTAAATAGCATGTTCTTTCCTGCCTGTGTCGTCGTGTTGACCCATAACACAACCCATGGATTCATCGAGTACTGTGAGGTACATAATGAGCGACCTACAAGGAATCGGTGGTATTAAGATTGGTGGTTCTTGCAGTGCTTTTTTATTTTATCGAATGCCGCTTGGAAATCTTTGTTCCACACAATCGATTGGTTCTTTCTCAACAATTTGAATATCGGTTCGCAGGTAGCCGTCATGTGAGATATGAATCTGGAGATGTAATTAAGTCGCCCAAGGAAGCCTCAGACTTCTTTTTCTGTTCGGGGAGCTGGCATTTCTTGGATTGCTTGAACTTTGTCGGGATCGACCTCGATACCTTTCTGACTAACAATGAAACCCAAGAGTTTACCGGATCGGATCCTAAAATTACATTTAGCTGAACTCAGACGTAGTTTAAACTTTCGGAGTCTAACAAACAACTTCCTCAGGTTTACCAGATGATCTTCCTCAGTTCTGGATTTGGAAATCATGTCGTCCACATAAACCTCAATCTCTTCATGAATCATGTCGTGAAAGAGTGTTACCATGGCGCTCTGATATGTTGCCCCTGCGTTCTTCAATCCGAATGGCATAACTTTATGGCAGTAAGTTCCCCAAGGTGTGATAAATGTTGTCTTCTCCATATCGTCTGGTGACATCTTTATCTAATTATGACCGGAGAACCCATCCATGAATGAAAAGACGGAGAATTGAACTGTGTTATCGACCAAACCATCAATATAAGGCAAAGGGAAGTCATCCTTAGGGATGACTCTATTGAGGTCTCGATAGTCTACACACACTCTGAGTTTACCATCCTTCTTTGGAACTGGAACGATATTAGCAACCCACTGCGGATATTATGAAATGGCTAAGAAGCCAACATCTAGCTTCTTCTTAACCTCTTTCTTGATCTTGAGTGCCATATCGGGTCTGGTCCGTCTGAGCTTCTGCTTGACTGGAGGACATTCAGGCTTGAGTGGTAAGTGATGTTCAACAATGTTAGGGTCTAACCCTGGCATATTTTGATATGACCAAGCGAAGACGTCAACGGATTCATGCAACAATTCTACCAACTCGGAGTGTACATGCTCGGCAAGAGATGCCCCCACTTTTACTTCTTTTTTGTCAGTTTCAGAACCCAAGTTAATGGCATCCACTAGTTCTTTGTATGGCTGAATCTCTTTCTCTTCATGCTCAAGGAGCCGTGTTAGTTCAGTTGGTAATTCGCAATCTTCCTCACTGTCGTCTTCAGCTTGGTTGATTGGAAGTCCAGATTCATAGTTGATTTGAGCCGTGTCGTAATCAATGGTTTTATTTGCTCTGCATATGATGAGCTTATTTTAGTATGCTTTTTTTGAAAAGAAGTGGGAAAAGAAGAAAATAATAGAAATCTTTTGCCATTTCGTTGTTTTAGTGAAAAAGGAAAATAATTTAAAGAAAGTGAACAAAAGTTTTGTATACCAAAAGTCCTTTTTATTTATTCGCGTAATACTTTTAAACATGGGGGCCCTTACAAGATATCCTCTAGTCTCGGGCGAGGACGAGGGACGGAGAAAACAAAATGCATTACGTTTTTTCCGAGTACACCATAGAAATCACGGTGGCTGTCCAGTTGGGAAGCTTGAATCCTGGAGGACATCTGTGAACAAGGTTGGGTGCTCCTAGCTTGTTACCACTAGACTCTCCAATGACTGCCACGGTGTGCTCACTTTGATAGTCGGTGCTGCTGAACTTGACCGGGTTGAATTGCTTTTCCATCACACTCATCTTGCGTGTGGCCGGGTGATAACCGACACCAAACCTGTCACGCTTTTCTGCCACATTGACAAACTTGCCCCAACCTGGAAGTGGGCCTTTCTCCAAGGTCTGCTTGACACTCTTTGTTGAGGATAGGATGATAGCGGATGATTGATTGTTGTTGGCTGTGGCGGAACTAACATCTTCAAATTCTAGATAGTGGAGCGGAACCTCGACGATCCCCTCATCTGTTTCAACATATCTGAACGAGGAGAGTTCACTTACCAACAAATCTTCTTCCCCATATGCAATTACCAGCTTGTCATCTATCAAGTATTTCAGCTTCTGGTGAAACGTAGAAGTGACTGCCCCAGCGGCATGAATCCATGGTCTACCCAACAGACAACTGTAGGCTGGGTTGATGTCCATGACTTGGAATGTGATGTCTAACTGGTGGGGTCCAACACAGATAGGAAAATCGAACTCCACAATTACCTGCCTTCGGGAACCATTGAAAGCTCTAACGATCAATGCACTGGTCCACATTTTGGGCCCCTTAAACAGTAATTGGCTTGATGTAGACTTTGGAAGTATGTTAAGCGAATGTCCAGTATCAACGAGGACTCGGGATAAGAGAGAGTCAGTACATGTGACTGAAATATGTAGTGCCTTTTTGTGGGCCTTTCCCTCAGGAGGTAGCTCTACTTCATTAAATCCAAGATACCTACTAGCGGTGATATTGGAAACCACGTTGTCAAATTGATCGACTGTGATATCTTGCATCACGTGAGCGGCATTTATAACTTTCAGCAATGTTTTGCGATGAGCCTTAGAACTCAACAACAAAGATAAAATTGATATTTTGGAGGGCATTTGGTTCAACTGGTCAAAATCTTGAAGTCGCTCTTCTTGATTAATTTGAGGAATTCCCGACTTTCCTCAAAGGTGAAGCTCTTCTTGTGATCCTCAGACTGTTCTTTCTCAACCATCGGTTCTTTGCCATTGGTTGCTTCGGCCTCGGCAGCTTTATTATTATCAATAACCTTCATCAACACAGGAGCAGTCATCATGGTCGGAGTGGCGAGTACAGTTGTTGCTGCCTGCAGAGTCGGCGTAAGAGTTACCTTCTTTTTAGGTGAGATGATTGTGGGTGCTGGAGACACCCCAGGAGTGTATTTAGGAGAGAATACACGGCCACTTCGAGTCATGCCTCCCGCCCCAGTAATGTTGACGATTTCTGTGTCAGGAATGCATATTTCTTTTCCCCCCAAATACGATGTGGTCTCATAATTTCAAGGCATTGCCTTGGTATTCTGATACGGGAATGGAGTTGGAACACGGAAGTGAATCGGATGAATCCTCCTAGGAGGGGCTTCAACCCTCTTTTTCCTGTATACAATTGTTATTGGTTCAATCACTGCCACTTCTTCTATTGCTTTGGACTTGGAGAATTGTATTAACCCTTGATCCATCAATTCTTACGCACATCCTCTCAACTGCTTGAAACCATCTGGATCAGACTCGCACATTGAGCAATCATTATGCACCCCTTCTAGAAACCCAAACTCTTCAAGTTTTCTCAACATAATGGATAACGGAGTTTTCACATCATCGACCCACTTCACGGGTTCTTCTTCAATGACGACACTGACCGTGGGACTATCATGATTAGGTAGGGGGTTCGTTTTTACGTTCGGCTTCTCCTCCGAGAAGGTCAAGATCTCTCTATCAATCAAGTCTTGTATTTTGTTCTTTAACAACCAACAGTCCTCGGTGGAATGCCCCACATGGCCGACATGGTAGGCGCATGAGGCGTTGGGGTTATGTTTAGGATGATAAGGTGGCACAACTTGAGGGATTTCTGTTGGAACAATATCCCCTACACGGATCAGATATGGTACGAAGTCAGCATATGGTACTAGGATCTTATCATACTGAGCGCGTCTACCATAATTACCTCTTTTATTCTGCTCCTGACTCTACCCTCTATTGTCACGGTTGTATTGTTGATTCCCATTTTTCTGAGTAGGAGTTGATTGTCGATTGCCTTTCTGCGGTTGATACTGGAAAAGCAGCTGCTGGTATTGAGCTGCGGCGACGTACGGATACGGGTAATATGGCACATGGGCCATCGGAAATTGATATTGGGGACGAGCCTTCGCCATTACAGCGTTTGCTTCCCCTTCCTTCTTTTTAGCAAAGCCCCCATGCGGCCTCTTGTTGATTTTCTATTGTGCGGTCGTGTCTATTATTTTCCCTGATTTCAGCCCACTCTCAACATGTTCCCCAATGGTCACCATGTCAGAAAAATTCGTCGATGAACTGCCAATCATCTTTTCAAAATACAGCCCTTGCAGCGTACCTATGAAGATGTCCACCAATTTGTTGTCAGATAATGCTGGTCGAACCCTAGACGCCATTTCGCGCCAACATTGAGCATATTCCTTGAAGGTTTCATTAGATCTTTGCGACTAATTCTATAATTGAAGCCTTGTTGGAGCCATGTCAAGAATGCCTCGGAGAGGTCCCTCCATGACCGGATCTTTGAACGCTCCAGACTCATGTATCAATCCAATGAGACCCCAGCTAGGCTATCTTCGAAGCAATGGATCAAGAAGTTGTCATTATCAATGTGGGAAGCCATTTTCCTACAGTACATGGTGAGGTGACTGCGGGGACAACTAAGGCCTTTGTATTTGGGAAGGTTAGGCACCTTGAATTTCTGAGGTACCACCACATTTGGGTCCAAGCAGAGGTCTCGAGCATCTATGCCAAAGGAAGAGAAACCCTCAATGGCCCTTATTCTGTCGTCCAAGAGCTGGTAATTTGCAGGTCTGGCCGGATCAACAGCGGGAGGAGCAACCTAACTGGACAGTCGAGAAGCTTTTGGAGCGGTCGATGCAGGCATGTTCGGGGTGAACCACATGTGAGGCGGGTAGGAGAAACCCGGTGGCACAGTCTAAGCAGCATGAGCAGGTTGAAGATATTACATTCCAGGCTGAGCATTGAGGGCCTGAGGTGCCCCTATCTGCACGTACTGGGATGCAGGATATGTCAACATGGGCATGGAGGTTTCCCCAGGGTAACCAAAGGGAAAAGCCTGGACCTGACTGGTGCTCGCAGCTTGAGCAGTCTAATTGGGAAGCTGGAAGTGGAGACGCGCGCCTCGGTAGTCCTCTTCATCATGGGGGAGGTCGTCTGGAGCCTGACCTTGGTTGTTATCTGGATCAACAACATTGATCGAAGTAGTTTGGAGAGTGGGGAGAGCCCACGGGAAACCAGTATTCCCAGCAGCAGTAGTGGCAACAAGAGTCGGGTGAGGGAAGAAAGCTCCCCCACTAGAAAGACTGGCAGGTAGGTGTGGGGGCATTCCCCACGGGTAGGCAGCAGCAAGCCTAGCAGAGTCCATGGGGACCGTCTGACGGCTCCCAGGGTTGGGCACAACAGTTTCCGATGGAGTGTCGACGGTAGTGCCAGCAGTAGCATAAGGAATGGTCAACCCAGCAGCATGGGTGTCGTTGGCAGCTGCAGAGCCAGGGTTCCTCTGAGATTGGAGAATCTCAAGAATAGTCTCCATATTCCCCCTAAACAGGTTCATCTCACCTTGCACCTGGGCGATGGAATCACGAACGGAAGAATTGTCAGCTTCATATTCGGCCATGATTATGGACTTGTTGGAGCATGTGTAATATTGATGATGAGTCTTCGTTATAGCTGCGGCAAAACGGCGAGTGTAAGCATTTTGTTTTCTGGCGGCAATATGCTATGAATGTAATAAATGCATGTTAACAAGTGGAAAATATTATTTCTAGGGTGCCAATGTGCCAGTGTGCATACATAGGCATACAAGGAGCAGGGATAAGACAACAAAAGCATTTCAACAAAATCTCTTTTATTCATTTGAAAGGCAAACAGTACAAATTATTACAACTAGAGGTCATTTTGATGCACTAGCATGGAGATCAAATTTGATCCTTTCAATGACAACCCTACATATAGATACGAAATGGAAAACAGTCCTCGGGGTGTTGTGAGAAAACATGTCAACATAAGCTTTCTTCAACAACCCAGGAAGGTCCTCGAGTGACTGCCTAGTAAATTCGGTCAAGCAGGCATGTCTGTCGATCCAATACTGAGCCTCCTTGATGAGGTTGTGTAGCAAGGAAAGACTCGGTCCGCTCAGGATATCCTGCACAAATTCATTCTTTCTGGTCCAGGAGAACTTGCAAGTGACGGCTCTGAATCTCCCATTAGGTAGCTTCCTCTTGTAGTTGGTTACTTTCTTCCAAGTTCCAATGGGCCTGGCGATTCAAAGATCGTATCTCTTCAAACCTTTTTTCGATGTCACTCTGGAGTTGTGTGAGGGTTGTTTCCATCTTCTTGGCGCAGGATTACTCGTACTTCAACTCCTTCTGAGATTTCTCCAATAGGTCTTGTAAAGATTTGATTTGGGCTTGGTAGTTAGTCTCTCGCTTGCAGGCTCGATACTGGGCTTTGGCTAACTCTTTCTTCTTGTTTGCAATGGTCTCAAAAAACCCTTTCAGAGCGTCTCCCACTTTTCTCCTTTTTTTTCTCAATCTGGATATCAGTATCTGCTTCGTTGAACCTTTCCCTCTTCTTACTGAGGCTAGATTTCAAGGTGCTCTTTTCTGAGGTGACTTTTATTAGGCTGGAATGGAGTCCGGCATTCTCTTTTTCAAACTTCTTGATTAACTTCTTTAAGGCGATCCACTTCAGAAGTGACGGAGGCAGGTGGCTTGGGGGTTTTGATACACATGGAAGGTTCCCACGGGTATGGCAGTTTGATCATCTTGGCCCTTGACTTCACCCAATCATCATAGGAAGTAGTCACGGTACATAGTTGTTTGCCTAGTTATTTCTTTCCCACTCGCTGTATTTTTCCCCATGCTCTGCGCACTTTCTTCATCAGCTCTGGACTCTCAACCCCTTCGGCTAATAGCAGTTCTTCCAACAGACGATCTTCGAGTTTCTCTTTGAGTGGATATCCCAACTGACGTAATGAGAAAACGAGATTATAGTTGATCAAACCCTCTTTTGTACTGACAACAGGAACATTTGGGAACTCCCCACATCGAAATATTAACTCCAATCTCAAGTAATCGTGACTAAACCAGACGACGTCCTCAACATCTAATGACACCAACCTTTGTGACCATTTCAGATCACCCACATTATCAACAAACAACCCTTTCTTCGAGAGGTGGGATACAATCCATTTCTGAAGCAAAGGAATACATCAATTGATGGTTCACCCTTTCTTCATATTTCTCCAATGGAAGGAGAAGAATACATCATCTAGTAAGGTGGGAACCGGGTTCTGGGAGATGAACATGGTGATGGCGGTCTTGTCAACGAAGCCTTCAACATTCGGGAATAATACCAATCCGTAGATGAGTAATGCAAAGCTGGTGTAAAATGTGTCCCAACTTCCACTGTTGGCAAACATAGTGGCGTTCTCGAATAGGAACTTGGACGGTAGGCCTTGCGTGTTACCCTTGATTCAGAGAGTGAACTCGACTAGATCCTTCTTCATGCACAAGGCTTGAGCTATATCTGCGGAATCTGGGAAGTCCTCCTCAATCATGTAAGGAATTTGGTTTTTGACTAGAAACTGTAGTAGATGGGAGAACTCCTCTAGTGTGGGAGCTAGGAGAAAGTTCTGGAACGTGAAGCAGTGTAGAGTGGGGTCATAAAACTATGCGAACGTGAACGTCAACCCTGAATCCTCCTTGGTGGGCAAAACCCCCAACAGGTTGCCATAGGATTGCTTGAAGGCTACTCGGTAATCTTCAGTAAGGCACTCGCTGAGCTTTCTCAACTCATCGTCCTTGGAGTCTCTTAATTTGTACTGATAGGTTTTTCTTCGGTCGGTTTTATCCATGGTTGCACTGACAATAGAAACTGGCACGGTAGGTCCCAGAAAAATGCAAATGTAACATGTAATGGTTAATGTAATGATGTAATAATGTTATGCGATGCAATGATGACAGGGTACCGTATAGTCAAAATTCTAGCATGCTTTGGATAAACTGCATAATTTGTTTGTTGCAGGTTCAAAGGTTCGTCGTATACGCAAGAACACGGGTATGAAGAGGCTTGGTTTCCTACAAGAAAGACCCATATCCCCTCATAGGTGTGTACTATCCTCAAAGGGTGGTCCTAAAAGGTCCCTAGAGTCACCGACCCAATTTGAGATACCATTGTCTTGGACGAATGACTCGTCGGACAATGATGCTCCCAAAAGGATCTACTCTAGGAGTGACGTCTCGTGTCAACCATAATCACGGAATAACTCAACGGAGGTCAAACACAACTCTAGTCACGTTACTATCCTGTGTGTGTACTCAAGCTCGAGTATAGAGCTTCTCTCTCATGTATCACCAACCCACCCCAAACAACAACACATATAGATATCCAGGATGCCAGAATGCAATAATTAAGTAAATAGCAAGTAATGTAAAACGAGTAAGGCGTAAAGATAAACACCTAAAAACTAGCGAGAAAACAACCTAAATTAGGCTCGACTCCTTTTAACGACTAGGAAATGCTCCAAGAAGCAAATTTCCCAGTAGAGTCGCTAGATGAAGCTAGCGGAAATATACCCGAACGTATCGCACGCTCGAACGTACAACAGATTCGCCATTGAACTTTATTTATCCCTAAAGGGAAGGGAAAACATCGATAAAACCCGGGGGAAAGAGATATGCTAGGTAAGGAAGTCGGTTATGCTAGGGGAAGGTATTAGCACCCCAAACATCTATTGTACTCCATGTGAACCGTTTTCATTGTTCTCGCTCGAATAAGTATTATCTGAAGATTACTCGCAAAATAATGGGAAAGGAAAGGGAATAGATAGAGTGCTTGGTGAGGATTAGGGCCCTCATGCCTACGTATCCTCATAGTGCAATGGGGAATTCAGAGGTTTGTAGTTCAAGGAACTAGAAGTGGGAGATGAAAAGAAGTGTGATAGAAGGTATGGTTTGAACCAAAGGATAATGTTGTTTGAACTCCAACAAGGGTGAAAACGTGAACTCAAGAGTAAAACTGGTATGAACCAACACGCGAGGGCCTACAACATCGTATTGGAATAACCGAAAAAAGAATGAATTAAGTGTTTGATTACATAGTACAGACATCTCTTGGTTCACAAAGAGGTATAATATGGAGCACAAAGTGTAGCGGGGTATTCGTTACCATTAGAGATTTTGACTAAATCCAAGGTAAACCATACAAGTCGAGTCGCCACCGCACTTCTATTTATCCAAAGGAATGGTTAGAAAGCGAACAAAAACCTAATAGTTTTATCAACTCAAAAACTAGTAAAAATTTGTCAGAGATTCGGGGCAAGGGGGTTGGTTACACAGAGGGAAGGTATTAGCACCCAAAGTATCCTAGGTACTCCTAGGGATCCCTTTTCACATTTGTTGTAAGGTTGGTATTTTGTGAAAATTTGTTAAGTCCTAAACATATAAGAGATGAAGGATAAGAAACAAGACCACAAATGGAGTTCCTCTCTTGAGATCATATTGATGATCCAAGTAGCTCCCATCCTTTGGAATAAGCAAGCAAAAATAAGTGTAAGCTCAAGCAATCAAATTAATCAAGCAAGCTCTTAGAACATCCCCAATGGCTCTTGTATCTTTCACTTTGGATGAACATGGCAATGGTTCTTCAATTTGGCTCAAATAGGATTCCCTAGCACAAAAGCAATAACATCAAAAAGTTTTATGAAGCAAATAAAGAATGGACAAGAGTGAGTTTAGAGATTTGGTCCTTCTAATCCATCTTCAACGTTAAGGCCTTTTTTTACTACAATTTGCATAGGGAATGTCCTAGAAACTAAGTCCATTTGTCCATTTTTTGCATTTGGTCCACAACAATCAAAACAAAATACAAGCACAATAATATATACACAATTATGTGCTCAAGTGAGCAAACGGCAAATTGCATAAACATAAACATGTGCTCAAGTGAGCAAAAGGCAAATTGCATAAACATAAACATATGCTCAAATGAGCAAAGGGCAAAAGCAAATGAAAAATATGTACAAGAATAATAAATTGCATAAATGTAAAGAGCAAGAATTAAATGTTAATGGTTAATGGTTAGTAGTTAGAGTTAGTGTGCCATAGGGCAATTTAGCGCTATGTTAAGCAATCGTAATTGGACTTATGTAGAAGTCACAACTATCTGAGGTCGATCAATAATAATGTAGGCAACAACAACACAAGTTAGAGATTTTGATTAGTGAATCAAACTCCTATAACTTGCCATGCCAAAAAGAAGATGGAAAATGATCTTGTATTGATTTAGGTTCTTTGCTTGATTAGGAAGCAACCTATCCTTAATGCAAAGCCATTCACTTGATCCATGATCAAGTTAGATTTGAATCAAGGAAGGTTAAACCTCCATGTATCAATGCTAACCACCAATCTTTAACTCATTGATCAAAAAAAGAAAAAGAAGAAGAAGAAGATGATGATGATGAATATTAAAGTACATTAATGGAAATGGAATGAAATAATGAACAAGCAATGACCAAAGATACAGAAGATCAAGGTCAAACAATAGTAAACAAAAGCAAAATGAAAGTTAGAAGTCAAGAAACAAATAAAATATTTTTGGTATTTTTCAATATTAAAATAAAACTTGAATTAAAATAATAAAGAAAGATCAAACTTCAAACTCACTTCAAATCAACTTTGAAAAGTCCAAGTGAATTATCCCAAGTTCAACAAGGTCAAACAAAGTTTGACAAAAAATTTCAGCATTTTTAGAAGTCATAAAGTATTTTTAATCAATTAAAAATGCATAAAAATAACCTAATTGAACTAAAATCTCAAATAAATCTCAAATCAATTAATAAATTGATGAGAATATTTTTCATAGATCTATCATCATTCAAAGAGGTTGGAAAAATATTTTTGTATTTTTTGGATATCAAAAACTATTTTAAATGAATTAAAAATAACCAGAAAAGAGAAAATTCCAAAAAAATACCAAATGGTAAAATAAAAAAGATTAAAAATCATTTTTAGAAACTATAAATTAAAAGGAGAAAAATGCAATTGATCTCATATTTTTTGGACCAATAATGAAGGAGATATGAATTTTTAAAAAAGAAATGGAATTAAAAGAAATAAAAGAAAATATAATCAGAAATTATAAAATCCGAAAAAGCGTGGACCGTCTGATCTGAGCTCATTAATTGAGCTGGCAAATCATGAGGCTCAGACATGCGCGCCTACCATGTTCCTTGGTCTCACATGTAGCATTATTGTAAGTCATAACATGGAACGGACGAGATTCAATCTGGAAAATGAAATGGAAGGTCCAAATCTCACCCCTGTACCAACCAAATCCATTCTAAGTTTCTAAATTGAAAGAAATCAGAGATGGAAATTCTGTGGTCTTCAAATGGACTTAATGGATTTTGAAAATTGGAAGTTCAAGAATGTTGCCTCTATGTAGAGGACTTCAGATCACACAACAACAGACAGAAATAACCAGTGTATGAGTAGATTCGAAGAAATTAAAATGTGAGGTAAACCTTCGATTTGCAGAGCTTGAAGTTACAATTCCTTGCTATAAATGCTTGCAGAACACTCTATGAATCAAGGTGATGAGGTTTAGGAACTTTAAGATCTGAAAATAAATTCAGGAAATCAAAATTCAGATCTGAAAATTGAGAGAAAAATGAGAGAGTTCCTTTGGTGTGAGGGCGGGGATTCAATTGTGCAACATTTAGGGCGCCTTCAGGTTATTGAAATGAGAGGCATGAGCATTGTATTTATAGCAAAAGCATGGCTGAAATGCATGAACAATTCATGTGCATGGATGGAAAGGGCCTCCATGCATGGGCCTGTACAGGCGCATGGAGGGCCCAATTCGACTTGGATTTGGCAGCTAATCATCAGCAAATGTGTTTTGTACATGCAGATAATGTGTATTGAGCTCATGCAATGCAATCTCAATAAGTTTCCAAAAAATGCACCAAAACTTTCTCCTCTTCGACAATGACATTTCCAACAATGAAACATAGCCTTACGGGCAATGGTTGGAAAGCTTTGGCATGAGGATCAAATGTTATGTTGACCAAAAATTTATTTGGAAATGGGAATTTGATGAAAATTGATGTGTTAGCTTGACGAAATTGCTTCGTTGTTATTTCAAATCTTTTCGCTTGAAGCTTCGACTTTATCAAGACGTCTACGTCGAAGAGAGCGCTGTGGAGATCCAAAAAAATCTGCCTAGTCCCAGGCTTCGACAAGAAAGATTTGTTTACCCAAGCAAAGATTCCAACAAAACAACTTCGACACAGCCATCTTTTCATTTCCAAAGGACTTCAATACTCAAAGAAAGATTCCAACAAAACAGCTTCGACACAGCCATGTTTTCATTTATTCTCCACAACAAAACACTTCCAAAGAACTTCAACCATTTGTCGAAATCTTCTAGTTAACAAACCGCCTCCAGGAAATGTCTATGTCGAATTACTGTAGAAATGGTCATCTTTTGTGGTCACCAGATTTCGACCCTAGTTTCCTCCAATTCCAACAAAGCCTCAAGTCCTGCAAATAAGGGCTTCGTATTCTTCCTTGTTGTTAGAACAAAGGGGACCTTCGATTCTATTTGAGTTTTTGTTGCAATTCTGTCAGGAGAAATAACATGATCCCAACTCCGCTTCCATCCTTATGAGTGGAACCGTCGAAGAATAATCTCCAAGGTTTTGACTTAACTTGAAGTTGAGGATCTTCTATAACATCTGGCCGCATCAATGAGGATAGGGGCTTCTATGAGCCTTGGATCTTGTGATTGCCCAAGCTATAAAACAAACAAAGTTAGTGAAATATTTTTGTGCTTTTGGTTAGTAAATAAAATGAGAAAAGCAATAATATACAATTCAAGCATGCTTGGTGATCTCAAACCAACTCTCAAGAGATCCCACCCAAAGGTAAAGGAGCCAAGATGCTATGATCCTTGAGGCAAGATGCAAATGCAATGATATAATGCCATGAGGGATCTTAGGGTCAAAATTGGGGTCTTAGAGATGCCCCTATTTAAGGTCATTCTAGCCGGAGAAGTGAAGGTTAAAATCTTCGTCTTAACGAGGTAGAATGGGCTTAAATAATAATAAAGAGACGAATTTTGGTCCCTAAGAGACCTCATAATGCAAATGTATGTATGCAAAAGGTAATACTTTATGGGGATATATGTCCACAAGGAAAAAGAAATCAGGAGAAACTGACAATCCATATGAGTAATACACTTAATGGGACAGAGACTCCATGGGACTCTTGTGGGGAGGAAAAGGGGATAAAAATGCGTGAGCAGGTCACGACTTAGAACTTGCTGAGAGACACGAGAGGAATTCCATGAAAATAAATCAATGGAAAGACTCGAGCTGACTCAGAGATTCATGTATTGGGGAATATGCCAACACAGCAAAAACTATCCACAAAGGATACCTCATATAAAAATCCGAACTCAGATGGGGAAAATCCAATAAGGGACTTCATTGAGGAATGTCCAAAGAGGACTCATCTGAGGCAACAACAAAGTGAGGTATTACCGGTTACTGGGTAATAAGCTCAAGGAGACATGGGATCAAAACACCGGTATAAGGGTGAGAGATATCAAACATCCAAAATCATCTGAGGAAAACCTTAAAAAGGTATATTTCGACTCAGGAAATATGACTCCACAGGGGACAAAAGTCATAATAGGGAGCAGAAAAAGGAAGGAACACCAGAGATACCGGTTACTGGGCATATAATAAGCGACCAACCAAGCGTGAATTGGGGAATATTTCCAAGACACTCATCATCCAAAAGGAGGACTAAAAAGCAAACTCAATTACAGGATGGACATTCGCTTCCGCAAAAAGGGGATACGAATCTTACTCGACTGGGGAAGAACAAAAGACTTCGACCGAAGAGTGCATGAGATATACTATCTATTACCGTCAGAATGTAGATAACATACTCGCATGGAAGATTATCCACAACCGGTTACTGGGTTAATAAAGGATAAATCGACCGAAAGGAGAGGACATCGGGATACCGAATACTAGGTATAAAATGATGACCAATCAAAGGGAGAAACAATCATTACCAACCAAGGGTAAATGAAAGATGACTCGCTGGGGATACATTGACAAAGGCAATGACCCGGGAGATATATCACTGGCTATTGGGAGATATACTCAAAAATTGAAGGAATATCGATACCGAATATTGGATAAGGATAACCAACAAGGAGGGGATTACATCTACCAGATACTAGGTAGAAAACCACGGGAGAGTAACCGTCATCGGTTAGGATGAACAAAATTAAGGGTTAACTCTGCGAGGGGATAAAATGGGGTTTACCACTACTGGTATGAGGGTAGAAAACCACAGAAATAGGACTTACAACTACCAGTATAAGGGTAGAAAGCCACAAAAATAGGACTTACAACTACCGGTTACTGGGTAGAAGGCCACAAAAATAGGACTTACAACTACCGATTACTGGGTAGAAGGTCACATAAATAGAACTTACAACTACCGGTTACTGGGTAGAAGGCCACAGAAATAGGACTTATAACTACCGGTTACTCGGTAGAAGGCCAGAGATTCCGCCGGGGAAAAGATGGACAATTACTGGTTACTGAGCAATCGTTCATCTAAACTACGGGGAAGTGCATGGGAAACAACAAGAGGAGTCAATCTAGGAACAAACTAGAGATATACAATGAAACAAGACTCAACCCAATGAGGATATATCTCATGGGAGAACTCCATCCAAATATATGTGTTGGGAGGAAACAAAAACAACAATCATCCACGAGGAGATAACTCAATGGGGAATATGGAAGAAAGGGTAGACGCTTTCTGCTTATGAGGCTGACTCTACGTAAGGAGATCAAACACAAACATCTGCTTGGGGAAATATGTATCACCAAATAGCAGGAGACAACAATCAAAGATATATGGCAAAGAATGCAACATGAATATCTAAATGTTAAGATTATGCACATATGCATAGTTTATGTATGATGAATGCCAACAAACAGACATATCTAACGCAAACAGGTCCAAGAATCAATGGACAAACATCTGGTACTACATATCAAGAGAGAAAGCCAGGCCCACTGGAGAACATCCAATCTGATGGGAGCAAAAGATACCAGGAAACATAGATCTTTGTTGGGAAATGAGAATCAGTCACTCCAGCTGGGGACAAGATCAACACACGGATAAAATCCGTCGTAGAATCAACTCTACTGGGGAAATTATCAGAGGGGGAGATGAAACTCTGTGGGGAACAACCACCAATCAGAAGGTTCCAAAACCTACAAAATCCTTGCACTGCTAAAGAAATCACATCTGCCGAGGAGGAAGGGACACCACTCCGCTGGGGAAGGAAGGATAAACATCTTCATCAACCACTCTGCTCGGGAGAAAACCACGAACGGGCTCTGATCAGGAAATTCCACTAGGGAAGTACTGCTAGTGACCGAAACGGGGATTATCCGTAGGCAACTACTGGAGATACCCTGATGGTGACCATACTGCGAGTAAGAGTGGGGTCAACCCTGCTGAGGATGGTCGAAGAGCAATTTTGCTGGAGATCAAAAGTAGACAAGTCCATAGGGGAAAAGCTACAAATAAAACTTGTTGATAACTCCAGTTATGCTGGGGATTTCCTGCTCACTCTGTTGGAGAAGACCAGCTCGAAGTGAGGGCAAACCAAATCCTTCAGAAAGATTAGCATATTCAATTTATCAATCTATAAGTGATTTTAGATCAATCCACGCAAGGGATGACAACCATATAATTGATAACACAAATGCTAAATCCGGACTACATGGGGATCTAGAAGATTTAGATCACACCCAAAACTCTCAAACTCCCTGGGGGTTTGGTGGGAGGTACAACTTTCTGCTGTGCCTGCAAAGAGACAACCTGAAAGACAAACAAAGAGGTTATAAGTATGCTGGGAATATGAACTAATGTCTTACCCTTTTGGGAATCATACCATCCTTGGGAGAGCACTGAAGACATCCCAAGTATCCTTTTGTCATTGTGAATGTTCACTTTGTTTAAAAACAATTTATGAAAAAATTATTTATTTAAAACAATGATATTTTTCAATTAAAACATGCAAAACATTTGTTGGACAAAAACAAATAAGAGTGCAAAGAATTGGATATAGGCTTAAATTTATTTGATGGAATGGTAGTCTGCAAATGGCAAGACTCCATGGATCTTTACAAATTTGAAATTGGTGATATATATTGGAAAATAGTTGCATTGAACATAATGACCACTTCACCACCAACTCTGAATCCGATGTATTTGAAGCTTCAGTTGACGATGACTGAGCGAGAATCTCTGACAGATGACAGTTGTAAAACAAAGCCTTGTCAGGACGCAGTTACTTGCCAAATCCCTGATTTTTGCCTAGATTGCCCCAGAGTGAGGTACTCAATCTAGCGGGATACATATTCCTTTTTTATATGTCTCTAACTTTTACCTGGATATGCCTTTCGGGTTTTCAATCCACCGAGACGCTCATTTTTGCCTAAGCCGTCCTTTCGGGTCTTCAACTTAGCGAGCTATTCTGTTTTTATTTTAGGCGATGTATTTCTTGATTGCATCTAAATTCACAGGATGAGTGAAGTCCTCCCTATCCATAGTTGTAAGTATCAAAGCACCTCCTGAAAAGGCTCTCTTAACAACATATGGACCTTCATAGTTTGGAGTCCACTTTCCCCTGGAATCGGGTGCAAAAGACAAAACTTTCTCGAGCACAAGGTCACCTTCTCGGAACACACGAGGCTTGACCTTCTTATCAAAGGCTTTCTTCATCCTTTGCTGATATAACTGACCATGGCACATGTCAGTTAATCTCTTCTCTTCAATTAAGTTCAACTGGTCATAACGACTCTGAACCCATTAAGCATCAGTCAACTTGGCTTCCATCAAGACTCTCATTGATGGGATCTCCACCTCTACTGGAAGCACAGCCTCCATGCCGTATACAGGGGAGAAAGGGGTTGCGCATGTTGAAGTGCGGACAGATGTACGGTATCCATGCAAAGAAAATGGCAGCATCTCATGCCAATCTTTGTACGTAACAACCATCTTCTAGACAATCTTCTTGATATTCTTATTAGCAGCTTCAACAACCCCATTCATCTTGGGTCTATAAGGAGAAGAATTATGATGTGCTATCTTGAACTCGCTACACAGCTCTTTCACCATCTAGTTGTTCAAGTTAGATCCATTATTAGTAATGATCTTATCTGGCACACCATAACGGCATATGAGTTGATTCTTGATAAACTTCACAACCACCTGCCTAGTCACGTTTGCATATGACGCCGCTTCAACCCATTTGGTGAAGTAATCAATTACTATGAGAATAAATCTGTGACCGTTGGACGCTTTCAGCTCTATCATGCCAATCATGTCAATTCCCCACATAGAGAAAGGCCATGGTGATGAAATCACATTCAAAAGTGTCGGGGGAATATGAATCTTATCCGCATAAATCTGACACTTGTGGCATTTCTTCACATACTTGCAGCAGTCAGACTCCATTGTTAGCCAATAGTAGCCTGCTCTCAACATCTTCCTAGTCATGGCATGTCCATTGGAATGAGTACCAAATGAACCCTCATGGACCTCAGTCATTAACAGGTCTGCTTCGTGTCTATCAACGCATCTGAGCAGAACCATGTCAAAGTTCCTCTTGTAAAGCACATTGCCATTGAGGTAGAAACTGCCTGATAATCTCCTCAAAGTCTTCCTATCTTTTACAGATGCCCCAGGCGGGTAAATCTGACTCTGAAGAAAGCACTTGATATCATATAACCATGGCTTATCATCTTGCACCTCCTCTACTGCAAATACATGAGCTGGTATATCCAAGCGCATCATAGTGATATTGGGAACTTCATTCCAGAGTCTAACCACAATCATCGAAGCAAGCGTAGCAAGTGCATCTGCCATTCGATTCTCATCTCGAGGAATGTCATGGAAGTCAACCTCAATAAAGAATGTTAAAATCCTCCTCGCCTAATCTCTATATGGGATGAGGCCAGGCTGATTCGTCTCCCATTCACCCTTAATCTAATTAACAACAAGGGCCTAATTACCATAAACATCAAGATGCTTGATCCTAAGATCAATACACTCTTCCAATCCCATGATACATGCCTCATTCTCTGCCATATTATTCGTGCATTTGAAAGTTAGCCTTGCTGTAAAAGGAAAATGTGTGCCCTGGGGAGTAATAATCACTGCCCCAATACCATTTCCATATTGATTTCCAGCACCATCAAACACCATGCTCCATCGGGAACTAGGCTCTGGCCCTTCATCGAGCGTAGGCTCATCGCAATCTTCCATTTTCAAATACAGAATTTCCTCATCTGGGAAGTCATACATAATTGACTGATAATCCTCAATTGGTTGATGTGCCAAATGGTCAGCCATGATACTACCTTTGATAACTTTCTGAGCTCGATACTCAATATCATACTCAGATAACAACATCCGCCAACGGGCAATCCTCCCAGTTAAAGCAGGCTTCTCAAAGATATACTTGATTGGATCCATTTTGGATATCAACCAAGTCGTATGATTCAGCATATACTGGCGTAAGCGCTTAGCAGCCCAAGCCAAAGCACAACATGTTTTCTCAAGCATCGAGTATCGAGACTCACAATCAGTGAACTTCTTACTCAGGTAGTAGATAACATATTCTTTCTTCCCTATTTCGTCTTGCTGACCAAGGACACAACCCGTTGAGTCTTCAAGAACAATCAAATACATAATCAACGGTCTCCCTTCCACAGGTGGAGACAAAATCGGCGGCTAGGACAAATACTCTTTGATACTGTCAAAGGTTTTTTGGCAATCCTCGGTCCAATCATGAGACTGATCTTTCTGGAGGAGCTTGAATATCGGCGCACATGTGGTAGTCATGTGGGATATAAATCTGGAAATATAATTCAAGCGACCAAGAAAACCTCAGACTTGCTTCTCAGTTTTTGGCACAAGCATCTCTTGTATTGCTTTGACCTTTGCAGGATCTGCCTCAATACCCCTCTCGCTGACAATAAAGCCCAATAACTTGCCGGAACGGACTCCAAATGTACACTTGTTAGGATTCAGACGAAGCTTATACTTCCTCAAACGCTGAAAAAGCTTCAACAAGTGTTCTAGATGTTCATCTTCCGTTCTCGACTTTGTAATCATATCATCAACATATACCTCGATCTCCTTATGCATCATATCGTGAAACAAGGTAGTCATAGCTCGTTGATACGTGGCTCCGGCGTTCTTCAAACCGAAGGGCATCACTCGATAATAGAATGTTCCCCAAGGTGTGATGAATGTTGTCTTCTCCATATCCTCGGGTGCCATTTTAATCTGATTATATCCGGAAAATTCGTCCATAAATGAGAAGACATTGAATTTAGCTGTATTATCTACTAACATGTCAATATGTGGTAGAGGGAAATCATCTTTTGAACTAGATTTATTCAAGTCTCTATAGTCCACACACATTCGGACTTTTCCATCTTTCTTAGGCACGGGTACAATATTGGCCACCCATTGAGGATATGTAGAAGTCACCAGAAACCCCACATCAATTTACTTCTAAACTTCCTCTTTGATCTTCACTGCCATATCAGGATGAGTTCTTTTGAGCTTCTGCTTCACAGGCACACACTCAGGCTTCAAAGGCAGGAAATGTTGCACGATATCAGTATCTAGACCAGGCATGTCTTCATATGACCAGGCAAAGACGTAGACGTATTCTCGTAGCAACTCAATCAACCCCTTCTTAACAGATACTTCCAGGAGTGCCCCAATCCTCACTTCTCGCACACAATCTTCAGACCCGAAGTTGACTGTTTCCATATTCTCAAGATGCGGCTGAATGATCTTCTCTTCGTGCTCAAGTAGACGGGTAATCTCATCAGGAATCTCTTCAACATCATCTTCTTCGGCCTCAAATACAGTGAACTCAAAGTTGGGAGATGGTGTTGGATCATTATGTTCAATGGGTTTGATCAACTTGCATAATGATTTTGGATATAAAGAGATTTTAGAATTCAAACAAGGCAAATCATTATGCAGATGAAAAGATTGATTTTATTCTCTTTTTAAGGTTTTTTTTTGTGATCATCAATTTCATGCAAAAAGTAAAAAGTGAAAATAATTGGAAAAACAAACATTTAACATGAATTTATTGAATGAAAATATCATTGTATTTATGACCCAACAATGTCATCACTCCTCCTTTTGGCATGGGAGAAAGGTTTTCAAACAAAATGAACATTACTTTGACTTATGGATAATTGTTGGAACATCAACAGCGACCCAATTATTGCAGAACCCTCCAGGGATGACAAAGTTGCCAGAATCTTCCTTTGCATCCTCTTCCACAATAGCAGCAGCTTCCTCATTTTGAACAGTGTGGATGAATCCACCATTCTTAAACAGCCCATGCTTGTTGAAAGCGCTAGACGAATACCATATGCCAGCCCGAGATTTGTTGTCTTCCAGCTTGATCATTTGTCCTAAACCGGTAGTTACGCCATGCTCAATGGCCAACTTAGCATCATTGTAGGACACAAATGAAGAAGTTCCTTTCGTAGTAGGTTCAACAATAGATAAAGCTTGGAACGGCGTTCCAACTTCATCCTCAGCGTCTATGTAAGAAAAGGAAGACAAATGGCTAACCAGGAGAGCCTTTTCTCCCCTTACCACCACCAGGTTCTTGTTTTTGACAAATTTCAGTTTCTGGTGTAGGGTGGATGTCACGGCGCTTGCCTTGTGAATCCATGGTCTGCCCAACAGACAGCTATATGATGGGTGGATATCCATGACCTGAAAAGTGATCTGAAAATCACTTGGTCCAATCTTGACTAGGAGTTCAACCTCTCCAATCACAGTTTTGCGGGACCCATCAAAAGCTTTAACCACTACTCCACTCGGCCTCATGGGAGGCCCCTAATATGACAATCTAGCAAGAGTGGATTTTGGCAACACATTCAGTGATGATCCAGTGTCCACCAGCACATTGGACATGGCATCATCCTTACAACTCATGGATATGTGTAGTGCCAAGTTATGGTCTCTTCCCTCCTCGGGGAGATCAGCATCACAAAAAATCAAATTGTTACAAGCGGTAATGTTTGCAATAATACTGTCAAATTGTTCTATTGTGACGTCATGGTCTACATACGCCACATCTAACACCTTCTGTAGAGCTTCACGGTGTGGTTCTGAGTTCATAAGCAATGATAATACAGAGATTTTTGATGGTGTCTGTAGAAGCTGATCTACAACGTTGTACTCACTCCTTTTGATGAGCTTCAGCATCTCATCATAGTCTTCTTTCATGGTGCCACTCTGGCTAGCAGAGACAGGAGTTTTCACAATAGAGGCAGGTTTATTGGCAACAAGTGCCAGATTTAGAGCATTAACAGCATTCCCAATCGGGCGTTCAGCATAATCAGCAACATCGGCCCTTCAGACATTAGCTTGGGGTATCGGCGGAGCCGAGAAAACACGCTCGCTACGGGTCAGGTCGCTGACATCGGGAATATTAACAACAGAAGTAGAGGGAAGGAGAACCTCCTTCCCATCCTCCAATGCCACAGCATTGTAGCGATAGGGGACCGCTTTATCAGAAGAGTATGGCACTGGGCCAGCTGGTTTAATAATCAAAGATGGAGAAGCCTTCTACTTGCTACTGTCGCTCCCCGGATTTCCTGAATCCAAGTACAAACGCGAAAAGAGTGGCGCGGAAAGAGAGTAGAGTCGCCAGCTATGTACTTTTATCCCAAGAGGAGGGAAAGGCAGTACTGCATAACCAAGAGTGAACGGATAAAACAAAGTCTTGAACCAAAGAAAAACGAGTAAGGGGGCCGGTTACGTGAAGGGAAGGTTATCGCACCCCTTCACGTTTGTGGTACTCCACAGGATCCACGCTTGCTATTTATGTCTAAAGTGTGTGTATAAAAAGTCCTACATGTGATGCAAAAGAGAGAAAATCAAAGTAGGGAAAGGAAAGAATTATTGCTCGCACAGGCCCTACCCTGCTGCATACGTATCTCAAGAAGGATTGAGAATCAGAGCACCGTAGCTCGGCTAACCTATTTTTGTTTGTTTTGCCTTTTTTAGATGAACGACGTTACTACCCAATCTACCGGATGCTCGACCTTTGGAGACTTACTCACCTGTAGTAGAAGGAGTTAACGTGTTCTTAAGAAAAGAAAATCTAAGAGTTTGTTTGTGTTTTAGGAATGCTCATGCAAAAAGGAATTCCTAGACGAAGAAACCGTGGAACCTAAATTGACATGCAAACGAGAGACCATACGAAGCCTAGCAGTCCTATGGGGAGACGATCACACCACACAAAAACATATAGCATAAAGTAAACGCACCAACAAGGGGGCTCAAACATACATGGGTAGGGCTTTAGTCAAGAGGGGTCATATCAACCTCGACAAACAAGCCATGGAAAGGTAATCGAATGGGCTCTTAACCACTGACATTGAACGTCAGGGTGAGCGGATCAAACGGGTAATGAGGATAAGACCTCATAGCTCTTAACCCTGGATAGGGATAGCTCATGACAAAGCATGGGGGTTCAGAAAGATGGAACCCTCTCCACTGACTGACCGGACAAAAGATCTTGGGCTTTTATTCTGAAGCATCGACACGTAGTGCGAGCATAAAGAACGACACACTGAATAACGGGGGATTGACTACTAATCCTTTTTATCCGTCAATTGCCTCTTCATGGAGGTCTTTAGCACTGGTGCCTCCTCTTAGAGGTCTTTGGGCACGAAAGTAAACACACAAAAGCATTGCCTCCTATCGAGGTCTTCCAGCTAAGAAAGCGGTTAAATGCTGGAAAGATGTAAAAGGGATCAAGAGATCTACCACATAGATAAAGATCCAAAGTAACAACAACTAAAGAAGCAAGAAACCCAGAGATCTCTCAAGCTAGCACCATCAAAGAAAGCAAGTCAGCAAAGCAATCAGAATAAATCTCCAAATGGTATCCCACAAATAAAGTGGAATACCAAGCAAGCTATCTCTTCAAGAGTCATGTGAGCCCTCACAAAAACTCAACAAACAAGTTAGAATAACAAGATGGGGTGCAATCAAGAGTTGCACCAAACAAAAGAATCATAGCAACAACAGTGTCAGGTAAACAGTGCACGGATGCAATAGAAAGCATGTCATAACAAAGCATGAATGATGAAAGGAGGATACCATAGCACCAAGTCAGAAGTGACATCAATTCAATAAGTGTCTCAAGAGCTCAACTCAGCAAGATCAAAGCAAAAGCACTAAACATCCAAAGATGCATCAAAGTCAAACAAGTCAACATACAAGTTCAAAGTGCTTCAACTTCAACAATGAGTCATAAAAGGTAAAGGCATGAGGCAAGGGTCAAGGATTAGACAATCAAGCACACAAACAGAACCAAATGACTCCTAAAATATCAATCAAAATTCATTTAAATCCAACTTAGCAAAGTGGAAGTCAATCATGTCCAAAGCACCTCAAGATGCGACAAAAGCATTATAGACAAGTTCATGCAATTATGTGTCAAGATGAAATGAACATGGCAGCAAGGTATGTATATCATAAGCATGTCAAATGAGCTATGTAATCAATATGCAAACCTCCAAGTTCATATCATAAGCATAGAATCACTTTTGGATCAAAATCAAACAAAGTGTATCATGAAGACCTAATGCGTCTTTCATGCTCAAATGAATGCAAAAAGGAGCTCATTATGAATAAATGCACAAATACTTGATAGAAGCATCATAGAACAGGGGAAAACACATGTGCAAAGGAACCAAACCAGAATCAAAGTGTAACCACATGAATCATGCTATTAAAGTTCACAAAAGTTCGCAAAAACAACCAAGGATAGGAGGCCTAAACCTCTTGTCAAACAAATGCATCAAAAGGGTATCAAAACTCAAAGTCAGGGGCCAAGGCTCCACACATCAAGACATGACATACATACTAAAACATGTGCAAAAGGATTGGTTTCAACATTCAAATGAAGTGGCACAAGTGCCTCATGCTAAGCAAGCATCAAAATAGGGACTAAAATGCAAACATAAACTTCAAAAATCCAAATCAAATTGAAAATGCATCATAAATTCATGGGCATTTTACACAATGTTCCACTGAGCATATATAAACATCATGCAAAAAATCAGGAGCATCCAGATTCATTTGATATGAAAACAAAAATTGAGAAATTGAGAATGCAAAAACATATCCTAAAATGCAACATTTAAATTCATGTGTCAAACCCTAGCAAAATGACATAGAAAATAACCAAACGAGTTACCACATCTTAGTATCATGTATGAGGATGGTGTGTGCAAAAGCTTGGGTCAGAATGGTTAAAATATGGGATTTCATGGAGGTTTGAATGCAAATTGTCAAAAATGTACATAAATGAATCAGAAATTCATATTAAATTCCACGTGTCATGAAATAATTGGGAAATAGTACCAAAAAATCAAGGACTCATCAGAGATCACTCACAAACAATTTCGGATTCTTTTGAGTATTTTTGCTATTTTTAAAAAATAAAATAAAACAGGGTAAAGTGTGTACATGACATGTGACACATATGCAACAATGTCAATTGGTCACACAAGTCACTTAAGTGACTAAATAAAATAAATAAAAACGAAAATCAGATAAATGTGGGCCTTTGGATCAAAAGAAAAGTCAAAGCGATCCAATGGCCATGGGATCGTCTTCTTCCTCAAGACACTCCGACCGTGAATAGTAACGCCGGTAGGATTCCGGCCACCACCGGCGGCGGCCTCCTCCACGCACGGCCCAGAACTTCACGAAAATAGGGCTACCCCCCCTAAATCACATGCTAGGAACTCAAAAATCATATTAGTTTTTCATGAATCCTCACCAATCTCTCCAATCACAACCAACAAGTTTGAACATCAAAACTTTAAATCAAGATTTCTCACTCAATATTGCATCATTTTAAAAAGTAAACACATCTACATCATCACCATAGCATATAGTTTCATTTAGGCATAAGAAATGAGCGAAATAAGAGATTCGAAATTTGAGTTACCAAAAAATGGCGTCTTCCGAAACTTCAGTATGGTGATGAGATAAGATCCAGAATGCCTCCCTTGAACTTCTATGAATGTTTGCTACCATTGGTTATGCTTGAAACGGTCCAGATCTTGAGATTCAAGAAGCAACCTCCATTAAAGCTCTATTTAGAAACTGTTTGGAATGGCTCAAATGAAGGGTGGTTTGTAATCCTTAGAGTGTGTAGATCAAGAATATGCTATTGGTTTTCATTTTCCATGGATGTATGGAGAGATTTGATGAGAATAAAGTATGAGAAAATATTTGGAAAGTCAGATTTTCAGTGTGTATGGAGGTTGCACGAATTAGGGTTTTGCTCAAATGAATTTTAAGAGTTTATACTCTGATTTTTGTGGCTTGGTGGGCTCAAATGAAAGAGTTTGAAGTCCATAATCATTTTTGTTATTTTTGTGCATGTATGGCTTTTCCACACATGTGGGAATGCATGGGCTCAAATTCCAAGGTGGATTTGGCCCAAAAAACAATGCAGAATAAATTCCCAATGATTGGCACATGAGAATATTCTATGATGTCATCTTGTGACCTTTTGACTTTTCATGGAAGAAAGCTTGAAAAATGACCTGCATCATTGATGAATCATGCAAAATTATAGGTCATTTTGCATTCCATTTTGAAGTACTTCTTAAAACAAAACCATAGCAAAAAGAGCCACAGCAATTGGACTTGTCAACCTCAAGTTATGCCTTTTTAAAGCCTTCATGCACACTTCATCATTCAAGAAGCATAACTCTTCAACCATTCATCATATGTCCTTGAAATAGGACTTTTTGGAAAGGGGAGACAAATATCTTCAACTTTTATGTCTGAGAAAAATTCATTTGGAGCTTCCTTGATGATGAAAAATGTTAAATGATCTTGGTACATCAGCAAGCTCGCTAGGCGAGTGAGGTAGCAAAGGGCTCACTAGGCGAGCACTCAACGAGGTTCCAGCGAACACTCCCAAACTTGGATAAAAGCATAGCTAGCAATTACTTTCTAGGCGAGCATCCAACGAGCAGGTAGCGAGCAATTCCAATAGCAACATCATCAAGGCTCGCTGGAGCGAAGGAGGAAGCGTGGGCTTCGCCTAGTGAAGGATTGCTCGCCTAGCGAGCATGACAGCTCAGGAATTTTCTTCTGGGCGCAGGTGACTCTGGTGGCTTATTTTGGGGCTCGCTAGGCGAACCATTCTGCTCGCCTAGCGAGCATGACAGCTCAGGAACATCTTTCCAAATTTGGTAACCTGTACACTAGACCTTTGTTCCTTCAAGATTAATATTTTGAATGATGAATAGACCCTATTTGAACATGTTGGAAGTATCTCAAGTCATTCCCTAGCCATTTGACCCTCAGTTGACCAATAATTGACTTTTGACTTCATAGTTGAATTTTGAACTGTATTGAGCCCATTAAGCTTGATCCTTTAAAAAAAACCTCTGAAAATGAAACCCTAGCTCCCAAGAGCTCTACACAACATCCGTAAGACCTTCAAACCAAGAATTCATCTCAATCCTTGAGGAACCCTACTTTGATTGCTTCAGTAGACCAAAGTTGACCAGAGGTCAAACCCTAATTCAGATGAACTTTGCTGATAAGAAATGAAAATTTGAGGAAAGAAAGATCATGAGGATGGTGATGCACCCTTGATACCCAGATGAATACAAACTTCCTTGAGTGTTGAGAAAAAACCCTAGTTGATGCACAATTTCCCTTGTGTTGACTGATCATTTAGATAGAACCCACAAAGTGACTTGGATGATATCCAAGCTTCTTGGAAGACAGACTCTTGGAGCTAATTCTGATTGACATGATGAAATGCAATATGAAATGCTAAATGACCTAAAAAAGAATGCATGAATGAGGAGGGCAAATTTGAGGTGCTACAGTTGCCCCTATTCAATCAACTATGAACCTGAATGGATGAAAGCAGTGGCTATCAGACTTTCAAGGTAAATAGGGATTGAATACCAAAAGAACCGGAGAATTTGCACTCTGTAGGTGACGAATCAAGGAAAGCGGGGCCATTTACCGATGGCGGCTTCAAAACAAAATTCATATTTACCGATGTCAAGGAAAGCGAGGCCATTTACCGATGGCGGCTTCAAAACAAATTTGATATTTACCGATACCAAAGAAAGTGAGGCCATCTACCGATGGCGGCGTCAAAACAAATTTGATATTTACCGATGGCGGCTTCAAAACAGATTTGATATTTACCGATATCAAGGAAAGCGCTACACGACCAGACATTTACCGATGAGTGGGAAGGAACTTGATGTTTACCGACATCGAACAATGATGTTTATAAGTGAAACAAGACCAGACATTTACCGATGACTGGGAAGGAACTCGATGTTTACCGCCATCGAACAATGATGTTTATAAGTGAAGAGGCAATTGACTCCATCATATCGGATGACAACAGGCTCAGGGATCCGAAATACCGGAGATATCACATTAACTTCATCATCATCATCAACATTTCGATTCTGAAATATCTCAATTACTCCTTTATCTAGCATTTCTTTGATGTCTTTGCGGACTTGGCGACATCCCCTTTGATTGACAGTGCAAACTTGGCATCTGCCATGGTCGTGCTCATAATGACTGTATTCACACAACAGTCTATGCATCTCGACCAATGATGGTCGAATATGGCTGACATATTTGACTTTATATTTACTAGGGCAGCCCTGGACCATGTTGACAGAGGATTTCCCATGCTCGGGCAATGGGTTCTTCTTCACATTGGGACCTATGTCCTCGAAACACAGGATACCACATCTCACCAGGTCTTGAACCTTGGTCTTCAGCGGGTAACAGTTTTCCACGTCGTGTCCGGGTGCACCGGAATGATAAACACAATGTAACTTAGACTTATACCACCACTGAGGGTTGGTAGGTATAGCCGGTGGGTCTCGTGGAGTAATTAGCTTCCTCTCTATCAAAGAGGGATACAATTCGGCATAGGTCATAGGAATAGGATCAAAGGTGACCCTTTTCCTCTCATAGCTTGTACTGGCTTGATTGTTGTTTCGAGGCTGGTAGGCCTACTGTTGAGGACGGTGTTGTTGTTGTTGATATTGTTGATGTTGTTGTTGCTGGTTATTATTGTGATGCTGATATTACTGGTTTCCTCTGAAAACAGGTGCTAGGTGAGCCACCTGATGCTGGTTACCGGCAGGACGCACGGTCTTCCTCCTCACTGAGGGTCTTCTTGGTTTTACATGGGAGGTCACAGCATGTGCCTCACCATCTTTCTTCTTTCCAAACGTCCCATATCTTTTGGCAAAAGAGCCTTCTTCTCTTGTCAGGCGCCCTTCCCTGACTCCTTCCTCCAAATGCATCCCCATGTTCACCATCTCGGTGAAATCAGAAGGAGCGCTGACAATCATCCGCTCATAGTAAAATGAGCTCAAGGTCGTCAAGAAGATCTTGGTCATTTCTTTCTCCTCTAGCGGGGGCATAATCTGTGCTGTTAACTCTCGCCACCTCTGGGCGTACTCTTTAAAAGTTTCCTTGTCCTTCTGGGACATGGACCTCAATTGATCCCTATCGGGAGCCATATCCACATTATACTTGTATTGCTTGACGAAGGCCTCGCCAAGGTCATTGAAGGATCCGATGTTCGCGCTGTCCAAACCCATATACCATCTCAGGGGAGCACCGGACAAACTGTCCTGGAAATAATGAATGAGTAGCTGATCATTGTCGGTCTGAGTCGACATCTTCTTGGCATACATGACCAGGAGGCATCCCCCAAGGAAACCCGGCTGGCATAACTGTTGGTGCAAAATGGGCGCTGGCCGCAGGCACGGTTGAAGATGCAATCTCAAAGATGACTATCCTCTAGGGAGGAGTTGAAGGTGTCGGAGACGACTGGCTCTAGGCAGCCATGAATGACTCCATCAGGGCAGTCAATCTGGCCACTTCCTCCTTGAGTTCATGGTTCTCTTGCTCCAAATGATCCATTAGTCTTGATACATATAGTGAAATATCACATCAATAATATCTGGAAAATATTTTTACACCAAAGAAGTACAGTCTTGGTAACCAAATACAATACAAGAGAGAAGGAAAATGAATATCTTATGGAACCCTAGAAGCAATCATCTAAAGCTATGGACACTGGAAGATAAGCTACACGAAGCCTCTTCACCTCCCTCTCGTAGGCTGCCTCCATATCCGCCTTCTCTTTGGCGAGTCGATCATACTTCCTCTTTCAGAATTTGGAAGACTAAGGAAGAAGAGAAGTCAATGCATCATCAGGCTCATCAATGATATGGTGCTCAAGAAACTCTATCAAGGCATCCTTCTCTCTCAACTGATGAAGCAACTCCTCTCGTTCACGGATCCAGGCACGTGAACGGGCTTTGTCGCTCAACTCCTCTACTCCTTGGTCAGGGAGGGTTGAAGTCCCAACCACAACCAAAGGTGTAGGTCTTGGATACTCATAATGCATAAGGTACTTGGAAGCTATCCTCCTAACCCAAGAGGTATAGGGTTCCAAAGCAATACAGTTCTTCGGGCCAAGCTCCTTCCTTCCCTTGCTATGGATCTTGCACCAAGCGCGGACTATCCTTCCCTTCAAGCCTTAGGGATCTTTACCCTCCTGAAAGAACACACTCTCTAACAGAATGTTATTAGGTTTATCCTTTAGGGGGAACCCCAGCTGACGATGTGCTAAAATAGGGTTGTAGTTAATCCCACCACATGTACCAAGAAGAGGCACATTGGAGAATTCACCACAAGAGTCGATAATCTGCACATCATCATATATACGGTTGTACCAAAATATATCATCATTAATGAGAGACATAAGTCTCGTGGACCACCGTAGAAATCCTTTGTTCTCCTTGAAGGCGATCGTCTGCCGCAAGTGCGAAATAAACCACCTGTACAGCAGAGGTAAACAACACACAATGGTACCACCACCCTTTGCATTCCTCATATGCAAATAAAAATAAGTGTCACCCAACAGAGTCGGAACGAGATTAAGAGTAGAGAAAATCCTAATAGCGTTCACATCCACAAATTTATCGATGTTGCGGAATAACACTAGTCCATAGATGAGAAGTACAAATATGTCCTCAAAGGCGTCCTCACTCATGGCCTCCCCATATAAAGTAGCTTGAGCAATGAGGAACTCAGAAGGAAGACCTTGAATTCCACCTTTGGTAGTCATATGAGTACCAACCAAAGATTCATCTATATGCAACATATCAGCTATCTCTTGAGAAGTAGGGACCCTCTCTAAGCCATTGAACGACAACTGGTCTAACATAGGTATGCCTACAAGATAGGCATACTCCTCAAGTGTGGGCAAAAGCTGGAAATCCGGAAATGTGAAGCAACGGTACAAGGGATCATAGAACTCAACCAATACACTCATCAATCCTTCGTCCACCTGAGTAGTCAAAATAGATAGGATGTCCAATTCCTTAGCTCTTTCAAGTCGGGTTGTCTGAAACTGTACTTCTTCGTATTCCTTCTTTGTCTTTCCATGTCTGAATTGCAAATAGACCTCTTAAGTTCCTTGAAATTTTTCTCATTATTGATGATATGGATGCAATTGGGTGCATGAATGCAACAATCACACTCAAGGATAAAGCAAAGTACACCAAACAAAGGGCATGGGATGGATCATGTCATCCTTAATATCAATCATCGATTTTGGTGGATTATGGTTTACACCTTATCAACACCCAAGTTCCATTGATATTAAAGATACACAAGAACGGATCAACCATGAATCAAGGTTTTGTTGCAAGTCACGAGCATGGAGTCTCGGTTAAGAACCATCTAAAGGGAGTGTACTAGGGTTTAAACCTGCCAGACATGTTCTACAAGAGGTTCCCATAGTCATCATCCCATCTTTCGGATATTATCGGATGAACAACTACTCGTATTCCAAAAATATTCTCAAGAGAGACACTTATGAGTGTAGTATTGCGTAACAATCGTATCAAATCTTACACTTGAATGACCTTCGCATTACATCCTAAAATAGGCCAAGATGGCCTTGGTAAACTAAGGTCCTTGGCTTCTAAGGTCTATATTGGAAAGAGTAATGCCTAACCACGACTACTCGTGTGACATTATTGATCCCAACATCACCTCCACCAAGTGAATGGGCTTGCAAGTCAACTTGCTAAGGAATAACTCCACACAAGTCAACAAGACTGTGCCATTCTCCTATCCTAAGTGCACTCGAGTTCGGGTATAGAACTCATCTCACAAAGATCACCAAGCATACAAGGAATTAATACTCAAGCAATTCAATCATTACATACAATACAGTAATCCTTAATTGCACACAAATATGTCACAAAATAATATACAATACAATACAACAAATATGTGAAAAGTAGGCAAAACCCATTAGGCAAATCTCCCAAGCAGAGTCACCACTTTTCTGTAGCGGGGTATTCGTTACCATTAGAGATATTAATTAAATCCAAGGTAAACCATACAAGTCGAGTCGCCACCGTACTTCTATTTATCCAAAGGAATGGTTAGAAAGCAAACAAAAACCTAATAGTTTTATCAAATAAAAAACTAGTAAAAATGTGTCAGAGATTCGGGGTAAGGGGGTTGGTTACACAGAGGGAAGGTATTAGCACCCAAAGTGTCCTAGGTACTCCAAGGGAGCCCCCTTTTCACATTTGTTGTAAGGTTGGTATTTTGTGAAAATTTGTTTGTGCAAACATGATTGAGGGGAAGAGAGAAGAATATACAAGTTATTTACAATTTTTGTGTTTGGATGGATAAACCCATTGCCTACGTAACCTCTTAAAAGATTAGGATCAAAACCTCGTAGTTCGGGGTAAAAATCTCAAAACAAATTGGTGAATTGATTGGTTCAAAAGCCTTAAGGTCTTTTGTTATCCAAGGGAGAAAACTCAACCTAAAACCACAAATCCACCATGTGAGGATAGCTTCAACATTCTAGTGAGGGGTTAACCCTATAATAAGCATGGAAGACTCATTGTCCATCACTAAGGATATATGTGAGTATTACATCTACCTCAAGGATAACTCAAACCTAATAGCTAAAGGTCATGAAAAAGTTTTTGATTAAGAAAGTGGCCATTGAAACCACAAAAGTATTTGAATGAGTTATATTTACCAATGAAAAGTATTTACAAAATAAGGTCAAAGTTGACTTAAAGATTCAATTCAAAATAAGTGTTATGAAAAGAACGTTTGAAAATCAAAAGCATAATGCTTAGGTTTCTAATGTTTGAAAATAAATGTTAATGTTTGCACAAAAAGTTTTGGCTTAGGTTAGAGTGGAGGGAAGAAGAAGAATGGCTAAGTCCTAAACATAAAAGAGATGAAGGATAAGAAACAAGACCACAAATGGAGTTCCTCTCTTGAGATCATATTGATGATCCAAGTAGCTCCCATCCTTTGGAATAAGAAAGCAAAAATAAGTGTAAGATCAAGCAATCAATTTAATCAAGCAAGCTCTTAGAAGATCCCCAATGGCTCTTGTATCTTTCACTTTGGATGAACATGGCAATGGTTCTTCAATTTGGCTCAAATAGAATTCCCTAGCACAAAAGCACACAACATCAAAAAGTTTTATGAAGCAAATCAAGAATGGACAAGAGTGAGTTTAGAGATTTGGTCCTTCTAATCCATCTTCAACATTAAGACCCTTTTTACTCCAATTTGGATAGGGAATGTCCTAGAAACAACATCAAAAAGTTTTATGAAGCAAATCAAGAATGGACAAGAGTGAGTTTAGAGATTTGGTCCTTCTAATCCATCTTCAACATTAAGACCCTTTTTACTCCAATTTGCATAGGGAATGTCCTAGAAACTAAGTCCATTTGTCCATTTTTTGCATTTGGTCCACAACAATCAAAACAAAATACAAGCACAATAATATATACACAATTATGTGCTGAAGTGAGCAAAAGGAAAATTGCATAAACATAAACATGTGCTCAAGTGAGGAAAAGGCAAATTGCATAAACATAAACATGTGCTCAAATGAGCAAAGGGCAAAAGCAAATGAATAATATGTACAAGAATAATAAATTGCATAAATGTAAAGAGCAAGAATTAAATGTTAATGGTTAATGGTTAGTAGTTAGAGTTAGTGTGCCATAAGGCAATTTAGCGCTATGTTAAGCAATCGTAATTGGACTTATGTAGAAGTCACAACTATCTGAGGCCGGTCAATAATAATGTAGGCAACAACACAAGTTAGAGATTTTGATTAGTGAATCAAACTCCTACAACTTGCCATGCCAAAAAGAAGATGGAAAATGATCTTGTATTGATTTAGGTTCTTTGCTTGATTAGGAAGCAACCTATCCTTAATGGAAAGCCATTCACTTGATCCATGATCAAGTTGAATTAGATTTAAATCAAGGAAGGTTAAACCTCCATGTATCAATGCTAACCACCAAACTTTAACTCATTAATCAAAAAAAGAAGAAGAAGAAGAAGAAGAAGATGATGAATATTAAAGTACATTAATGGAAATGGAATGAAATAATGAACAAGCAATGACCAAAGATTGAGAAGGTCAAGGTCAAACAATAGTAAACAAAAGCAAAATGAAAGTTAGAAGTCAAGAAACAAATAAAATATTTTTGGTATTTTTCAATATTAAAATAAAACTTGAATTAAGATAATAAAGAAAGATCAAACTTCAAACTCACTTCAAATCAACTTTAAAAAGTCCAAGTGAATTATCCCAAGTTCAATAAGGTCAAACAAAGTTTGACAAAAAATTTTAGCATTTTTAGAAGTCAGAAACTATTTTTAATCAATTAAAAATGCATAAAAATAACCTAATTGACCTAAAATCTCAAATAAATCTCAATTTAATTAATAAATTGATGAGAATATTTTTCATAGATCTATCATCATTCAAAGAGGTTGGAAAAATATTTTTGTATTTTTTGGATATCAAAAACTATTTTAAATGAATTAAGAATAACCAGAAAAGAGAAAATTCCTAAAAAATATCAAATGGTAAAATAAAAAAGATAAAAAATCATTTTTAGAAACTAGAAATTAAAAGTAGAAAAATGCACTTGGTCTTATATTTTTTGGACCAGTAATGAAGGAGATATGAATTTTTAAAAAAGAAATGGAATTAAAAGAAATAAAAGAAAATATAATCAGAAATTATAAAATGCAAAAAAGCGTGGACCGTCTGATCTGAGCTCATTAATTGAGCTGGCAAATCATGAGGCTCAGACACGCGCGCCTACCATGTTGCTTGGTCAATGCATCACATGTAGCATTATTGTAAGTCATAATATGGAATGGACGAGATTCAATCTGGAAAATGAAATGGAAGGTCCAGATCTCATCTGGAGAAGGGACGGTGGCCAACGCCACCGTCTTCTCCGGCCAACCTCCGACCAAGTTCAAAATTGCAGAGGAAAAAATGTTAACCAAATGACACGATCCTGCTATCAATCGAAAGCTGGGGTGATGTACATCAATCCTGTACCAACCAAATCCACTCTAAGTTTCTACATTGAGAGAAATCAGAGATGGAAATTCTGTGGTGTTCAAATGAACTTAATGGATTTTGAAAATTCAAAGCTCAAGAATGTTGCCTTTATGCAGAGGACTTCAGATCACACAACAACAGCCAGAAATAACCAGTGTATGAGTAGATTGGAAGAAATTAAAATGTGAGGTAAACCTCTGATTTGCAGAGCTTGAAGTCATAATTCCTTGCTATAAATGCTTGCAGAAGACTCTATGAATCAAGGTGAGGAGGTTTAGGAACTTTAAGATCTGAAAATCAATTGATGAAATCAAAATTCAGATCTGAAAATTTTGGGGAAAATGAGAGAGTTCCTTTGGTGTGAGGGTGGGGATTCAATTGTGCAGCATTTAGGGCTCCTTCAGGTTATTGAAATGAGAGGCATAAGCATTGTATTTATAGCAAAAGCATGGATGAAATGCATGAACAATTCATGTGCATGAATGGAAAGGGCCTCCATGCATGGGCCTGTACAGGCGCATGGAGGGCCCAATTCGACTTGGATTTGGCAGCTAATCATCAACAAATGTGTTTTGTACATGCAGATAATGTGTACTGAGCCTATGCAATGCAATCTCAATAAGTTTCCAAAAAATACACCAAAACTTTCTCCTCTTCGACAATGACATTTCCAACAATGAAACATAGCCTTACGGGTAATGGTTGGAAAGCTTTGGCATGAGGATCAAATGTTATGTTGACCAAAACTTTATTTGGAAATGGGAATTTGATGAAAATTGATGTGTTAGCATGACGAAACTGCTTCATTGTTATTTCAAATCTTTTTGCTTGAAGCTTCGACTTTATCAAGACGCCTACGTCGAAGAGAGCTCTGTGGAGATCCAAAAAAATCTGCCAAGTCCCACGCTTCGACAAGAAAGATTTGTTTACCCAAGGAAAGATTCCAACAAAACAGCTTCGACACAACCATCTTTTCATTTCCATAGGACTTCAATACCCAAGGAAAGATTCCAACAAAACAGCTTCGACACAGCCATCTTTTCATTTATTCACCAAAACAAAACACTTCCAAAGAACTTCAACCATTTGTCGAAATCTTCCAGTTAACAAACCGCCTCCAGGAAATGTCTATGTCGAATTACTGTAGAAATGGTCATCTTTTGTGGTCACCAGATTTCGACCCTAGTTGCCTCCAATTCCAACAAAGCCTTAAGTCCTACAATAAGGGCTTCGTATTCTTCTTCGTTGTTAGAACAAAGGGGACCTTAGATTCTATTTGAGTTTTTGTTGGAATTCTGTCAGGAGAAATAACAGGATCCCAACTCCGCTTCCATCCTTATGAGTGGAACCGTCGAAGAATAATCTCCAAGGTTTCGACTTAACTTGAAATTGAGGATCTTCGATAACATCTGGCTGCATCAATGAGCATAGGGGCTTCTATGAGCCTTGGATCTTGTGATTGCCCAAGCTACAAAACAAACAAATGTAGTGACATATTTTTGTGCTTTTGGTTAGTAAATAAAATGAGAAAAGCAATAATATACAATTCAAGCATCCTTGGTGATCTCAAAACAACTCTCAAGATATCCCACCCAAAGGTAAAGGAGCCAAGATGCTATGATCCTTGAGGCAAGATGTAAATGCAATGATATAATGCCATGAGGGATCTTAGGGTCAAAATTGGGGTCTTACACAAAGATATATTGTATTTGGCTCAAAGATAACTGGTATATTGTAAGACCCCAATTTTGACCCTAAGATCCCTCATGCAATTTCATCATAAGCATTAGCATTGGGATCATAACTTGGCATCCTCCTTACCCCTTTTTCATTGGGTTTGTTTTGGGAGAGATCACCAAGTACTATGTGATTATATCATACTTGTATATTATCATTTTACTAAACAAAATACCAAAAATATGTCTTTGCATTTGCCTAAGTCTTTTGTAGGTAAGGCATGATCCTATTAATTTATCAAGTTCATATCTAGGGTTTGAGACCCTCATGACAAAGAGCACAACCATGAATTCATCCAAGAATGGTTATGAGCGTCATATATGAGTTCATTGATTCCTACATGATATATTGATAAAGTGTTCTTCAAGAGTTTGGAAGTGATTTGCCTTGGAAACCCTAGTTTGACTGGGTATCTTAAGTAACTTTTCCAACAAGCTATCTCACCAATTGATCAAATTTCTCAAGGAACACTTCAAAATTCATCATCTTATGAATTAATTATCTACGAAGAGCCAAGAAAGTCAAGAGAATTGAAGGTTAGCAAGTTGGTTGATGGTGGTTGGTCAGATGAATTCATCTGATCAAAACTAGGTCTCCCTAGACCCTATCTCCTACAATTTTCACCATATGAAAATGATTCCAATAGAAAAGTTACTCTTAATGATATTCCAAACAACTTTCATGTTGAGACCTAGATCTAGTTTTGATTGTAAAATCATTTTCTATGTTGAAACATTATAGGTTATTTTGTCTAAACCCTAATTTGAAAGTCAACTTCCCAAGGCCATAACTTGCTCAATTGTTATGAGATGAAAGATTTCCAAGTTTCACAATCAAATTCAAGATTTCTAATTCAACCTTTATGTTTGGAGTGAAAGCAAAATAAACTTTTATGAGCATGTGATATGAGGGTACATTATAGGTCATTTTTGACCTATACTATTGAACAAGTAATTTTTCCAAACTTCAAAAATGCATAAGTCTATCATTATAAATCCAAATGACATGAAATTGGTGTCATTTTGAAGGTATTTTAAATATATACAACTTTGATGAAGACATGTTTCTCATTTTAAGCTCACATAAAATGTTAAGTAAGGTGGAATATTGAGATATATGACTTTACACTTAGAAATTTTTTCAACATGTTGAAATTTCCAAACTTCCACCTCAAAATTATCCATGTTCCATGCTTCAAATGTAAAAGTCTTGAACATCAAACTTGTTCCCCTTGATCCAATATTTCCAAAGAACCCAAGTTCATTCATTTTGGATGAAGATTGCTAGGTCTGCGCATGGCTTTAACAGAGTTGCATCATTGGAAAGAATCAAATGTACAAACTTCAGTTCACATTGCCTTGCCATTCAAGCTTCATTCAAACTTCAACATGAATCATTTTGGACCTTAATGCATTGCATCATGGGCCTGTACATGCTCATGCACTCGTGCCAGTCACATTGCAAATTTTGGACAGATTTTGAAGTGTGCAAATATCATTCCCTTTGGCTATAAATAGAAGGCTTAAGAGCTCATTTGAATCACACCTTACGCGCCAGCTTTTCCCCCCAATTCAAACCCTCTCATTCTAAAGGAAAACCTGAGAGACTTCAATTTGAAATTTGAGTTTGAATCTCAACTGTTGGAGATTCAAGAACTCCAGGATCCACAGCCTTGCAACCTCTCCAATCACTTCTTGCTAGCTTCTCAAGTGTGATCAGATCGTGTTTGAAGCAAGCAACATCAAGTTCTTCATAGCATTGAAGGGTATTTTCAGAAAACTTCATCTCTTTGATTCTCACTCAATTCTACTCAATTCTCTTGGATCTTTGGTTGTCTGAAGTCCTACTAATGTAGGCAAGAAGATTGAGTTGCTTATAGGGTAAATCTAAGCAACTCAGTTGACACACCTCAAAATTCAACTCCTCATATCTTTTTATATATTTGGAGTTAGTTGAAATTGAGGTCAGATTCGTGCTCTACGCCATTTTTTCTTTCTGATCATGTCCTCCTTTTTTATTTTGGTGATGGTTGAGGGTGGACCAGTCCGGTGAGGTCCACTGAAGAAGAAGACCGGAGTTACAGCTCCGCCGGTGCGTTGGCACGTCTCCCAGCCATAGGATCCATCCAATTTGTTTTAATCCTGAGCGCTCATTGTGATAACCATCCCTGCAGCGCGCCGACTCGTGTGTTTAGTGGAACGCACGTTTTGATCTGCCACCTCAATTAATGAGGGAGATCAAGTGGCTCACGTTTTTTTGATATTTTCTAATTTTCTTTTATTCCTTTTTATTTTCATTAATTCATATTAATTTTAATATTGATCCAAAAAAAATGAGAGTTTCACCAAAAATTTCAAATAACTTCCTCTTTCATATTTTGAATTAAAATTATTTTTGGATCATTATTAATATTTTTCATGATTTAATTGGTTTTGTGTTTGTTTTTAATTGTTTAAAATACTTTTAAGTCTTTAAAAATTATGAATTTTTTTCTCCAAGGTCCTTTGACCTTGTTTGACCTATGATAAATCTCATGGCAATTTCTTTGGTGTTTTAATGAGGTTTTAGGAAACTGACAAACCATATTTAATTTAAATGTATTATTTTAGTCTTTTTAGTTTGAATAAATTCTAGTTAATTGTGTTGACCAATTGTGATGACTTCTTTTAGTTTGACTCTTGTTGTTGGGCCTTGGTCAAGCTTGATTTGACTTTGTCAAGTTAATATCATTGGATTTAGGGGATTGATGTAATGTACATTCCATCTCCCAAAATGAATGGATGATATTAATTTGGTAAAAGTCCTCCTTTGACCAATTTGAGTTTTGATCCATTCCCCTCCCTCTTCATCTCATTCCCATTCTTTATGCATTCATCTCATTTGGCCTATGATATCTCAAAGTCCTAAGGCTAGTTGATTGAAAAATCAACATAAGTATGGATGAGATTAGGCCACCTCTTTTGCATATTCTTTTTGTGTGTGGTATGTTTAATGAGCATAGTCCATTATACTATGTCTCTAACATGCATTAACACCAAAATTCTATTGCCCGACCTCAAATAGTTGTGACTCCTACATAAGTCCAATTACGATTGCTTAACATAGCGCTAAATTTGTCACACAAAAAGGCATAGCATTCTAGTAAGTGAGATTGTAAGTCTCCCCTCTTTCATGGTATTGTGTGGAAACTTGGCCCTTTTTCCTTCCTTTTGGAAGATGTCTTGGTTCAAGGATCCATGCTTGTGATAAGTGGGTTGAGTGTTCTCCAAAGAATGACTAAAAAACAAAAAGCAAAATTAAAACAATACTAACTTCTAACTCATTAACAACTAACTTTTAATTTCAAGTCATTTACTTTGATGTCATTTAATTTTAGTCTTTATTCATTTGCCATTACTCATACCATTCTAATTGTTTATATTAATGCAATTTTCACTTTGTCCACTTGGACCATATTGTGTGATATTTTCCATTTTGTGGATACTTTGTTTGTTTGTGTGGTCTTTGACCATTAATGTACATAATAACAACAAAAATTCTAAAAAACTTTTGTGTGGACTGTTAACTTGATCTTGGACAAATGGACTTAGAATTTAGGCAATATTCCTATGCTAAAGGACTTGGGCAATGCCAACTTTCATGTAACCAAGTGCTTGTTATTTGAAACTTCATCTGATACATCATTGAAGATCCATTTGAGTTCATCTGCAACATGATCATTGTGAAGGTGTTATTTTGAACCTGTGACTTGTGAATTCATCTGTTACATGGGCTATCTTGAAGAAGATCATGGAGTGGCTAAAGCTTGGATGTGGCTATCTTTATTTGATGCCTTTCTCTTCAAGATTTATATAATTGTGCATTTGTGTGTTTCTTGATTCTAAATGTCCAAGGGAATTTGGGTTCCTATTGACATTCTTGTCTATTGGATTGCTACCCATTGGTCTCATCTTTTCAACCCTTAACTTTTAATTTTGCGCATAGGATTAGTCTCTTCATGTCCTCCCCATTTCTTTAATTTCAAAATCTCTCCCTCATTTTTAAAATTTTCTCTGTTTGAACTAGTTTTGTTTTAAACTTTGACCACTTTGGAAAAGATAGAAACTTTGGCCTTATGCCATTGAATTTTTAAACTTCCTTTTCTTAATCAAACTTGTAAATAAATCTAATTATACTTGACTTGAACTTTCAAAAAGCCAAAAAAGAACTAACTCATTTAAACTATTTTTGGGCCTTTGTGCCTTTCAAACTTAATTTTTGTAAAAACCATGCGCCCACTTTGAAATTTGTATCATGAACTACGAGGTTTTGATCCCTCATTTTTATGTTGCTACGTAGGCACAAGTCCGAAGGTCTTGTCAAACACAAAAATATAATTAATGAATGCTTTTCTCATCCCCCCATTCTATTTGTTTGTGAACATCATTTTGTACCAAATACATATGCACACAAAAAGGGCTCCCTATGAGTACCTAGGACACTTTGGGTGCTAACACCTTCCTTCTGTGTAACCAACCTCCTTACCTGTAATCTCTGACATTTTATTAGTTTTGATTTGAAAACTTCTTACTTTTGGGTTTTGTTCATACTTTTTCCCTTTTCCCTTGGAAACAATAAAATCACGATGGCGACTCTTATTATTTGATGTCTAGCTTATCCATAGCTTGATGATTATGAATTTACCGCTACAGAATTAAGTGGCGACTCTGCTGGGGAGTAGTCTCTAGTTGGTTTAGCCTACTTTTTATGTGTATATATTTGTATATATGTGATGTATGTTTATCTATATGATATAATCTACTTGTTGTGCTTGGTGATATAATCTATTTGTATATAGTTGGTTTAGCCTACTTTTATGGAGTAGTCCATAACAAGTTGGCTTGAGATCCATCTGCTCAGTGGAGACCCTTTTGGATTTGGAGATTTCACACAAGTATTTGTGGTTAGGCATTACTATCTCTAATTTGGGTCCGAGAAGCTGAGGACCGTAGAACATTTACCCCCTCTTGGCCTATTTAGGACGTAGTGCAGAGACTGTTCCAGTGTAGACTTGATAACAGTTGTTACACGATACTACACTCAAACGAGTTTCTCATGAGAATATTATGGGTCGATGAGTCAGTCATCTTAACCTCTAATATCCGATAGATGGAATGAAGACTCTGGGAACTTTTTAAAACATGATCTACAGGTTTTTATCCTTAGTTCACTCCTTTGGGATGGTTCTTACCCAGACTTCATGCTCGTGACTTACAACAAACCCTTGATTCTTGGTTGATCCAATCAAGTCTTGTCAATATCAATGGAACTTGGGTGTTGATAAGGTGTAAACCAAATCCACCAAAATGGATGATTGATCTTGAGAAGACTTGATTCATCCCTTGACCTTTGTTTGTTTGCCGTGTGTGTGATCCCTTATTTGTGATTGTTGCATTCACGCATTCATGCACATCATAACATTCATCACACGAAAATTTCAAGGAAATGAGGTATTATTTGCAAATATTTTCAGACAATGGATTATGGATGAAGGAACACTAAGAAGTACAGTTTCAGATATCCCGACTTGAAAGAGTTAAGGAAGCTAGCATCTTTTGTATTAGATCCCTTGGACTTCAAACAACGCCATGAGAAGCTTTTGTCCATCTTGTTTGCCGATATGGTTGAAGGACTTTTGAGTATATTGGTGCAGTTATATGATCCTCTCTACCGCTATTTCACTTTCCCAGATTTTCAGCTTATGCCTACCTTGGAGGAGTATTCTCATCTTTTGGGGATACCTGTTTCTAGTAGAGTACCTTTTAGTGGATTGGAAGAGATTCCCAGATCTCATCTTATTACTGAAGCTCTTCACTTGAAGAAGTCTAAGATAGAGGCTCATTGGGTAAAGAAAGGAGGTTTATTTGGGTTTCCATCTGATTTCCTAATCAAGGAAGCTACTGGTTTTGCTCAAGTCGGTAGTGTGGATGCTTTTGAAGCTATCTTTGTGTTGCTCATTTATGGATTAGCTTTGTTCCCTAACATTGACGGTTTTGTTGATGTTAACGCCATTACACTTTTCTTGATTGGGAATCTTGTGCCTACTTTGTTGGGTGATATGTATTTCACTTTGCATCTAAGGAATTCTAAGGGTGGTGCAACTATCGTCTGTTGTATTCCTCTTCTGTACAAGTGGTTTATTTCGCACTTGCCTCAGACACCTGCTTTTGTGGAGAACAAACAATGTCTACGGTGGTCTCAGAGACTTGTGTCTCTCACTAATGATGATATAGTTTGGCATGATCCTTCTTTGGGAAGTTTCGATATTATCGATAGTTGTGGTGAATTCTCTAATATGCCTCTCATTAGTACACAAGGAGGAATTAACTACAACCCTACATTGGCTCGTCGTGAACTTCGGTTCCCCTTGAGAGACAAACCTAATAACACTTTGTTAGAAGGTATTTTCTATCAAGAGGGTAAAGATCCCCAACATTTGAAGCAGAAGATTATGTATGCTTGGCATAATGTGCATAGGAAGGGAAGATCTGAGCTTGGTCCGCGCAATTGTGTAGCTTTGGAAGCTTACACTCTTTGGGTGAAGAAGAGAGCTTTGGAGTTGAAGATGCCCTATCCTTGTGAAAGACCTATGTCTATGGTTGTGGTTGAGCCATTAAGTCTCCCTAACCAAGATGTAGAGGAGTTGGAAGACGCACTCATCAAGATGAAGCAAGAGAAGGATATATGGGAAGAGCGCTTTCGTGCTTTAAGCAAGAAGCATGAAGAGTTGCAGTTGGAGTCTAAGGACAAAGATGCACTTATTGAGTTACTTGAAGACCGAGTGACAAAGAGACAGAGAGAGCCAGAGGTTTCATCTTCTAGCCTGCCTCAGCCTTCCGTTGCTTGGAAGAAGATTGTTGATCAACTTGTCCCCGAGAAGACTCAGATGAAGGCTTCTTTTGAGACCGAGATCTGTCGCATTCGAAGGAAGTACGCGCCTTCAGCCAGATCTTCTGACATTGTTGTTAGGGATCCTTAGGATGACTAGTCTCCTTTTCTCTTGTATTTTCATTTGGTTTCTGAAATTGTACTCAGTGTAATCCTTCCAATTATATAAATGAAAATTTATTTTTGGTCATATAAAATTATAAATTATATATATATATATATATATATAATATATATATATATATATATATAATATATATATAAGTTCCTTGAAAACAAAAATAAATAAACAAGCATTGCACTTCATGCATCATTTGCGTAAGCAGACATTTAAAGAGTATGCGCAGAGATGGAGGGAATTGGCTCATTGGTGTTTCTTCTGTGCTTTAGCCAAACTGACTCATCGATACAACACCCGCACCAATCATCTCAAAATTATGGAGCATCTACAGCAAGAGAACAGAGAACTGAAGGACAAGATCGCCCGACTGACTGCCATGATGGAGTTAGTGTTGGCTGCTCAGAGCCAAGCTTCTCCAACGCCTGCAACTCCTCCTCCTCAGAGGACAGTAATTCCAAAGGTGGCTACCTCTACCATGCTTGCTGCTACCGCCCATTTAACACCTGCCATGCCTGCCGGATTCCCGTGGGGAATGCTGCCGAACTTCATGCATGAAGGCTTTTCACCTACTTTTGCTTCCATTGCCACCTCTCGTTGTGCAGACCTTACCTCGTGTTGAGGACACCATTTATCACTCCGAGTCGTCTGAGGGTCTACATGTTTACGAGAGAATGGATGAATTGAAGGATCAGTTTCTTGAGCTGCGCAAGGAATTGAAGACTCTAAGGGGTAAGAACTTGTTTGGAAAGAGTGCTGCTGAGTTGTGTTTAGTGCCCAACGTGAAGATCCTGGTGAAGTCCAAAGTGTCTGACTTTGAAAAGTATAAAGGGAACACATGTCCACTCAGTCATCTAGTGATATATGCTCGTAAGATGTCTACTCAGACTGACAATGATCAACTGTTGATTCACTACTTCCAAGACAGTCTGACTGGTGTTGCGCTCAGATGGTATATGGGGTTGGACAGTGCAAGCATTCACACCTTCAACGTCTTGTCAAGCAGTATAAGTACAACGTGGATATGGCACCTGATAGAGACCAATTGAGGTCTATGTCTCAGAGAGATAAGGAGACATTTAAAGAGTATGCGCAGAGATGGAGGGAATTGGCTGCTCAGATCACTCCTCCCTTGGAGGAAAAGAGATGACAAAGATCTTTTTGAAAACTCTGAGTTCATTTTATTATGAATGAATGATTTCTAGTGCCCCCAGTGACTTTACCGAAATGGTAAACATGGGGATGAGGCTTGAGGAAGGAGTCCGAGAAGGACGTTCATTGAGAGAAGAAGCATCGTCGAATAAGAGATATGGCAGCAATTTTAGGAAGAAAAAGGATAATGAAGCGAATGCAATAAGTAGTGGGAGGCAGAAGAGGCCTTAGATCAGAAGGAATCAACCATCCCGTCAACATCACCATCAAGTATCTTCAATCATTCCAGTTTTCTCTAATAATCAATCAAAACCAGTTCAACAACAACAACCTCAACAACAACAACCGCAACAACGAACAAACACCTACACCAACAGCAATACCAACAACAATCATCATCAACAAAACTTTGAGAGGAAGAAGGTCTCTTTCGACCCGATTCCTATGTCTTATGAAGAATTGTATCCATCTTTGGTTCTCAAGAACCTACTTCAACCAAGAAACCCGCCACAAATTCCAAAACCACTTCCATGGTGGTACAAGCCTGAGCTCCGTTGTGCTTTTCATCAAGGAGCACCCGAATATGATATCGAGAATTGTTATCCGCTCAAGTATGAGATTCAAAAGCTGATGAAGACTGGAATGGTGTCCTTTGAGGACCATGCACCGAACGTGAAAGCAATTCCATTACCCGCCCATGGAAATTCTTCAATGAATATGGTGGATGGTTGTCCTGGCGAGTTTAAGGTTTTTGATGTGCGTTTTATCTGAAGATCCTTGGTGCAGATGCATAAGGACATTTGTATGGTGAGTAATTGTGAGCATAACCACGATGGTTGTGCTGTTTGCAGTAATAATTGAAGGGGTTGCGAAGTTGTGAAAAGGGACATCCAGCGACTGATGCATGAAGGCATGATTCAAATTGTTCAATCCCGACATGTAGATGACGATGTGAATGTCATAGTGCCAATTTTCAAGCAGCCAGAGAGATTGGTAATCTAGTACGACAGCAACAACGGTAACAATGACAATAATAGATCAGTATCACCGTTGGTTATACGGTTAGCGGGCCCAGTTCTGTATTCATCTGATAAAGCTGTGCTATTTCAGTATAATTCTACAATGATAGAAGGTAGTCCAGAGGTCTCATTGCCTACGACTAGCTCTGTAGTGAGCATTGCTGATGTTACCAAGGTGACCCGCAGTGGTCGAGTGTTTGGGCCAGTGTTCCCAAAGGATAAAGAAGAATCAGTTATTGGGAAGAAGGTGGAAGTGCCTGTTGTAGATCTAGTTGGTACTTCAAAGGGTAAGTCTGGTGAATCCAGCGATTTGAAGGCTAACGATGATGATGAGGTACTTCATTTGATCAAGAGAAGTGAGTTTAATATGGTGGAGCAGCTGCTCCAAACCCCCTCAAAAATCTCAGTGTTGTCTCTGCTCATGAATTCTGAAGCACATAGAGAAGCACTGCAGAGAGTTTTGGAACAAGCATTTGTCTAACATGATGTTACAATGGATCAATTCGATCATATCATGGCTAACATCACTTCTTGCAATAATCTTAGCTTCTGTGATGAAGAACTCCTTGAGAAGGGAAGAAATCATAATCTGGATTTGTACATTTCTATAAATTGCAAATAAGATGCTTTATCAAATGTGCTTATTGACACCGGGTCATCACTGAACATACTGCCGAAGTTAACTCTTTCAAAGCTGTCATATTAAGGAGCGCCTATGAGGTATAGTGGTCTAATCGTCAAAGCTTTTGACAGTTCACGCAAAACAGTTATTGGTGAAGTGGACCTTCCAGTTATGATAGGTCCGAGTGATTTTCAAATTACTTTTCAAGTAATGGATATCCACCCGGCCTACAGTTGCTTGTTGGGAAGGCCATGGATCCATGAGGCAGGAGCTGTTACCTCCACTTTGCATCAGAAGCTCAAATTTGTGAAGAATGGGAAGCTTGTGATCGTTGGTGGGGAGAAGGCGCTGTTGGTTAGCCACCTGTCATCTTTCTCTTATGTTGAAGCTGAAGATGAGGTTGGAACTCCGTTCCAAGCCTTATCTATTGTTGCTGAAAAGAGAGTTGGAGCACCCATGTCCTCATTGAAAGATGCAAGGAAGATTGTAGAAGAAGGAAATGTCGATCAGTGGGGGCGCGTGGTAGAGGTCTCCGACAACAAAGGCAGAACCGATTTGGGGTTCCAGTGAGGTTCATCAACCGCAAGGTCTGAAGATATGCAACTTAACTTCCGTAGTGGAGGGTTCATTCATGGCAATGAACAACACTTAGCTGATGTGCTAGAGGATGACGAAGAGGAAGACTACACCATTTTTGTGACGCATGGAAAGGCTTGCAACAATTGGATTGTTGTTGATGTTCCTGTTATTTTGCATCGATCTAAGTAATTGCTTTTATATGTTTTTAAAATTCTTCTCCTATGCCTAAGGGAGAAGCGAACATTAATGGGCATTTTCAAATTGATCATTAATAAAATTAATTCTATTCATCCACATCTATGTTGTTTTGTTTTTACTTTTTGGTTTATTCTGAAAATGGTAATCACAAAAAAAACATAAATAAAAAATATAATTATCCATATGCATAATATTTGGTCACAAATCCACTTCTCTAATATCAAAATATCAAATCATTATGCAGGTTGGTTTTTAACCCCATTGAATACAATGCTCCTTCTCGTTCTCCAAATTTTGAATTCCTTGTGTTTGAGGCCGAAGAGGAAAGTGATGAAGAAGTGAGTAATGAATTGTCTCGTCTTCTTGAACAAGATGAAAAGACCATTCCGCCGTTCGAAGAGCATATTGAGTTAGTCAACTTGGGTTCCGAGGATGATATGAAGGAAGTCAAGATTGGGTCTCGATTGTGTCCAGATGTCAAGAAGGGGTTGATTGATCTTCTTCGAGAGTATTCAGATGTGTTTGCTTGGTCCTATCAAGACATGCCTGGTTTGGATACTGAGATTGTGGAGCATAGATTGTCATTGAAGCCAAAATGCCCGCCAGTCAAGCAGTAGTTGAGAAGAACGCATCCTAATATGGATGTGAAGATCAAAGAGGAAGTGCCGAAGCAGATTGATGCCAGTTTCCTTGTAACAGTTAAGTATCCGCAATGGGTGGCCAATATTATGCCTGTGCCGAAGAAAGATGGAAAAGTCCGCATGTGTATCGACTATAGAGATTTGAATAAAGCCAGTCCGAAAGATGATTTCCCTTTGTCGCACATTGATATGTTGGTAGACAATACTGCTAAATTCAAAGTCTTTTCATTTATGGATGGATTTTCCGAATATAATCAGATCAAGATGGCACCCGAAGATATGGAGAAGACCACATTCATTACGCCTTGGGGAACATTCTATTATAGAGTGATGCCTTTCGGTCTAAAGAATGCTGGTGCAACTTACCAAAGAGCAATGGCGACTCTTTTTCATGATATAATGCATAAAGAGATTGAAGTATATGCCGATGACATGATTGCTAAATCAATTGATGAAGAGGAACATGTTGAGCATAAGTGTACTTTTGGTGTTCATTCTGGTAAGTGGTTGGACTTTATTGTCAGCGAGAAGGGTATTGAAGTTGATCCTGCCAAGGTCAAAGCAATACGAGAGATGCCTGCGCCCAACAAGCAAGTAAGAGGTTTTCTCGGCCACTTGAATTATATCTCCAGATTCATTTCCCACATGACTGCCACATGTGCGCCTATATTCAAGCTTCTTCGGAAAGATCAGTCTTGTGATTGGACCAAAGACTACCAGAAAGCTTTTGACAATATCAAGGAATATCTGCTTGAACCTACGATTTTGTCTCCTCCTGTTGAAGGAAGACCGTTGATCATGTATTTGATTGTGCTTGATGAGAGTATGTGTTATGTTCTTGGTCAGCAAGGACTGACTGAAAAGAAAGAATTTTCAATTTACTACCTCAGTAAGAAGTTCACCGACTATGAGACTCGGTATTCTATGCTTGATAAGACTTGTGGCGCACTGGCTTGGGTTGCTAAGCGTCTGCGTCAGTATATGTTGAATCATACCACTTGGTTGATATCCAAAATGGATCCGATCAAGTATATATTTTAGAAGCCTGCTTTAACTGGGAAGATTGCCCGTTGGCAGATGTTGTTATCAGAGTATGATATCGAATACTGATCTCAGAAAGCGATCAAAGGTAGTATCTTGGCTGACCATTTGGCTCACCAACTGATTAAAGATTACCAGTCAGTGCAGTATGACTTTCCTGATGAAGAGATTTTGTACTTGAAAAAGAAAGATTGTGATGAACCATTACTTGAAGAAGGGGCAAAACATGGTTCCCGCTGGGGCATGGTATTTGATGGAGTTGTTAATCAGTATGGTAATGGCGTTGGGGCAGTGATCATTCTCCTTAAGGCACACATCTACCATTTACAACTAGATTGACTTTCAAGTGTACAAACAACATGGAAGAATATGAAGCTTGAATTATGGGACTTGATCATGCCATGAATCTCAGAATCAAGTATTTAGATGTCTTCGAAGATTCTGCTTTGGTTATGAATCAGATCAAAGGTGATTGGGAGACAAATCAACCTGGTTTGGTACCATATAGAGATTATGCGAGGAGGATTTCTACTTTCTTTACAAAGGTTGAGTTCCATCATATTCCTCGAGATGAGAACCGAATGGCAAATGCTCTTGCAACATTGGCATTAATGATTGTAGTGTAGTATTGGAATGAGGTTCCCAATTTATCGGTGATGTGTCTTGATAGACCAGCTCATGTGTTCATTGTTGAAGAAGTCAGAGATGAGAGGCCGTGGTACTATGACATAAAATGTTTCCTCCAAAGTCAAAATTACCCGTCTGGGGCATCCTTGAAAGATAAGAAGACTTTGAGAAGATTAGCCGGTAATTTCTACTTGAATGGTGATATACTATACAAGAGAAACTTTGACATGGTTTTGCTTAGATGCGTGGATAGACATGAAGCAGACCTGTTAATGACTGAAGTGCATGAAGGTTCCTTTGGTACTCATTCCAATGGACATGCAATGGAAAAGAAGATGTTGCGAGCAGGTTACTATTGGTTGGAAATGGAATCTGACTGCTGCAGTTTTGTGAAGAGATGCCACAAGTGTCAAATATATGCTGATAAGATTCATGTTTCTCCGACACTATTGAATGTTATTTCTTCCCCATGGCCCTTCTCCATGTGGGGAATTGATATGATTGGGATGATTGAGCCCAAAGCTTTGAATGGACATCGTTTCATTTTAGTGGCAATTGACTACTTCACAAAATGGTTTGAAGCGGCATCGTATGCAAATGTAACCAAGCAAGTTGTTGTAAGGTTCATCAAGAATCATATCATATGCCGTTATGGTATACAAAGCAAAATCATTACTGATAATGGACCGAAATTGAATAATAATATGGTGGAAGCTCTTTGCAAAGACTTCAAGATTGCACACCATAATTCTTCTCCCTACAGACCCAAGATGAATGTGGCTGTTGAAGCTGCAAATAAGAACATGAAGAAGATCATTCAGAAGATGGTTGTCACATATAAGGATTGGCATGATATGCTCCCGTTTGCTTTGCATGGGTATCGAACATCCATCCTCACTTCAACAGGGGAAACCCCTTTCTCTCTTGTATATGGTATGGAAGTAGTGCTCCCCGTAGAGGTTGAGATTCCTTCATTGCGTGTGCTCATGGAAGCCAAGTTGATTGAGGCTGAATGGTGTCAGACCAGGTTTGATTAGCTGAATTTAATTGAAGAGAATAGATCGACTGCCATGTGTCATGGTCAGTTATATCAGCAGAGAATGAAGAAAGCTTTTGATAAGAAGGTCAGACCTCATGTGTTTAGAGAAGGTGACCTTTGGGATGTTGATTTCTCTGTTCTCCAGCAAGTGTCTCCCTGTTTTTGTGGATTGACCGAGGATTGTAATGATGATTCAAATTCTTTGCGACACCTTTTTATCCTTTGTGACCGTTTTTCAGCATAATCATCATATATATACATATATATATATATATATACATATATATACACATTCATATAATTTCATAATTGCATATTTGCATCATCATATCTGATTAACTTGTTGGTTTGAGATTCTCATTCTCTGTTATGACGGTACTTTATCCCCATATGAAACTCGGTGTATGTCCTCCCTCAATTGTAGAGTGTCAGCCCCTTAGGCAGAAAGACTTTAACCTTTCTCCTCTTCCCCACTGAGTTTTTTCCTCATGGATGATTATTACTTCAGTTTCCTCCCCAATTGTTTATCTGGATGGAACCACTCCCCTTGAGTTATATCCTCCTTGGATTGAGTCTTGATTGTCCTTTTCTTTCTAGATCTTACCTAGATAGATTCTCTCGGTCCTCTAAGATTTTTTTACCCAGTCACTGGTAATATTCTTCTTAGTTGGCAGTTTGTTACTTCTTGCCCAGTACCCGGTGTCGCAACCTGCGAAAAACAGAGAGCGAAAAAAACAACCGGCGAAGAAGAAATGACAGAAGAGTCGCCACCGTGCGTTATTTATCCCAAAGGAGGGAAAGGAAATGCTCGAAGTAAACCTGGAAAAAGGAAAGGAAAAGACAAGGTCTCGCAACCAAATCTTGGGTTCGGGAGTCGATTATGCGAAGGGAAAGTATTAGAACCCCTACGCATCCGTAGTACTCTACGGGATCCACTCTTGTTGTTCTTGTCTAAAGGGTGTGGGTTTATCTAATGTACTATTTACTAAAAGGGGGGTCAAAAGAAAATGACTCGCGCGGATATCGCATCCACTGCATACGTATCTCATCTGAATATGAGAATCAGAGTCTTCGTAGCTCGGCTACCTATGGGTTAGGGGGATGTGTGCTCGGTAAGACGTCGCTTCTTATGCCTACGTATCTCATCTGGAATGAGAATCAGAGCAAAACGTAGTTTGCCTAACTACGGGGTTTCTTTTGGGCGAACGACATTACTACGCAATCTACCGGATGCTCGACCTTTTGAGACTTACTCGCCTGTAGTAGAAGGAGTAAACGTGTTATTAGGAGAAGAAAAATCAATGAGTTGGTCTTTTTCAGGGATGCTCATGCAAAAAGGAAGTCCTAGACAAAGGAACCGCGCTACCTTAATTGTCATGCAAACGAGAGGCTATACGAAGCCTAGCAATTCTATGGGGAAACGATCAAACCATACAAAACAAACATGCATAAAGTAAACACACCAACAAGTGGGGTTCAAACATACATGGGTAGGGCTTTAGTCAAGAGGGGTCATATCAACCTCGACAAACAAGCCGTGGAAGGGTAAGCAAACGGGCTCTTAACCACTGACACTGAACGTCAGGGCGAGCAGATCAAAAGGGTAATGAGGATAAGACCTCATAGCCCTTAAACCTGGACAGGGTGAGCTCATGACAATGTGTGGGGGTTCAGAAAGATGGAACCCTCTCCACTAACCGACCGGACAAAAGATCTTGGGCTTTTGTTCTGAAGCATCGACACGTAGTGTGATCTTAAAGAATGACGCACTGAATAACGGGGGATTGACTACTAATCCCTTTTATCCGTCAATTGCCGCTTCATGGAGGTCTTTAGCATTGGTGCCTCTTTTTGGAGGTCTTCAGGCACAAAAATAAACACACAAAAACATTGCCTCCTATTGAGGTCTTCCAGCTAAGAAAGCGGTAAAATGCTGAAAAAAATAAAGGGATCGAGGGATCTACCGCACGGATAAAGATCCGAAGTGACAGCAGATAAAGAAAACGAGATTCTTGCTCCTTCCAAGCTAACACCATCAAAGAAAGCCAGTCAGTACAGGTAATCGGAATAAACCTCCGGGTGGTATCCCACAAATAAAGTGGAATACCAAGCAAGCCATCTCTGCAAGAGTCACGTGAGCCCTCACAAAAACTCAACAAACAGGTTAGGGTAATTGGATGGAATCAGGAGAAAACGACACCATGACGAACACAAGACAGATTAGAGCAAACAGAAAAACACAATTACTGTCACGATCGCTACTGCGTCGCCTAGCGAAGGCTTAGCGAAGCTTCGCTGCAGGCTCGCCTAGCGAAGGTGCTAGCGAAGGCCTGCGGGTGTTGGGTTCTTCATGGATAACAGTACGATCTCAGAAACCCAAACCCTATCGTATCTATCGGAAACGAAACGATTAAACATTCAAGGTATTGATTTATACATTCATGCATATCTAAACCCGTAGGCAAAACCTAACGATACCTCATACATTCAGAGAATTCAAATTGAAAGCATAGGGTAATAGCAATAAGGGCAAACCTGATTGGAGAGATCGATTAAAATCGAATGGCACGGCTGGGTTTGTAAAGCAATATTAGGGTTTGCCTGAGATGGAGGTGAAAAAGAGTGTGAGTCAGAGTGAATCTTTCAGAGCTGTCTGGAGGTTGTTGCAGATTAGTTCGTAGGTCTCTCTTCCCTTTTCTGTCTCTTTTTTCTCTCTTTTTTTTGTTCCACTGAAACTCTAGTATTTATAACCTGATCTCGTGGGCTCAAATGAGGGTAGCTCAAGCCCATAACTTTCTGTTATTTTCTGAAAACGCGTGCGCTTCGCCTAGCGAAGGATTTGCCTGCCTAGCAAGCATGACAGTTCAGATTCGCTAGGCGAACCATTCTGCTCGCCTAGCGAGCATGACAGCTCAAGAACAGATTCTGGCTCCTTCAAGATCAGCGTTCTGAATGATGAATAGGCCCCATTTGAACCTGTTGGAAGTAACTCAGGTCTTCCCTTGTGTTGACTGATCACCCGGATAGAACCCATAAGGATGATGTTCAAGCTTCTTGGACCTGATTTCGATTGACATGATGCAATGCAATATAAAATGCTAAATTACCTAAAAATGAATGCATGAATGAGGAGGGAAAATTTTGGGGTGTTACAGCTGCCCCTATTCAATCATCAGCTAACCCGAGCAGGATGAAAGCGAACAACTTATCAGACAAACAGGGTGAGCTGTGATTGAATACCAAAGACATACCGAAAATTTGCGTTCTGAGAACACCACAAAAATGCTGAAATACACCGCGCTATTTATTTTTCTTCCGATCCTCTGGCTGAATCTGAATCAGTCTCCTGACTTAATTTGGAGTTTCGATCCTCTGGCTGAATCTGAACTCAATTCAGTCCTCTGGATGGATATTAATTTTGATCCTCGGGCTGGATATGATTTTGATCCTCGGGCTAGATACGATTTTGTCTTCTGGCTAGACATGACTTCAATCTTATGGCTAGATCTACTTCGATCTTCTGGCTAGATCGTCTTTGTTTCGATTCTCTGGCTGAATCTATTCTCTTTGATTCTCTGGCTGAATCTATTTTCGATCTTCGGGCTAGACCTGACTTCGATCTTCTGGCTAGATTTTCTTCGATCTTCTCGCTAGATCTGGATTGTTTTGATGATAAAATCCCATCATCAGGATCTCGCATCTGAGGCATGCACCGGTTGACCCTCTTTCGAAATCTACACCCAATCTTCATGTTAGATATGCAGCTTCGAGAATATTCCACTTTTTAGGTTTCGTACATATTCTTCAGGCTAGAACATGTTGTAATGACTCTTCAATTAGACTTTGTTTTTTTCTTAAATTGCGATTCGCGGGCTGGATCCTCTTGTAGGTTGATTTTCTGTTGAACTGTCAATCTACCCCTCTAGCTGGCTTACTGGGGAGATAACGCTTGTAGGCGACTCTCTGGCTGAATCTTCAAATTGAACCTTAGGCTGGCTCTTTGGAAAACGATTCTCAGGCTGAATCTTCGAAATGACCCTCATGCTAGATCACACACACTCGATCCTCTGACTGAATCTCATGACTTTGGTTGTAGAGTAATTCTTCAGTCTGCTTTGAAGAACCTGTTTATCAGCTTATGTGTATATTTAATATGCATGCAAATGCAAATGTTATGCATGGTGTATAAAAAGAAATCTGCTTGGGTAATCAAACTCCTGTAGGTAACGGATCGCTGTATCAATTCTTGAATGCTCTGTGGGGAACGATCCGTCTGCCGGGACCGGGGAACCACCGAAAATAAATCGGCTTTTTTTCTGAAAAGTTGACCTTGCTGGGAGGAGTATCAACTATGGGAACTTTGGTTGGCGAGGCTCTGTGAAGAGAGTCTGCGGGGAAAGCACTTCTTGGGGAAATGTCATAAGAATCGACCTTTGTTGGGGATATGAACTTGCTAATCGTCCTCAAGCTGGGGATTAAAACAAATCTGTTAAAAACAATCTGCTGGGGAATGAGATGAACATTGGGAACGCCACCCTCTTGTCTGTTGGGGGATATAAGGTGCAACTCTACTAGGGGACAGGCTCTGCTGAGGGGAGACTTTGTTAACTGCTCGGGGATGAGGATTCATGACTTGGCATCCGGTTCTTATGACCTGCAACCCAAAAACACACGTATGTCCCGGGGGAATTACTCAATTTGAATTCACCGTCCGGGATTAAGCACATTCAAAGCAATTTTAAATGTTTTCCTGTGCAAATCATCTGCAAAAGCCACCATTATCTTCAGATGCAATATGTTTCATCAAAAATTCGGACATTTTTTTGCAAACAAACTGCTAAATGAAAAATAAAGAGGCTCTTTAACTGAATTATTCGACTTTTATTGGTTGAAAATTTTGTGCCAGGAATAGGCGAGTACATCAGGAAGTTGATCCCTGAAAAGAGGCGATCGCTTATAAATTGAACAAAAGAAAATTATCCTAATGGCAATGTGGATACGGGGTCCCACTGAGTTTCGACTCTGCTATGGCTCGTATGACCTCAAGACGCTCTGCTCATCTTGCTTTTTGAAGTGGATGATTAGTCGATCTTTAACCTTTCGGGTTTTCAATCCATCGGGATACCCTTTTTTGCCTGAGCCGCCCTTTCGGGTTTTCGACTCACCGGGTGTACATTTTTTTTATATCCCTAATTTTTGCCCGAACCTCTTTTTTTATTTTTATTTTTTTTTAGTTCGTCGGGATGCCCCTTTTTGCCTGTACTCTTTTTCTTTTGTCCAGTGGGTCAATTATGCGAAGTATTTTTTAACTGCATTTGAGTTGACAGGGGATGGGAAGTCTTCGCCATCCATGGTTGTTAGCACCAAAGCTCCGCCAGAGAAAACCCTTCTAACCCCGTATGGACCCTCATAGTTCGGTGTCCATTTGCCCCTGTGATCTGTGTCGGGAGGAAGAATTCTTTTGAGTACCAATTCACCAACTCGATATTCCCGAGGGCGCATTTTCTGATCAAACGCTCTCTTCATCTGTCTCTGATATAGTTGGCCATGGCATATAGATGCTAGTCTCTTTTCCTCAACTAGGCTCAGCTGATTGTATCGAGAACGGACCCATTCTGCTTCGTCAAGCTTAACATCCATCAGAACCCATTCTGCTTCATCAAGCTGATAGGGTGTTGCCCCGGTGGATGTTCTAATTGAAGTTCGATACCCATGTAATGCAAACGGTCACATCTCATGCCAGTCCTTGTATGTTACCACCATCTTTTGCACAATCTTCTTAATATTCTTGTTAGCTGCCTCAACAACGCCATTCATCTTTGGCCTGTAAGGGGAAGAATTGTGATGCTCGATTTGGAAGTCCCGGCAAAGCTCTGCCATCATTTTGTTATTGAGACTCGAACCATTATCAGTAATGATCCGCTCGGGAACTCCGTATATGCAGATGATATCTCTTTTCAGAAATCTGGCTACCACCTGCTTCGTAACATTCGCATAAGATGCTGCTTCCACCCACTTAGTGATGTAATCAATAGCGACCAAAATGAATCTATAGCCGTTGGAAGCAGTCGGTTCGATCTTGCCAATCATATCAATGCCCCACATCGCAAAAGGCCAAGGTCACGACATGACATTCAATGGGCTTGGAGGGATATGCACTTTATCTGCGTAAATCTGGCACTTGTGACACTTTTGGGCATATGCGCAACAGTCTTCCTCCATTGCTAACCAATAATACCCCGATCTTAATAACTTCTTAGCCATTGCATGTCCTCCGGCATGGGTACCGAAAGATCCCTCATGTACTTCTTGCATTAACATGTCCGCTTCCTGCTTGTCCACATATCTGAGCAAGACCATGTCGAAATTTGGCTTGTACAGAGTATCATCTGAGTTCAGAAAGAAGCTACCGGCTAACCTCCTCAACGTTTTCTTATCACTCGAAGATGCCCCAGCTGGGTACTCTCGACTCTTCAGGAAACGCTTGATGTCATGATACCACGGCTTATCATCAGATACTGCATCGGCAACAAACACATAGGCGGGTATATCAAGCGGAGATACATCAATTCTGGGTACGTAGTTCCAACATAGCACCTTAATCATCGAAGACAAGGTAGCCAACGCATCAGCAAATTGGTTTTCTTCACGAGGAATGTAATGTAGCTTCACCGTCGTAAAGATAGTCAACAATCTTCTCGTGTAGTCTCTGTAAGGAACCAAATGAGGCTGATGTGTATACCATTTCCCATTGGCTTGATTGATGACCAAAGTTGAATCCCCGTATACATCCAGGGTTTTAATCCGTAGGTTGATGGCTTCCTCAAGTCCTAGGATACAAGCTTCGGATTCGGCTTCATTGTTGGTGCAGGGAAAAGTTATTCTGGCACAAAATGGCATGTGAACCCCCTCCGGCGTGATCAACACTGCACCAACTCCGCGACCGCTGACATTGACCGCCCCATCAAACATCATAATCCATTTGGATTCGGGGTCGGGCCCCTCCTCCGGGAGTGGTTCCTCGCAATCTTTCGATTTGAGAAACATGATGTCCTCATCAGGAAAGTCGAACCTCATAGAATGGTAATCATCAATCGGTTGCTCCGCAAGATAGTCTGACAAGACACTTCCTTTGATGGCTTTTTGTGAAGTGTATTGGATGTCATACTCTGTCAGTATCATTTGCCACCTAGCAACCCTTCCGATAAGCGATGGCTTTTCAAAAATATACTTGACTGGATCCATCTTTGATATCAATAGAGTCGTGTGAGTCAACATATACTGTCTTAGTCGGCGAGCAGCCCATGCCAAAGCGCAACAAGTTTTCTCGAGTAGTGAGTATCTTTGTTCACAGTCGGTAAACTTTTTGCTAAGGTAGTATATTGCATGCTCTTTTCGACCTGACTCGTCATGCTGACCGAGCACACAACCCATTGACCTTTCTAACACGGTCAGATACATGATCAACGGTCTTCCCTTTACTGGGGGCATTAGAATCGGAGGCTCCTGCAAATACCCTTTTATTCTTTCAAAAGCTTTCTGACAATCATCATTCCACCTGACCTCCTGCTCTTTTCTCAGCATTTTGAACAATGGCTCGCATGTGCCTGTAAGATTAGATATGAACCTTGAAATGTAGTTTAATCTGCCCAGGAAACCACGAACTTCTCTTTCTGTTTTAGGTGCAGGCATTTCTTGAATAGCTTTTACTTTCGCATGATCTACCTTTATTCCTATTTCACTTACAATGAAACCTAACAGCTTACCAGTTCGCACTCCAAAAGTGCACTTATTCGGATTCAGCCTTAACTTGAACTTTCTCAGACGTTCAAACAACTTCTGCAGATTGTCCAAATGTTCTTCTTCTGTTCGGGACTTTGCAATCATATCATCCACATAGCATTCGATCTCTTTGTGAATCATATCATGAAAAAGTGTTACCATAGCCCGTTGGTACGTTGCCCCTGCGTTTTTCAACCCAAAAGGCATGACCTTGTAATAGAAGGTACCCCACGGTGTGATGAATGTCGTTTTCTCCATGTCTTCCGGTGCCATCCTGACCTGACTATAACCGGAGAAACCATCCATGAAAGAATACACGGAGAACTGAGCTATGTTATCAACCAAAACATCGATGTGAGGTAATGGGAAGTCATCTTTCGGACTAGCTCTATTCAGATCTCTGTAATCGACGCACATCCATACTTTGCCATCCTTCTTGGGTACTGGTACGATATTGGCAACCCATGATGGGTAACTGGCCACAGCGAGAAACCATGCGTCCCACTGTTTCTGAACTTCTTCTTTGATTTTCATTGCCATGTCGGGATGGGTTCGGCGTAACTTTTGCTTCATCGGCGGCATGTCTTCATTAAACGGTAACCTGTGCATAACGATGTCTGTATCCAAACTTGGCATATCTTGATAGGACCAAGAAAAGATGTCGACGTACTCACGAAGCAAACTGGTCAACTGTTCTTTCACCTCGGCCTGTAGATTGGCCCCGATCTTGATCTCTTTCTTGTCGTCTTCAGTACCAATGTTGACAGTCTCAGGCACCTCCTGATAAGGTGTAATAGCTCGGTCCTCCTGCTTCAATAACCTGGCTAACTCTTCAGGCAATTCACAATCTTCCTCAACCCCTTCTTTGGCTTGATAGATAGGATTGTCGAAGTCATACTTGGCCATAGCAGTGTCGTTAGTAGTGAGATCCGGGTGATCAGCTCTGCATGATGGAGGGTCATGCTTTACCTTAGAACGAGGTTTTTTTTTTGGAAAGAAAAACGGAAAAGAAACATTGCCATTTTTATGTAAACGTAAAAACTGAAAGAAAGAGAACACAAAATTGTTTGCAAAAGCTGTCCTTTATTGATGATGAGAACAATTGCGAAATGCAACTAAATGGATGACCCTACAGATGAGTCATTACACCTTGGGCAAAGTGTAAGACTTTATTATGCATGTAATAAAAGGAAAACAATAAAAATTACTCTTTCAGTAGAGTAACCCGTACGACTTTTTTAGACGACCAATTGTTGAGCTTTTCTCCAGGGACACACGGGCGAATCCAGCTATCTAAGTCACAGTCGCTGTCAGCCTTGTCTTCATCTGCAGCATTAACGATGTGGGGAGAAACCAAACCCCCGCTGGAGAAAGTACCGGCTTCATTCTTCTGAGACCCCGGAGTAAACCCCAATCCAAACTTGTCTTCTTTGATGACTGGCTCCACAAATTTTCCCCAGGCTTGGGCATTACCAGCTTTAACCACTTCAGCAACTTGCTTGTATGAAGAGATAGAAGTCTCGACCTTCTCAAACTTAGGTGGAAAGACAGCTTTGGGCACGACTTCAATGATGTTTATGGCTTCAAAGCCCTGACACAACATCTCATGCATCTCGCCATCCATCTCCACATACTTAAATGTAGATAGGTGGCTAACAAAAATATCCTCTTCACCACAGATATTGACGATCTGACCTTCTAGTTCATATTTGAGCTTCTGGTGGAGAGTAGAAGTAACAGCACCGACAACATGAATCCAGGGCCGACCTAGCAGACAGCTATAGGCAGGCTGGATATCCATCACATAAAAGGTACTCTTGAACACCTGCGGTCCAATCTTAACTGGAAACTCAACTTCACCAAAGACAGATCTCTTAGAGCCATCAAAAGCCCTCACAACAAAATTACTTGGCCTCAGGATGATGCCATCGCAATCCAACTTCATTAAGGCTTTCTTTGGAAGAACATTTAGAGAAGAGCCCGTATCAGCCAAAACATGGGAAAGCACCGCCCCTTTGCATTCCATTGTGATATGCGAAGCTTTGTTGTGATTCCTGCCCTCAGATGTCAGGTCATAGTCGGTGAAACCTAGCCCATGACTAGCGTTTACATTTGAAATTACCGACTCCAGCTGGTTAACAGTTATCTCTGGTGGAACATAGGCCATATTCAGTACTTTCAACAAGGCTGCTCTGTGTGCCTCAGAGCACATCAATAATGAGAGAATGGAGATCTTTGAGGGTGTCTGATTTAACTGGTCGACTACCTTGTAGTCACTTTTCTTGATAATCCTCATAAACTCATCCACTTCCTTCTCGAATGCAGTCTTAGGAGGAGCTTCCTCAGTAGTAACCTCTTCGGTGGCTGCCTGTTTTCCTTTAGCCTTGGCAGCCGCCTCAGCTTCAATATTCGTGCACAATGTTGATGGTGCAAATAGTCGTCCACTGCGAGTGATGCCACCAACCCCTCCAACATTATCTACAGCGGAGCTACCAATGTCAATGTCTTCTTCGTTAACTTTCCGCCCCTGGAAGTAGATATCAGCCCCATAGTGCCACGGGATAGCACCGTCTTTCTCATACGAAACAGGTCCTGGTATCGTGATAGTGACCAGACTAACTAAAGTCGGTTGAGGGATGTCAGAGTAAATTGTGACTGGTGCTGGACTTTCTGGGAAATATATTGTCGTCGGAGCGGGTCTCTCGGGAACATATATTTCTTCAGGAGTGAAATAAATCGTCACTGTCGACACATCATTCTTCCCTGGACGGGTCTGATCGAACTGAAGACAACCTTTGTCTATCAGTTGCTGAATACCCCTTCTCAAACTGTCACATCCGTTCTCGGCAGCTTGACAATTTCTGCACTCTTCCCCACAACCCGGGAAAATATGTCCTTTCAAGAGTCGGTCTTTAACCACCGATACCGAAGTCTTCACTTTAGTCACATCAGAAACGAAATTCAAAGTTTCCCCACTATCAACAACATTAATCCCCTGCCCGCCGTGGGCTGGCATTGGATTTTGGATAACATTAGGCACCGGAGAAAAATTGATAGCCTGGGCATCTCTCAAATCTTGTACCTTTAGTCGGAGAGCCTTGCAATTATTTGTAGTATGGCCAGGTGCGTTGGAGTGAAAAGCACATTTGGTGTTGACATCATAACCTCTAGGCAAATTATTGGGATCGATTGGTGGGGCCAGAGTTCTTAACGTAACCAGGTTCAGGTCAATCAGCCTGGGAAGCAATACAAAATAAGGCATTGGGATTGGCTCAATGACCCGGTCCGTCTGCCTTGGACGTTGTTGATAGTGTCTCTGCTGACCCGGATTACCTCCTTGTTGTTGATTGTTGTACCTGGGTTGCTGTTGTGGATGATACTGCGGTTGTTGTTGCTGTTGAGGAGCAGGTGTTGGAATACTGACTGCGGCCACTTGATCTTGATAATAATTAGGGCGTCCTATGCCCCTGCCTCTGCCGGCATACACAACGCTTGTCTTGCCTTCTCTTCTTCGCTGACCGTTACCAGCAAACGGTTTCTTGGGACCTGATGAGTTGGAAGTGTTGTTGTCTTGAATTCGGCCCATCTTCAATAGACTCTCGATTCTTTCTCCAGCAATTACTATCTCTGCAAAGCTGATTGACGGGCAAGCAGCCAATCTCTCAATATAATTTCCTTAAAGAGTGTTCATGAACATGTCCGCCATCTCCCTTTCAGACATAGGGGGTTGGACGGGCGCATCAATCTGTCTCCAACGCTGAGCATATTCTCTAAAGGTCTCCTTGGCAGTCTGAGACATTCCTTGCAACAAGGTCCGATTTGGAGCCATGTCCAAGTTGTATTCATATTGCTTGACAAAAGCCTCTGCCAAGTCTTTCCAGCTCTTGATGGTAGTACGAGACAAATGAGAATACCATTCACGGGAAGCTCCAGTTAGACTGTCTTCAAAATAGTACATCCACAACTTTTCATCTTCCGTGTGAGTTCCCAACCTTCCCAAATAAGATTGGAGATGAGTGTGTGGGCAAGAAGCCCAGTTGTATTTCTTAAAAGTAGGGGGTTTGAACTTGTGAGGAATCCTTACTCCCTGAACCAGACCAAGATATGTGACATCAAAACCTAAGGAATTTTGAGACTCCAAAGATTTGAGCTTCTCAGCAAGCTCATCCATACGGCGAGTGGTCTCGTGAGCTTCGTCGTGCAAAGAGAATTGATCATACTGATAATCTTCAGTAACGAGGCGCCCGTTAATCCGAATTCCTTGATTCACATTGTACCTTCCGCCAATACCGTTTCCAACATTACCCATGTTGCCAACATTACCCGGGTTTCCATCAGCATTTGCGTTACCCGCGTTACCAGTGTTCATAGGGTTATCAGCGTTCCCAGGGTTACCAGCGTTTCCCTTAGCATTTGGTATCTCCACCTCTGGATCGGGCCTCGGTTGCTCAACCAATTCCCTCAGCTTTTCCTGGCCTTCTGCCATACCAGTCATCAATGTCATGAACTGATCCATCCTTTCACGCATATCAGCCAGCTCTTTCTGTACCTGGTCCATCGCTAGTTGCGGATGATTTTACTTTATCGGGTGTCGCAACCTGAAAAATACAGTATGCGAAAAAACAACCGGCGAAAAAAGAAATGACAGAAGAGTCGCCACTGTGCGTTATTTATCCCAAAGGAGGGAAAGGAAACGCTCGAAGTATACCTGAAAAGAGGAAAGGAAAAGATAAGGTCTCGCAACCAAATCTTGGGTTCGGGAGTCGATTATGCGAAGGGAAGGTATTAGCACCACTACGCATCCGTAGTACTCTACGGGATCCACTTTCATTGTTCTTGTCTAAAGGGTGTGGGTTTATCTAATGTGTTATTTACTAAAAGAGGGGTCAAAAGAAAATGACTTGCACGGATGTCGCATCTACTGCATACGTATCTCATATGAATATGAGAATCAGAGTCTTCGTACTCGGCTACCTATGGGTTAAGGGGGGAGTGTGCTCGGTAAGACATCGCGCCTTATGCCTATGTATCTCATCTGGAATGAGAATTAGAGCAAGCCGTAGTTCGGCTAACTACGGGTTAAGGGTTGGATTTTTGGGTGAACGACGTCACTACGCAATCTACCGGATGCTCGACCTTTGGAGACTTACTCGCCTGTAGTAGAAGGAATTAACGTGTTCTTTAGGAGAAGAAAAATCAATGAAATGTTTCCGTTTTAGGAACGCGCATGCAAAAAGGAGTCCTAGGGGAAGGAACATGCATAAAGTAAACACACCAACAAGGGGGCTCAAACATGTATGGGTAGGGCTTTAGTCAATAGGGGTCATATCAACCTCGACAAACAAGCCATGGAAGGGTAATCAAACGGGCTCTTAACCACTGACATTGAACGTCAGGGTGAGCATATCAAAAGGGGAATGAGGATAAGACCTCATAGCTCTTAACCCTGGACAGGGTGAGCTCATGACAAGGCGTAGGGGTTCAGAAAGATGGAACCCTCTCCACTGACCGACCAGACAAAAGATCTTGGGCTTTTGTTCTGAAACATCGACACGTAGTGTGATCTTAATGAACGACGCACTGAATAACGGGGGATTGACTACTAATCCCCTTTATTTTTCAATTGCCTCTTCATGGAGGTCTTTAGCACGGGTGCCTCCTCTTGGAGGTCTTTAGGCACAAAAATAAACACACAAAAACATTGCCTCCTATCGAGGTCATCCAGCTAAGAAAGTAGTAAAATGCGGGAAAAATAAAGGGATCGAGAGGTGTACCGCACGGATAAAGATCCGAAGTAACAGCAATTAGAGAACTAAGAAACCCAAAGATCTCCCAAGCTAAGCACCATCAAAGAAAGTGAGTCAGTACCGGTAATCAGAATAGACCTCCAGGTGGTATCCCACAAATAAAGTGGAATACCAAGCAAACTATCCCTGCAAGAGTATGTGAGCCCTCATAAAAACTCAACAAAACAGGTTAGACAAACAAGATGAGATCAAGAGGAAACAATGCCATGATGAACACAAAACCGGTTAGAGCAAACAGAAAAGCAAATACTGTCACGCTCGCTACTGCTTCGCCTGGCGAAGGCTTAGCGAAGCTTCGCTGCAGGCTCGCCTAGCGAAGCGGCTAGCGAAGTCCTGCGGGTTTTGGATTCTTCCTTGATAACAGTCCGATTTCATAATCCGAAACCCTGTGGTATCCATCTCAGAAATGAAACGATTAAACATTCAAGGTATTGTTAAACATTTATGAATATCTAAACCCGTGGGCAAAACAAATGATACCTCATACATTCATAGAATTCAAATTGAGAGCATAAGAGTAATGGGAATAAGGCCAAACCTGATCGGAGAGGTCGATTGAAATCGAAGGGCACGGCTGGGTTTGCAAAGCAATGTTAGGGTTTGCGTGAGATGGAGGTGAAAAAGTGTGTGAGTCTGAGTGAATTTTTCAGAGTTGTCTGGGGGTTGCTGCAGATGAGTTCGTAGGTCTCTCTTCTCTCCTTTTCTCCATTCTTTTTCTCTACTGAAACTTTAGTATTTATAGACTAAATTTTGTGACTGGTGGGCTCAAATGAGGGATACTCAAGCCCATGACTTCTCTGTTATTTTCTGAAAATGCGTGCGCTTCGCCTAGCGAAGGATCTGCTCGCCTAGCGAGCATGACAGTTCCTTTCGCTAGGTGAACCGTTCTGCTCGCTTAGCGAGCATGACAGCTCAGGAACAGGTTCTTGCTCCTTCAAGATCAGCGTTCTGAGTGGTGAATGGACCCCCTTTGAACATGTTGGAGGTAACTCAAGTCTTTTCCTTGCGTTGACCGATCACCCGGATAGAAACCACAAAGTGTCTTGGATGATGTTCAAGCTTCTCGGACCCGATTCTGACTGACATGATGAAATGCAGTATGAAATGCTAAATGACCTAAAAATAAATGTATGAATGAGGAGGGCAAATTTTAGGGTGTTACAGCTTCCCCTATTCAATCATCAGCTAACTCGAGCAGGATGAAAGCGAACAACTTATCAGACGAACAGGGTGAGCTGTGATTGAAATACACCGTGCTGTTTATCTTCTGATCCTCTGGCTGAATCTAAATCAGTCTTCTGACTTAATCTGGAGTTTCAATCCTCTAGCTGAATCTATACTCAATTTATTCCTTTGGTTGGATATTAACATTGATCCTCGGGCTGGATACGATTTCGATCTTCTGGCTAGATCTTCTTTGATCTTCTAGCTAGATCTTCTTTGATCTTCTGGCTAGATCTTCCTTCTTTGATTCTATGGCTGAATCTATTCTCGGTCCTCGGGCTAGACCTGACTACGATCTTCTGGCTAGATCTGGATTGTTACGATTCTCTGGCTGAATATACTCTCTTTGATTCTCTGGTAGAATCTATCCTCGGTCTTCGGGCTAGACCTTCTTTGTTTCGATTCTCTGGTTGAATCTTCTTTCTTTGATTCTCTGGCTGAATCTATTCTTGGTCTTCGGGATAGACCTGACTACGATCTTCTGGCTAAATCTTCTTTGTTTTGATGATAAAATCCCATCATTAGGATCTCGCATCTGAGGCATGCGCTGGTTGACCCTCTTTCTAAATCTACACCCAATCTTCATGTTAGATATGCAGCTTCGAGAATATCCCACTTTTGGGCTTCGTACATATTCTTTAGGCTAGAACATGTTGTAACGATTCTTCGATTAGACTTTGTTTTTAAATTGCGATTCGCGGGCTGGATCCTCTTGTAGGTTGTTTTTCTGTTGAACTGTCAATCTACCCCTCTAGTTGGCTTGCTGGGGAAATAACGCTTGTAGGCGACTCTCTGGCTGAGTCTTCAAATTGAACCTTAGGCTGGCTCATTGGAAAACGATTCTTAGGCCGAATCTTCAAAAATGACCCTCGTGCTGGATCACGCACACTTGACCCTCTGGCTGGATCTCATGACTTTGGTTGTAAAGCAATTCTTCAGTCTTCTTTGAAGAACCTATTTATCAGCTTATGTGTATCCTTGATATGCATGCAAATGCAAATGCAAATGCAAATGTTATGTATGGTGCAAAAAGAAATCTGCTTGGGGAAGCAAACTTCGGTAGGGAACGAATCGCTGTATCAATCCTTGAATGCTCAATGGGGAATGATCCATCTGTCGGAACCAATGAGCCACCAAAAATAAATCGGCTCTCCTTGAAAAGTTGACTTTGCTGGGGGAGTATCAACTATGGGAAGTTTGTTTGGCGAGGTTTTGCAAGGAGAGTCTGCGAGGAAAGTACTTCCTGGGGAAATGTCGTAGGAATCGACCCTTACTGGGGATATGAACTTGCTAATCGTCCTCAAGCTGGGGATTAAAACAAATCTGTTAAAAATAATCTGCTGGGGAATGAGATGAACACTGGGAACACCACCCTCTTGTCTGTTGGGTACGAAACTACTCCGTTGTTGCTGGGGATACAAGGTGCAACTCTACTGGGGGACATGCTCTGCGGAGGAGAGACTTTGTCAATCGCTTGAGGATGAGGTTTCATGACTTGGCATCTGGTTCATGTGACCTGTAACCAAAAAATACACGTATGTCCCGGGGGGAATTACTCGGTTTGAATTCACCGTCCGGGATTAAGCACATTCAAAGCAATTTTAAATGTTTTCCAGTGCAAATCATCTGCAAAAGCCACCATTATATTCAGATGCAATATGTTTTATCAAAAATTCGGACATTTTTTGCAAGCAAACTTATAAATGAAAAATAAAGAGGCTCTTTAACTGAACCATTCGACTTTTATTGGTTGAAAAATTTGTGCCAGGAATAGGCGAGTACATCAGGAAGTTGATCCCTGAAAAGAGGCGATCGCTATAAATTGAACAAAATAAAACTATCCTAACGGCAATATGGATACGGAGTCCCACTGAGTTTCAACTCTGCTATCGCTCGTATGACCTCAAGACGCTCTGCTCATCTTGCTTTCTGAAGTGGATGATTAGTCGATCTTCAACCTTCGAAGATTGCCGGATTGAATGAAACGGTGATATAACACGGATGAACTCAAATTGCAGTCATTCACTTATTCCCTAACATTTGTGTGGACCGCCCTTTTGGGTTTTCAATCCACCGGGGTACCCTTTTTTGCCTGAGCCGCCCTTTCGGGTTTTCGACTCACTGGGTGTACATTTTTATTTTTATATCCCTAATTTTTTCCCGAACCTCTTCATTCTGTTTTTTTTTTTTTTTTGGTTCGTCGGGATGCCCTTTTTTGCCTGGAGTCTTTTTCTTTTGTCCAGCGGGTCTATTTTATGTGAAGTATTTTTTAACTGCGTCTGAGTTGACAAGGGACGGGAAGTCTTAGCCATCCATGGTTGTTAGCATCAGAGCTCCGCCAGAGAAAACCCTTTTAACCACGTATGGACCCTCATAGTTCGGTGTCCATTTGCCCCTGTGATCGGCGTTGGGAGGAAGAATTCTTTTGAGTACCAATTCACCGACTTGATACTCCTGAGGGCGCGCTTTCTGATCAAATGCTCTCTTCATTCGTCTCTGACCGAGATACGTCAATTCTGGGTACGTAGTTCCAACATAGCACCTTAATCATCGAAGACAAGGTAGCCAAAGCATCAGCAAATTGGTTTTCTTCACGAGGAATGTAATCCGGGGTTTTAATCCGTAGGTTGGTGGCTTCCTCAAGTCCTAGGATATAAGCTTCGTATTCGGCTTCATTGTTGGTGTAGGGAAAAGTCATTCTGACACAAAATGGCATATGAACTCCCTCCGGCGTGATCAACACTGCACCAACTCCGCGACCATTGACGTTGACCGCCCCATCAAACATCATAATCCATTTGGATTCAGGGTCAGGCCCCTCCTCCGAGAGTGGTTCCTCGCAATCTTCCGATTTGAGAAACATGATGTCCTCATCAGGAAATACTGTCACGCTCGCTACTGCTTCGCCTAGCGAAGGCTTAGCGAAGCTTCGCTGCAGGCTCGCCGAGCGAAGCGGCTAGCGAAGGCTTGCGGGTTTAGGATTCTTCTTTGATAACAGTCTGATTTCCATAATCCGAAACCCTGTGGTATCCATCTCAGAAATGAAACGGTTAAACATTCAAGGTATTGTTACACATTTATGAATATCTAAACTCGTCGTTACAACAAATGATACCTCATACATTCATAGAATTCAAATTGAGAGCATAAGAGTAATGGGAATAAGGCCAAACCTAATCGGAGAGGTCGATTGAAATCAAAGGGCACGGCTGGGGTTGCAAAGCAATGTTAGGGTTTGCGTGAGATGGAGGTGAAAAAGTGTGTGAGTCCGAGTGAACTTTTCAGAGCTGTCTGGGGGTTGCTGCAGATTAGTTCGTAGGTCTCTCTTCTCTCCTTTTCTCCAGTCTTTTTCTCTACTGAAACTTTAGTATTTATAGACTAAATTTCGTGTCTGGTGGGCTCAAATAAGGGCTACTCAAGCCCATGACTTCTCTGTTATTTTCTGAAAACACGTGCGCTTCGCCTAGCGAAGGATCTGCTCGCCTAGAGAGCATGACAGTTCCTTTCGCTAGGCAAACCGTTCTACTCGCTTAGCGAGCATGACAGCTCAGGAACAGGTTCTTGCTCCTTCAAGATCAGCATTCTGTGTGATGAAGGGACCCCCTTTGAGCATGTTGGAGGTAACTCAAGTCTTTTCCTTGCGTTGACCTATCACCCGGATAGAAACCACAAAGTGTCTTGGATGATGTTCAAGCTTCTCGGACCCGATTCTGACTGACATGATGAAATGCAATATGAAATAATAAATGACCTAAAAATGAATGTATGAATGAGGAGGGCAAATTTTGGGGTGTTACATCGGGTACCTGTGGACTCGCATGGGCCCAATAATGCCTGAGACAGGGAACAAACATTAGACACTGCGGTGACACCTGCAAAACAAACAAGGGTTAGTATGCATGGTATGCGATGCACTGCTTATTCAATTTTAAGCCCCCCCCCCTTTTGAAAGGGAATATCCTGCAAATCAATAAGCGTGAGATGTTGGATGCAAATATGCAAATGATGTTATGCAATACAATGACATGGGAATCAGGATCGCTGGATCCGCTTGAACATCTGTCAGGTTGCACTGCCTAGAGAGAAACCCACTGAGGAATATAATACTAGATCAGCACTTCGGTATGAATTCGGAACCGGGAACCATAGAACACAGTCATCAACTCAGAACCCATACTTCAGAACCAACGGTCACCAACAAGAACCGAACAATAGTCACCAACAGAACAAGTCACCATCAGTACCTGTAAATGATTCATTCTCGCCCCACTCAAGGGTGTAATCTAGGCCAGGGTAAGGTCAAGGGAAACGCAGGATAAACAATCCTTTCAAGAATATCATCATATGCACACCAGGTGTATGCAACGATAATACCCCATCAGAATCTGAACTACTCGTGATACCATGTTCCGCTAAGTGGCGCCATACCACCCGTTTCCCATGAATCACTTTATTCCTAGGTGTCCTAAAGTTCACTAATAGCCTATGTATTGGGCTTATCTCTCATAGAACATCCCATCCCAACAAACAGAACCAGCAGATACGGAAATCATATGTACACAATGCAATAAAGCAGGTAAATGCTGAAAGATAAATAACTGTACAAAAGAAATAAAAACCCGACAAACAAGCAACCTACAAAAGCTATGAGGGACTCGCTTAGGGAAACCGGGTCCCCAGCAGAGTCGCCAGCTGTCGCAACCTACGAAAAATAGAGAGCGAAAAAAACAACCGGCGAAGAATAAATGACAGAAGAGTCGCCACCGTACGTTATTTATCCCAAATGAGGGAAAGGAAACGCTCGAAGTAAACCTGGAAAAAGGAAAGGAAAAGACAAGGTCTCGCAACCAAATCTTGGGTTCGGGAGTCGATTATGCGAAAGGAAGGTATTAGCACCCCTACGCATCCGTAGTACTCTACGGGATCCACTCTTGTTGTTCTTGTCTAAAGGGTGTGGGTTTATCTAATGTACTATTTACTAAAAGGGGGGTCAAAAGAAAAGACTCGCGCGAATATCGCATCCACTGCATACGTATCTCATCTGAATATGAGAATCAGAGTCTTCGTAGCTCGGCTACCTATGGGTTAGGGGGATGTGTGCTCGGTAAGACGTCGCGTCTTATGCCTACGTATCTCATCTGGAATGAGAATCAGAGCAAAACGTAGTTCGGCTAACTACAGGGTTTGTTTTGGGCGAACGACGTTACTACGCTATCTACCGGATGCTTGACCTTTGGAGACTTACTCGCCTGTAGTAGAAGGAGTAAACGTGTTCTTAGGAGAAGAAAAATAAATGAGTTGGTTTGTTTCAGGGATGCTCATGCAAAAAGGAAGTCCTAGACGAAGGAACCGCGCTACCTTAATTGTCATGCAAATGAGAGGCTATACGAAGCCTAGCAATGCTATGGGGAAACGATCACACCATACAAAACAAACATGCATAAAGTAAACACACCAACAAGGGGGGTTCAAACATACATGGGTAGGGCTTTAGTCAAGAGGGGTCATATCAACCTCGACAAACAAGCCGTGGAAGGGTAAGCAAACGGGCTCTTAACCACTAACACTGAACGTCAGGGCGATCAGATCAAAAGGGTAATGAGGACAAGACCTCATAGCTCTTAACCCTGGACAGGGTGAGCTCATGACAAGGCGTGGGGGTTCAGAAAGATGGAACCCTCTCCACTGACCGACCAGACAAAAGATCTTGGGCTTTTGTTCTGAAGCATCGACACGTAGTGTGATCTTAAAGAACGACGCACTAAATAACGGGGGATTGACTACTAATCCCTTTTATCCGTCAATTGCCTCTTCATGGAGGTCTTTAGCACTGGTGCCTCTTTTTGGAGGTCTTCAGGCACAAAAATAAACACAAAAAAACATTACCTCCTATCGAGGTCTTCCAGCTAAGAAAGCGGTAAAATGCTGGAAAAAAAAAGGGATCGAGGGATCTACCGCACGGATAAAGATCCAAAGTGAAAACAGATAAAGAAAACGAGAAACCCATAGGTCCTTCCAAGCTAACACCATCAAAGAAAGCTAGTCAGTATAGGTAATCGGAATAAACCTCCAGGTGGTATCCCACAAATAAAGTGGAATACCAAGCAAGCCATCTCTGCAAGAGTCACGTGAGCCCTCACAAAAACTCAACAAACAGGTTAGGGTAAATGGATGGAATCAGGAGAAAACGACGCCATGACAAACACAAGACAGATTAGAGCAAACAGAAAAACACAATTACTGTCACGATCGCTAGTGCGTCGCCTAGCGAAGGCTTAGCGAAGCTTCGCTGCAGGCTCGCCTAGCGAAGGTGCTAGCGAAGACCTTCGGGTTTTGGGTTCTTCATGGATAACAGTACGATCTCAGAAACCCAAACCCTATGGTATCCATCGGAAACGAAACGATTAAACATTCAAGGTATTGATTTATACATTCATGCATATCTAAACCCGTAGGCAAAACCTAACGATACCTCATACATTAAGAGAATTCAAATTGAAAGCATAGGGTAATGGGAATAAGGGCAAACCTGATTGGAGAGATCGATTAAAATCAAATGGCACGGCTGGGTTTGTAAAGCAATATTAGGGTTTGCGTGAGATGGAGGTGAAAAAGTGTGTGAGTCAGAGTGAACCTTTTAGAGTTGTCTGGAGGTTGCTGCAGATTAGTTCGTAGGTCTCTCTTCCCTTTTCTGTCTCTTTTTTCTCTCTTTTTTTTGTTCCACAGAAACTCTTGTATTTATAACCTGATCTCGTGGGCTCAAATGAGGGTAGCTCAAGCCCATGACTTTCTGTTATTTTCTGAAAACGCGTGCGCTTCGCCTAGCGAAAGATTTGCTCGCCTATCGAGCATGACAGTTCAGATTCGCTAGGCGTACCATTCTACTCGCCTAGCGAGCATGACAGCTCAGGAACAGATTCTTGCTCCTTCAAGATCAGCATTCTGAATGATGAATAGGCCCCATTTGAACCTGTTGGAAGTAACTCAAGTCTTTCCCTTGTGTTGACTGATCATCCGGATAGAACCCATAAGGATGATGTTCAAGCTTCTTGGACCTGATTCCGATTGACATGATGCAATGCAATATGAAATGCTAAATGAACTAAAAATGAATGCATGAATGAGGAGGGCAATTTTTGGGGTGTTACACCCGACAAAAGTATCCCAGTTTTCCCAGCAGTGGAATCCCTAGTAGATTCATTTGTTTCTGATTCCCCATAAAGTTTATCCTTGATATCTTCATCCTAACCGGTGACATATATCTTTTTTTCCCCTGCCTGAGTCTATCCTTGATATGTTCGTCCTAACCGATGACGAATATTCTCATCCTTGTTATTCTACCCAGTAAAAGGTAGTTGTAATCCCTATTTTTCCCCACAGAGTTAATCCTTGATATGTTCATCCTAACTGTTGACAGGTTTCCTCCTCTTTGTGGTATTCTACCTAGTAACCGGTATTTGTAAACCCTACTTTCTCCCGCAGAGTCTATCCTTGATATGTTCATCCTAACCGGTGACGGAGTTTCTCTTCGATGGTATTCTATCCAGTAACTGATAGATGTAATTCCTATTTTCTCCCCTCACAGAGTCTATCCTTGATATGTTCATCCTAACCGGTGACAGATTTTCTCTTTGATGGTCTTCTATCCAGCATTAGATAGATGTAATTCCTACTTGTTGTTCAGTTGGTATATCCTTGATATGTTCATCCTAACCGGTGACGGGTATCCTCCTCGACAGTCCCAGGCAAGTCTATCCTTGATATGTTGATCCTAACCGATGACGGATATTCTCACCTGTGGTCTTCTGCCTAGAAACTGGTAGTTGTAAATCCTATTTTCTGCAGTTTTCCCCAGCAAGGCTATTCTTACCCAGTATCTGGTAATGAATACTCTCTCCTGGCGATTCTCAGTGAATCATCCTTGATATGTTTATCCTAACCGATGACGGATGTCCTCTCTGTCATATCTTTATTATCTCCTCACCCAGTAACAGGTAGTAGATAATATATTTCTTCTCCTCCTGTGTTGAAGTTTATTTCTTCCCCAATCGAGTTAAGTGCGTGTTTCCTTAGTGAAATCGCTTTTCCTGCATGATTCAAGTACTTCAATTTTATCCTGGCTTACTCGTATCCCCTGCAGATGTTGTTGTTCCCCGACTGAGTCTTTTCCATTTTTGTATGGAATTCCTCGAGTCCCCCAGCAGTTTTAAGTCGTAGCCTGGCCTACGCATAACTCCTTCATCCCCTAGAGTCTTTGTGTCCCTAGTGAGTTTTCCTTATGGAATACATTATACTCCTGCAGACTTTCGGTCTCTCTAATTTCTTTTCCTTTGTGGCAATATTTCCCTACATGGCATTAACTTTTGCATTCATATCATTTGCATCATGAGGTCTCTTAGGGACCAAAATTTATTTCTATGTTGTTATTTAAGACCATTCTACTGAGTCGACATGAAGATTTTAACCTTCTCCTCCCTAGGTAGAATGTCCTTAAATAGGGGCAGCTGTAAGACCCCAATTTTGACCCTAAGATCCCTCATGCTATTTCATCATAAGCATTAGCATTGGGATCATACCTTGGCATCCTCCTTATCCCTCTTTCATTGGGTTTGTTTTGGGAGAGATCACCAAGCACTATGTGATTGTATCATATTTAGATATTATCATTTTACTAACCAAAATACCAAAAATATGTCTTTGCATTTCCAAACTCTTTTGTAGGTAAGGCATGATCCCATTGATTTATCAAGTTCGGATCTAGTGTTTGAAACCCTCATGACAAAGAGAACAACCATGAATTGATCCAAGAATGGTTATGAGCATAATATATGAGTTCCATTGATTCCTGCATGATATATTGATCAAGTGTTCTTCAAGAGTTTAAAAGTGATTTGCCTTGGAAACCCTAGTTTGATTGGGTATCTTAAGTAACTTCTCCAATAATATATCTCACCAATTGATCAAATTTCTTAAGGGACACTTCAAAATAAATCATATTATGCATATATGATCTACCAAGAGCCAAGAAAGTCAAGAGAATTGAAGGTTAGCAAGTTGGTTGATGGTGGTTGGCCAGATGAATTCATCTAATCAAAATTGGGTTTCCCTAGACCCTATCTCCTATAATTTTCACCATCTGAAAATGATTCCAAGATAAATGTTACTCTAAATGACATTCCTAACAACTTTCATGTTGAGACATATAACTAGTTTTTCTTTTAAATTCATTTTCTATGTTGGAACATTATAGGTCATTTTGTCTAAACCCTAATTTTAAAGTCAACTTCCCAAGGCCATAACTTGCTCAATTTTTATGATATGAAAGATTTCCAAGTTACACAATCAAATTCAAGATGTCTACTTCAACTTTGATGTTTGGAGTGAAAGCAGACTCAACTTTTATGAGCATGTGATATGAGGATACATTATAAGTCATTTTTTACATATACCATTGAACAAGTGATTTTACCAAACTTCAAAAATGCATAACTCTATCATTCTAAATCCAAATGACATGAAAGTGGTGACCATTTTGAACGTATTTGAAAGAGCTACAACTTTGATGAAGACACTTTTCTCATTTGAAGGTCACATAAAAAGTTAAGCATGGTGGAATATTGAAGTATATAGCTTGACACTTAGTAAATTTTTCAACATGTTGAAATTTCCAAACTTCCACCTCAAAATTATCCATGTTCCAAGATCCAAATGAAAAAGTGTTGAACATTAAACTTGTCCCCCTTGATCACAGATTTCCAAAGAACCCAAGTTCATGCATTTTAGATGAAGATTTCTAGGTCTGCGCATGGCTTTAACAAGGCTGCATCATTGGAAAGAATCAAATGTACAAACTTCAGTTCACATTGCCTTTCCATTCAAGCTTCATTCAGAATTCAACATGAATCATTTTGGACGTTAATGCATTGCATCATGGGCCTCTACATGCCCATGCACTAATGTCATTCACATTGCCAATTTTGCAAAGATTTTGAAGTGTGCAAGTATCATTCCCTTTGGCTATAAATAAAAGGCTTATAAGCTCATTTGAATCACACCTTGTGCGCCATGTTTTCCCCCCAATTCAAACCCTCTCATTCTAAAGGAAAACCTGAGAAATTTCAATTTGAAATTTGAGTTTGAATCTCAACTGTTGGAGATTCAAGAACTTCAGGATCCACAGCCTTGCAACCTCTCAAATCACTTCCCACTAGCTTCTCAAGTGTGATCAGATCGTGTTTGAAGCAAGCAACATCAAGTTCTGCATAACATTGAAGGTAATTTTCAGAAAATTTCATCTATTTGATTCAAACTAAATTCTACTAAATTCTCTTGGATCTTTGGTTGTCTGAAGTCCTACCAATGTAGGCAAGAAGATTGAGTTGCTTAGAGGTCAAATCGAAGCAACTCAGTTGACATACCTTAAAATACAACTCCTCATATCTTTTTATATATTTGGAGTTAGTTGAAATTGAGGTCAGATTCGTGCTCTACGCCATTTTTTCTTTCAGATCATGTCCTCCTTTTTTATTTTGGTGATGGTTGAGCGTGGACCAGTCCGGTGAGGTCCACCGGAGAAGAAGACCGGAGTTACAGCTCCGGCAGTGTGGTGGAACGTCTCCCAGCCATAGGATCCGTCCAATTTGTTTTAATCCTGAGCGCTCATTGTGATTACCATCTCTGCAGCGCGCTGACTCGTGTGTTTGGTAGAACGCGTGTTTCAGGCCACTTGATCTGCCACCTCAATTAATAAGGGAGATCAAGTGGCTCAAGTTTTTTTTGATATTTTTTTCTTTTCTTTTATTCCTTTTATTTTCATTAATTCATATTAATTTTAATATTGATCCAAAAAATATGAGAGTTTCACCAAAAAAATTCCTCTTTCATATTTTGAATAAAAATTATTTTTTGGATCATTATTAATATTTTTCATGATTTAATTGATATTGTGTTTGTTTTTAATTGTTTAAAAATACTTTTAAGTCTTTAAAAATTCTGAAAGTTTTTCTCCAAGGTCCTTTGACCTTGTTTGACCTATGATAAATCTCATGGACATTTCTTTGGTGTTTTGATGAGGTTTTAGGAATTTGACAAACCATATTTAATTTAAATGTATTATTTTAGTCTTTTTAAGTTGAATAAATGCCAATTAATTGTGTTGACCAATTGTTATGACTTATTTGAGTTTGACTCTTGTTGTTGGGTTTGGTCAATGTTGATTTGACTTTGTCAAGTTAATACCATTGGATTTAGGGGATTGATGGAATGTACATTCCATCTCCCAAAATGAATGAATGATATTAGTTTGGTAAAATTCCTCCTTTAACCAATTTGTGTTTTGATCCATTCCCCTCCCCTTCATCACATTCTCATTCTTTACGCATTCATCTCATTTGGCCTATGATATCTCAAAGTCCTAAGCCTTGTTGATTGAAAAATCAACATAAGTATGGATGAGATTAGGCCACCTCTTTTGCATATTCTTTTTGTGTGTGGTATGTTTCATGAGCATGGTCCATTATACTATGTCTCTAGCATGCATTAACACCAAAATTCTTTTGTTCGGCCTCAAATAGATGTGACTTCTACATAAGTCCAATTATGATTGTTTAACATAGCGCTAAATTTGTGACACAAAAAGGCATAACATTCTAGTTAGTGAGATTGTAAGTCTCCCCTCTTTCATGGTTTTGTGTGGAAATTTGGCCTTTTTTCCTTGTGGAAGATGTCTTGGTTCAAGTATCCATGTCTGTGATAAGTGGGTTGAGTGTTCTCCAAAGAATGACTAAAAAACAAAAAGCAAAAGCAAAACAATACTAACTTCTAACTCATTAACAGCTAATTTTTAATTTCAAGCCATTTACTTTAATGTCATTTAATTTTAGTCTTTATTCATTTGCCATTATTCATAGCATTCTAATTGTTTATGTTAATGCAATTTTCACTTTGTCCACTTGGACCATATTGTGTGATATTTTCCATTTTGTAGATAATTTGTTTGTTTGTGTGGTCTTTGACCATTAATGTACATAATAAAAACAAAAATCCTAAAAAACTTTTGTGTGGACTGTTGACTTAATCTTGGACAAATGGACCTAGAATTTAGGCAACATTCCTTTGCTAAAGGACTTGGCCAATGCCAACTTTCATGTAACCAAGTGCTTGTGATTTGAAACTTCATCTGATACATCATTGAAGATCCATTTGAGTTCATCTGCAACATGATCATTGTGAAGTTGTTATTTTGAACCTGTGACTTGTGAATTTATATGTTACATGGGCTATCTTGAAGAAGATCATGGAATGGCTAAAGCTTGGATGTGAATATCTTTATTTGATGCCTTGCTCGTCAAGATTGATATCATTGTGCATTTGTGTGTTACTTGATTCTAAATGTCCAAGGGAATTTGGGTTTCTATTGACATTCTTGTCTATTGGATTCCTACCCATTGGTCAGATCTTTTCAACCATTAACTTTTAATTTTGTGCATAGGATTGGTCTCTTTATCGCCTCCCCATTTCTTTAATTTCAAATCTCTCCTTCATTTTTAAAATTTTCTTTGTTTGAACTAGTTTATTTCTAAACTGTAATCACTTTGCAAAAGATAGAAACTTTGGCCTTATGCCATTGAATTTTCAAACTTCCTTTTCTTAATCAAACTTGTAAATCGATCTAATTATACTTGACTTAAACTTTCCAAAATCCAAAAAAGAATTAACTCATTCAAACCATTTTTGGGCCTTTATGCCTTTCAAACTTAATTTTTGTTAAAAGCAATGCATCCACTTTGAAATATGTATCACGAACTACGAGGTTTTGATCCCTCATTTTTATGTTGGTACGTAGGCACAAGTCTGAAGGTCTTGTCAAACACAAAAGTATAATTAATGAATTCTTTTCTCATCCCACAATTCTATTTGTTTGTAAACATCATTTTGTACCAAATACATATGGACACAAAAAGGGCTCCCTATGAGTACTTAGGACACTTTGGGTGCTAACACCTTCCTTCTGTGTAACCAATCGCTGTACCTATAATCTCTGACATTTTATTAGTTTTGATTTGAAAACTTCTTACTTTTGGGTTTTGTTCGTACTTTTTCCCTTTTCCCTTGGAAACAATAAAAGCGCAGTGGCGACTCTTGTTATTTGATGTCTAGCTTATCCATAGCTTGATGGTCATGAATTTACTGCTACATATATCACAGGAAATGAATGAAGTTAGAGTATGAAGGTATCATGGAAATGAATGGAATAAAGTGACCGAAGTCACATTATAGAGTATTTGGTGAAAAGTGACTGAAGAAGTATTGTTCGAAATCAAAAGGTGAAAGTGTATTGGAATCCATAAGAGAAAGGGAATTTGTACCATAGAGGGAAAGGTGGCATGAACCACAAGTGAGGGGTCTAAGACATGGTATCACTATATGGTTGGCCGAAAAAGAAGGAATTAAATGTCTAGGTACAAGCCAAACAACTCTAGGTACAAAAGTTGACTATTCACTAGGCGTCCTAAAAGGATGTGTATGGTATTTGTCGCATCCGCGAAAAAACAACCGGCGGGCTAAAACAAAACAAACACCACAGAGCCGCCACTGCGCGTTATTTATCCCAAGATAGGGAAAGGAAACGCTCAGAGAAACCTGGAAAAAGCATGGTCTCGCGACCAAAGAGAAAGGGTAAGGGAGTCGGTTACGCAAGGGGAAGGTATTAGCACCCCTCACGTCCGTCGTACTCGACGGGATCCACGCTCTAGGAAAAGAAAAGGTTGCTAAAACACCACACACGCACGCACCGAAGACAACACAGGTGGGTTAAGGGGAAGAGAGCTCGATAGGACATCGCATCCTATGCCTACGTATCTCGTCTGGAACGAGAATCAGAGCTGCCGTAGTTCGGCTCACGCACGCCAAACAAACAAACACAAACACAGGCAAACTTGGAACCCGAATGCCAATCGCTGGACTTACATCGGCTTCCGAACCAAACAAGCACAATCAGGATACGTACAGCCAATCGCTGGGCTTACGTCCATATCCTGACACACAAGAAGATAACAAGCAAACACACACAAAAGGAAAAAAGTGCCCGGAGAGACCTCGCACGGTCTCCTGCCTACATACCTCGTCTGGAACGAGGATCAGGGCGATGTAGTTCCCCTGAAAGGGAAAGAATTCTAGCCAGAAACCAAGGGGAGACACACTACCAAGGAGCTGTACTCGAGCCTAGTGTTATCATGCATCATTGCCCTATGTTGTGGTTTCTACCTACTTGCACAATTGCAAGCTAATCCTATCCAGGAAGAAAGCAAGCATGCAAGCATCAATCAAAAATAAAACAAACATTTCAAACAAATATTCACAAAGCACACACTATATCCAGTCAGAAGTGAGGCTCAAACAAAGGGTTCGACTGCCGAAGCAAGTCATCTGTACAGAGGTAGTATTAGCTCTTAACCTTGCCATTGAGGGGCTAAGGTGAAGCTGATGAAAGGTGAGTGAAGATTAGACTTCACAGCTCTTATCCCTGTCCAGGGAGAGCTTTAGACAAAGGAGCGTGGGTCCAGAATGGAGGGACCCTTCTACGCTCAAAGACTCTGACACAACTGTACAAAGTACAAGATCTTGGGTTTGTGTCCCAATGCATCAACACAGTGGTGTGAGCAGAGGGACGACTCAACAGAATAGCAGGGGATAGATTGCATATCCCTTGGGTTCCGCCAATTGCCTCATAGAGGTCTTCACCTGCTTGGCACAAAAGTAAACAATCACAATCATCGCCTCTTAAGGAGGACTTCAGACAGTTGCCTGGCTAAATAACAAGCCAGGTCTTCCAGACTACATGAAGACAAGAGAGTCTACCTCAACTGGTTTATAAAACCAAGCAGCAGCAAGCAAGTTCTTAAAGAACTGTAAGCGACTAAATGTACCTGAAATCAATCAAGTATCATCAGTACTCAGACAAACCAACAATAAACAGCAAAAGTCAATCTATATAGACAACACAAGTTAATGCACATAAGTGCAAGCCATGAGCTCAAGCTGAAGCTTCCAACCCTACAACACAAAGTCAATGTTAGTTTACAACATCAAACAATCTCAAGTTAATCAACTTGCATTTATCTCCTTAAGCCTCTTGCATTTCAACTTGAAAGTCCAAACCAAATGTGAGAAACTAGACCACTAGGCCAAGCCTAGGGTCCAAGGGGGATAAAAAAATCAAAACAGCAAGTGCAAACCAACCAAAATCACATTCAAACAAATTAAAAACAAATGCAATTGGTCCCATGCTCATATCCTTCACCATTATCATTTCATGCACAATTTAACATCAACCATGTAAGTTGCAACTTCAAATGACCAAACAGAACTATCTCACTCAAAAGCATATCAAAACAGTTCAATTAATTCCACAAAAATTCACACCTAAACAGGACACATTCAATGTATAGCATGTCAATTTTCAGCTCAATTGGACAAAAGGAAGTAGGTCAATGAAAATCAAGAAGTCCAGACACAATTATACAAGCCAATCCAAGGCATCAACACAAGCATCATCTTCCATAAATCATAAAACAGTGACAACAATTAAGAAATGAATGGGATCAAAACCATGATGTCCTATAATGTGTCTACAATGCTCATACCAAAATTCATCTTCATCCATTACACTATGAGAATTTCACAAACAAAATTCCAACATGTGTCACACAATGTCACAAAATGAGCCAACAGAGAAGAAAATTATCAATCAATTAGAAAACTCCATCAAAAATTCCAGCAAAAATCACATGTAATCTTGACATATCAATGATCATCCATACAAAATTTCAGCTCAAATCAACATTCCTAAGCCAGGCAAATAAAATCAGAATGTTGACCTAGCTTGGTGTGACACAAATTGTCACACCTCTATTCAAAAAATCATATCTCCATCACCAAGTATCCAAAAATCACAAACTCTACATGAAAATCACCATCAACATGTCCAAAACAAGCACAAAATTTTTTATTCATTTCTTTGGAAGTATGAGCATTTCATGAAGGTTTTGGTAAGACATGTACAAAATGAGCATATACAATCAATCCCTAGGCCAATTATTTTTCTACACATGCAAAAAATCCACAAAAATAACCATTAAATTCTACACATCATCATGAAAATAATGCAAAAATTTTCACAAAATTTGGATGTGAAATGAGCTCTCTATGATTTTTTGAAGTCATGGTATCAAAATTAAAAAACAAATGAAAAAGAAATAGAAATATTATTTAATTTAATGCGCCAGTGGCATTGCTGTAATTTTTAAAGCACAAGCCAAAACGACGTCGTCTGGCTTATAAGTGATGGCGCGTTTTCATTGGCTTACAGGCGCGGGAAACACATTTTTGAACCAAAGCCAAGGCAATTATGGATCAAACAAGCTTTTGTTCATGTTCTTCGTCAAAAAATATCCAGGAAACGCAGAAAATCATGATCCACGAATCGTAACCAAAATCAACAAAATTATAATCAATAGAACCGTCCTTCAATGTAGATTCAAGATATGTGATCTATTTAACCTAATTCCTACTGTGGCGAAGGGATCGATCGATTAAAGAAATGAACACAAATCTTCAAATCGAAATAACTCATTCAATAGCTAACCAAAACGAAAACTAAGCACAGCATGATCATCTACATTGAACGCACTACAATAAGCATATGATAATTTAAGAAATAGTGAGATTCGAAGTTTTGCACCTTGGATATGGCAGCTGGTGTTCTTGAAGCTTTTGCGCTCAATTATCCAAAACAGATGCAGATGAAGCTTGAGGAAGATGATTGGAGAAGCTATCTCAGCTCAAACACGATCCAGAAGCAAGAATTCTTAAATCACCATTGATGAGCATCACATGAACAGTCGAGGTTCTTGAAGATTCTTGCAACAATTCACCAAAACAGTTGGAGAGGAAGATGTAAGGAGCACGAATCAAGAAGAATTTCACAATTTGGTTGAGAACTGGTGAAGATTTTGTGAAAAATGCTTGATGGTGTTCTTGATGAATTTGGAGAAAATGGAGGGAAAGTTGGTTAGGATTCTGAGAATTGTGATTATGATTTGCAATTCAGTTATGATTAGCATCTTATACTTCAGCTTAATCACTTTCTTAATCACCAATTAGCAAAAACTCATGTGATTAGCATAATGTGAAATTTAAGTGAGAGATCCAAAATGCCCTTGCCAAATATTGAACCATGACAGCTCATGACAGCTCAAACAACTTCTATTTGGCATTTGTGATGTGTTGCAAAAATCCTCATTCCAAAATTCCATGTGTTTCTCAACTTGGACCATTTTGCCCTTGGATTTTAATTAGTGCACTTGAAAATTGACCTTTTGCATTGACCAATTTTGATGAATTTTGATTATGCACCATGAAAGTACATGTGAAATGGAGTTTTCTCATAAAAAGATCACTCATTTTGGACATTCCATGTGAAAGTTATGCCACTTTGATTATAGGCATTTTTTGGAAAATGAATGGACCATAACTTGCCAACCATACATGGGAATTTCAAGTTCTTGGACTTTTTGAAAAGGTGAGAACATGATCTACAACTTTCCTGTTGAACAAATTTTCATTTGAAGCTTTTTTTGACACGTAATTTTGTGATGAAAAATTTTCCATTTTTGGAAACTTCCCTTACAAGTCACTTTCCATTTTTGACAATTTTTCTCCTGACTTTATTTTCTTCATTCTTGAGCTTTGACATGTCAAATAACACTTATTTCAACATGAATGAAGTGTATCCAACTCTCTCCCACCTCCAAATCCATAAAATCAAGCACAGTTGACCACAGTTGACTTTTTCAACTAATAGATGAATTTGGCAATGCACTGATCAATCTGAGCCCCAACCTTCTGATGAAATGGCTCAAGGATGAAACCCTAGCCTCCATAAAAACCCTAATCTCAAGGACTATGCTCCAACACTTGATGATGACAAGACCATGATGATGATGATGAATCATTTCAAACAAGATGAAGACCAATCTCCTTGAGAACCACAAAACCCTAATTTGGACCTCCACATCCTCAGATGATCGATGACCAGTCCAATGAAACCCTAGCTTGCACATAACCTCACCATCTTCTGATCAAGACTTAGGAGGATAACTTGCACAATGTAACCACATGATATGCAATATGCAATGCCTAATGACCTAAAAATGATATGCAATATGTTATGCTAGTCCCAAGAGAGGAGGGCAAATTTTGAGGTGTTACAGCTACCCCTATTCAATCCACTGTGAACCTGTCAATATGAACAGCCTCGGCTTTCAGATGATCAGGATGAAGAGTGATTGAATACCAAGAACAGACGAACAATTTGCACTCTGGTGGGAAAATAATTAACAACGCCTGTCAGAATCGGCAAAGAACCCAAATCTTGAAGAAAAATCCGTCTGGTACGGAGAAAGTCGGCCTGAATACCGAAACAGAAATGTCTGGATAACTGGTGACACCAAGATAGCCACAGCCTGAGCGCCGCCCGTCAGTCTGAATACTGAACACCACAATATGAGAGTGTTGATGTCGGTCTGAATACCGGAAAAAATTAGCCTGAACGCCACCTTGGTTTGAACACCACTTTGGTCTGAATACCAGGAGATTGGCCTGAATGCCACAAGCTGCATCGATCTAATTGTCGGAAGCTTCTTCGATCTGAAAATCGGAAAATCGGCCTGAACGCCACTTCGGTCTGGATACCGCCTCGGTCTGAATACCGGAAAATTGGCCTGAATGCCATAAGTACTTCGACCTGATCGTCGGAAACTTCTTCGATCTGAAAATCAGAAAATCGGCCTGAACGCCACTTCGGTTTGGATACTGCCTCGGTCTGAACACCGGAAAATTGGCCTGAATGCCATAAGTACTTCGACCTGATCGTCGGAAACTTCTTCGATCTGAAAATCGGAAAATCGGCCTGAACGCCACTTCGGTCTGGATACCGCCTCGGTCTGAACACCGGAAAATTGGCCTGAATGCCATAAGTACTTCGACCTGATCGTCGGAAACTTCTTCGATCTGAAAATCGGAAAATTGGCCTAAATGCCACTTCGGTCTAGATACCGCCTCGGTCTGAACACCGGAAAACTCTTCATGCCTATCAGCATCGGCGAACAAAACAGTGATAAGTGAGTCGACCCGCATGCCAAAGACCCATGCTGGGGATAACACGCCACGAACCGGCTATTCTTTATTCAACCCTAGCCAACGAACACTTCGCGTTTAGCTGGGGATTATTCTCTCTTGTTTTTTCTTTTCTTTTTTGGACCCCGAAAATTTCTTGATTAACATTCCCATCTCTGCTCGACAGAAACTTTGATTCAAAATCATGATGCTAAGCTCTTCAGAATAACACCTTCACCTCTGGGCAAAACCGCCTCGCTCAAACAGTAACCACGGCCTGAGACTAGCTTATGCTTGCAGTATGATGCATGACTTTTTCTGCGTAATGCTCCACAATCATGGAAATGCTACGCGATTTATTTTTCTATGCAATATGCTATGCTTACGCTACATGATGAATGCATAAAAAGTATCCCCCTTAAGGGACTCTTCTGAGGAGCACGAGACACTCTACTGAGGAACTCCGCCAATACTCCAATTCCACCCTGCTGGGGAATAGCACTGTTGCTGGGAAAAGGTAACCCTTGCTGGGGAAGAACCTCTTTTGCACCCAAACCGCTCGAGAAACTGCTGGAGATAAGAACCACCAACACTCTGTGGGGATACAACAGTCTTCGACTTGCTGGGGATATCAATCCCGACTCTGCTTGGAGAACCCTCACAGATACCTGACGACTTCACTGGGAAAATGCTCACAGATACTCTGCCGGGAAACAGCCACCTTCAGGCCTGGCGACCGGGGAAGCATCAATTTGACACCTGCTGTGGATAACCACCCTGACCCTGCTAGGGAAGCGAATGCCACTCCGTTGGGGACAACCCATGCAATCCATAGATAGAATCAACCCAGCTGGGGATGTAGATATCAGTCTGCTACGGAAACCCACCCAATCTACTGGTAGGATGAACACTGCTGGAGATATATTTCATTGAAACCCGCTCCACTCGGGGAATAGCAACCTTCAGGCCTGGCTGCTGAGGAAACACCGTTTTTAACCCGCCGGGGATAACCATCCTGACTCAGCTAGGGATCCACAGACCTTGGATCTGCTGGGGAGTTAGCCCTCACAACTCTGCTTGGGGATATAGCTGGAGAAATGAGAAAAGTTGGTACAGAACACCCGTCGACTCGTCGAACCATGGTATCCACCTCCCAATCTCGTATCGGCTTTCCACTTTTGAGAACTCCCAGACTCGTCTGGACCTTTTCTGCTCCCTCATCTTGTATTCCCAACCGCTCCTCGCTCGACGGAGAGCGAACTCCTGGGGACTATACAGACTTTTCAATTTTCCGACTTTGAAGAGTCTTCTTGATTAATTCCAAAGGTCGTCGGACGTCCTGCCGTCTCTTCATCGTTCTTCTTATCCATTCGTCCCTGATTGGACTCCTCGGGGAATTTCTACAGACCTTCCAATCTTCCGACTTTGAAGAGTCTTCTTGATTATCATTCAAGGATCATCGTACGTCTCAACGTTTCTTCGTCATTCCTTCATACATTCGTCCCTGATTGGACTCCCACGGGGATTTCTTTTGTCAACAGCTTCCACATCACAACCTGCAAGTGAGTGAAAATATCTAACAGTACCTGCAAAACAGAACGTTAGATAAAACCGTGCCCCAGGCGTGTCAAGATTTCAACACTTGGGTCACTCAACCTTCCAAATAAGATTTCAAGCTTTCAATCTTATAAACATGCATGGGAAGGGACCTGTATGTCTTAAAATGCAAGATTCTTTATCACAAACAATTAGATGTTTTTGCAATCAAAGCGGTAATGAAAACAAAAAACAAAATTATTTGACTGAATATGCATTTTATTGATTGAAAAGTGTGTGGCTCAAATTGAGCAATACAAAGGAAGCAATTCCTGAAAAGAGGTAATTGCGCACAAAAGGAAAAATTTATCCTAATGGCAATGTGAAACCCGTAATCTCATCGAGTTCCAACTCGGTTACACCCTATATGTCCTCAGACTCTCCGTGCTTTCTGCCTTCTGAACAAGACGCTTCTGACTGATCCCCACCGGGTATTATCCATGATGCTTTAACCAAAGCGCAAACGATCCTGCTAGACGCAGTTGTTCGTTTCAATCCCTCTTTTGCCTGGACCGCCCTCTCGGGTTTTCAGTCCACCGGGATACCCATTTTTGCCCAAGTCGCCTTTTCAGGTTTTCGACTTGCCGGGTGTACATTTTTCCTTTTTATCCCTAATTTTTGCCCGAACCTTTCTTTCTGTTTTTTGGTTCTCCGGGATGCCCATTTTTGCCTGGGCTATTTTATTCTTTTCGTCCAGCGGGTCTTTTTATACTAAGTATTTTTTAACTGCGTCCGCATTCACAGGGGATGGAAAATCTTCACCATCCATGGTCGTTAACAACAAGGCTCCACCAGAGAAAACCTTCTTGACCACGAATGGACCTTCATAATTCGGCGTCCATTTGCCCCTTCGATCGTTTTGAGGAGGAAGGATCCTTTTCAGCACCATATCACCTACGTGATATACCCGAGGTCGTACCTTCTTGTCAAAAGCACGCTTCATTCTCTGCTGGTATAACTGCCCATGACAGATGGCCGCCAGCCTCTTTTCTTCAATCAGGCTCAACTCTTCGTACCGGGTCCTTACCCATTCCGCTTCTTGCAACTTTACGTCCATCAGGAATCTCCACAATGGGATCTAGACTTCAGTCTGTAATACCACTTCTATCCCATACTGAATGAGAAAGGTGTTGCCCCAGTAGATGTGCGCACCGACGTTCGATACCCAGAATACGAGCTTTATACTCAACCACCGTCATTGGCATATTCAAATGCTTACCAGGCAACGAAGGGAACACGGGATCCCTTTGGCGTAGCCAAAGCAATACTGACTCATCCATACTACCTTCCCCATCAGACATCAAAACCCGTTCGGATTCAGGGTCAGGCCCCTCCTCCGGGATCGGCTACTCTCAATCTTTCGATTTTAGCACCTCGAGATGTCCTCATCAGGGAACTCAAACTTCATCGATTGATAATTCTCCACGGGTTGTTGGGCGAGGTAATCAGACAATACACTCCCCTTGATTGCTTTCTGAGAGGTATATCGAATATCTTATTCAATCAAAATCATTGGCCCTCTCGCAACCCGTCCGGTCATTACTGGCTCTTCAAAAATCTACCTGATCAGATCCATCTCGAAATCCACAAAGTGGTATGAACCAGCATATACTGTCTCAGTCGGCGAGCAGCCTATGCCAAAGTACAGCAAGTTTTTTCGAGCAGTGAATGTATTGTTTCACAGTCGGTAAACTTTTTGCTAAGGTAAATTGCATGCTCTTTTCGACAAGACTCGTCATGCTGACCCAATACACCTCGTAGACCCCTCGAAGGTCGTCAAGTACCAGATTTGATGATCGTCCCTCCAAAGGGAGATGTCAGAATCAGAGGTTCCTGCAACTTTCCTTTTATTTTCAATGCCCCTTGGCAATCATTATTTCGCCTGACCGTTTGATCTCTTTTTTCTTGAATGGGTTCCCACGTGGCTGTTAGGTGAGATGTGAACCATGACATGTAGTTCAATCTACCTAAGAAACCACGAACCTCTCTCTTTATTCTCGGTTCAGGCATTTTTCTCTTTTTTCCTCTTTTTTTTTTCTTTTTTTTAAGCAGGATCAACCTCGATTCCTCTCTGATAATAAACCCCAACAGCTTACCGGATCGCACTCTGATAGTGCACTTACTTGAATTCAACCTCAGTTTGAATTGTCTCAACTGGTCAACCGACTTGGCCAGATCTACCAGATGCCCCTCTTCTGGATTGGGACTTTGCTATCATGTCATCAACATAGCATTTAATTTCATGATGAATCATATCATGAAACAAAGTCACTCTGATACGTGGCATCGGCGTTCTGCTTCTCTAGAGGACAGTCTTCTCTCCATGATAGTTTGCGTGCAACGACATTGGTACTTGACCTGGCATATCCTGACATGACCAGGCGAAGGTACCCACATGCTCTTTCAACAGGGCTACCATTCTGCTTTCGACTTGCCCCTGAAGCGGCCCCAATTTTCACTTCCTTCCTGACCTCGGCGGTGCTTGGAATAACAACCTCAACCCGCTCCTCGTGCGGCTGAATCACCTTCTCCTCTTGTTTGGACAACCTGGCTAATTCCAGCAGATCATAATCTTCTTCGCCTTCTTCTTCAGCCTGATTGCTCGGATTGTCGAAGTCATATGAGGTGTAACCAAATTGTTATCAATGAGATCCGGAGAATTATCTTTGAATTCGGAACGAGACAAATCAAAAAGGAAAAAGGAAAACAAACATTGCCATTTTTATTTGTTTTTAAACTGCAAAAATAAATGAAAAACAGGGAACACCGCTTTTTGACTGAAAAACATCCATTTATTAATGATGCAGAAATGTTGCAAATTATGAACATGAGGTGGCCCTTACAATGAACCATTACGTGTCGGGCAACACGTATGGCTTTCATGCAAATAAAACTGAAAAACAGAAATTATTACTCTTCCAGCAGAGTGACAGTGATGATCTTTTTAGGCCTTCCAGTTATGGACTTCCATCCCTGGTACGCACGGCTTTATCCAACCATCAAACTCGCAGTCACTGTCAGTCCTTTCACCTACCGCACAGGCGTGATCTGAATCTTCAGCAATTGCACTCACCATCGCCAGACCATGCGCCGGCATGGGATTAGCATTAACATTCGGTGATGGCGCAAAGTTGATTGCTTTAGAATCCACCAGATCTTGGACTATGTGCTGAAAAGCTTTGCAGTCCTCTACACTGTGCCCGGGAGCACCCGAATGGAATTCACATTTGACATTCTCATCGAAATTGGCTGGCCTTTGATCCGGTCTCAAAGGTGCTAAAGTCCTCAACTGTACCAGCCCCAGATCCTTCAACTTCTTCAATAGGAAAGAGTAGGTCACAGGCGGCCTGTCAAAATGCTGATCATTCATCCTCCCCCTGACTTGATATCCAGCCCTCTAAGGCCTCTGCTGGAATGGCTGACGCTGCTGTTGCGGTTGCTGCTGTTGTTGTGCAGGCTGATTGTCAGCAGGAATAGTTACCGCAGCAGTGTGCTGGTAGTAACGATCCCCACTGGGTCCTCTTTGAGCGTAGACCGCACTGGTATCACCCTCATTTTTACGCTGACCGTTCCCGAAGGGCTTCTTCGATCCTGATGACGGAGCATTGCCACCCTGGATTTTCCCGAGCTTCAGCCAGCTCTCAATTCTCTCCCCAGCCACCACAATGTCGGCAAAATTTGTGACGGGACAACCCACCATCCTTTCAGCAAAAACCCCCTTCAGGGTACCCATGAAGAGATCAGACATCTCTCTGTCCACCAGTGGAGGTTGAACTCTGGCAGCCAGCTCCCTCCACCTCTGAGCGTATTCTTTAAACCCCTCTTTATTTTTCTGAGACATACCCTGCAGCTGGGTACGACTCGGAGCCATATCAGCGTTGAACTGATACTGTTTAAAGAAGGCATCGCCAAGATCTTGCCAGCTCTTGATATCAGAAGATTTCAGCTTGGTATACCATTCCAAGGATCCTCCAGACAGACTGTCTTGGAAGAAGTACATCCAAAGCTTTTGATCTGTAGTGTATGCAGAGATCTTGCGGACAAAGGCTTGAAGGTGAGTCTCCGGGAAGGAACTCCCATTATATTTGTCAAATGAGGGTGCTTTAAACTTCTGTGGGATCACAACCCCCTCGACTAGCCCCATATTTGACATGTTGACAACCCCAGGAGTGGCATAACTTTCAAGAGCTCTGATCTTTTCTGCCAGCAATTGTATCTCCTTGTTCTGTGGCTGGACACCGTACTGACCGAATGGTTCGTTGTGCATAGAAAACTGATCAGCCTCCCTGTCTTCCTCTCTGTCATCATCAACCCCAAAGAATGAAGGAAACAGGCTATCCTTCGGATTAGGACCCATCGGACTAGGTTGACCCCCTGTAGCAGTGCCAAAACCACCAGCATTATCATTTACCATACCCACAGTTGCTCTTTTTCCACCATCTCTGGATCCACCAAGCCCCTGGTTGGAGACACCATCCAGGTTTACACCACTATTAGCCGCTGAAGCCCGCTCGAGCTTCTCAACTTTGTCAGCCAAAGCTTTCTGGCCAACCGCAAAGCCTTGCATGATGTTGATCAGCTCAGTCATCTTGTCCTTCAGCTCGAGGATATCTGTGTTTGGGAGATCCATTAGTCTGGGAGTATTGCGTCTGGTGAAGTATCTGTGAGGACGGGTTGAGTGCAAGGGTACAGCTCTGCGAGCACGAGCAATGATTCCTGCAAAACAGCAAACAGGTTAATATGCATGAATGCAACGTCTATCCATATGAGGAACATTCCGTCCTTTGATTCTGGTTTCATCGAGACAGATAATATTTCACCAATAACATTTTGACATCCAGATGTCTCTCAACCAGATTCTCAATCCATAACACTCCCCATATGGCTAGACGTAAGTTTGGTGCAGATGAATGCAAACTGAGAATGATGCAGACGTATGAATGCAATGCATTGCCATCCTCCAAGCCCTCTGATCATCTGTTGTTCTGAGTCACAGCCCTGATCTCTGAACTGATCACCACCATCTGAGGGAATATGTAACCACAAATCCATCTCAAGGGTTCCGAAATAAACGGAAGACAGATACATCATCATCATCAAACAATCTCTGATCAGATAATCACAACCCTCTGAATCGGCCCGGGGAATCCTGAAATAAACGGATCCCCACTGATAAATAACTCGGACAGCACTTCGGCGTCTCGGAAAAAAAGGTCCATAAATCCGACTTATACATATGACTCTGATTAACTGTTGAACCGATAGTCACCATCTGAACATGCATCTGAAAGAATCACCCTCCCCTCACAGGTAAATTCTAATCAGGTCACCCTAAGGCGGATAATAGTCTCGACAATCGGGCGGAGATACTCAATGGGTTTGCCCTTTCGGGTGTGCCATTGTAGCTCCCTTAAGATCGTCTAAACCAAAGATCCGGGAAATGATCGGTCACCAGAGTCAACAGCTCAAATGAAGTAACTCAACCAAAGTGGATACTCCACAGAGGCAAGCACTATCAAATGAACCTCGTCCGGCTTGTGGTACATCACGTTGCCAAGCACATGTTGACCTAACATGAAGGAGGCAACATGAGACCACACTAGTCCTAGGTGTATACTCGGGCCTGGGTTTTAGCCCCACTCAAAACACCCCCCCCAAACAGAGGAACCACCTGCACAGAGGACGGCAACATGATAGTATGATGCATGCAAATATTTATGCAAAGATATATGGTCAGAATAATAAATGCAATAAATAACACAACACAAGCAACCCAAACTATCCTAGAACGCTAGGAGAGGCTCGCTTAGGGAAGATGGACCAGCACAGGTCAACATCTTGACGTCCCCAGCAGAGTCGCCAGCTGTCGCATCCGCGAAAAAACAACCGGCGGGCTAAAACAAAACAAACACCATAGAGCCGCCACTGCGCGTTATTTATCCCAAGATAGGGAAAGGAAACACTCAGAGAAACCTGGAAAAAGCATGGTCTCGCGACCAAAGAGAAAGGGTAAGGGAGTCGGTTACGCAAGGGGAAGGTATTAGCACCCCTCACGTCCGTCGTACTCGACGGGATCCACGCTCTAGGAAAAGAAAAGGTTGCTAAAACACCACACACGCACACACCGAAGACAACACAGGTGGGGTTAAGGGGAAGAGAGCTCGATAGGACATCGCATCCTATGCCTACGTATCTCGTCTGGAACGAGAATCAGAGCTGCCGTAGTTCGGCTCACGCACGCCAAACAAACAAACACAAACACAGGCAAACTTAGAACCGGAATGCCAATCGCTGGACTTACATCGGCTTCCGAACCAAACAAGCACAATCAGGATACATACAGCCAATCGCTGGGCTTACGTCCATATCCTGACACACAAGAAGATAACAAGCAAACGCACACAAAAAGAAAAAAGTGCCCGGAGAGACCTCGCACGGTCTCCTGCCTACACACTACCAGGGAGCTGTACTCGAGCCTAGTGTTATCATGCATCATTGCCCTATGTTGTGGTTTCTACCTACTTGCACAACTGCAAGCTAATCCTATCCAGGAAGAAAGCAAGCATGCAAGCATCAATCAAAAATAAAACAAACATTTCAAACAAATATTCACAAAGCACACACTATATTCAGTCAGAAGTGAGGCTCAAACAAAGGGTTCGACTGCCGAAGCAAGTCATCTGTACAGAGGTAGTATTAGCTCTTAACCTTGCCATTGAGGGGCTAAGGTGAAGCTGATGAAAGGTGAGTGAAGATTAGACTTCACAGCTCTTATCCCTGTCCAGGGAGAGCTTTAGACAAAGGAGCGTGGGTCCAGAATGGAGGGACCCTTCTACGCTCAAAGACTCTGACACAACTGTACAAAGTACAAGATCTTGGGTTTGTGTCCCAATGCATCAACACAGTGGTGTGAGCAGAGGGACGACTCAACAGAATAGCGGGGGATAGATTGCATATCCCTTGGGTTCCGCCAATTTCCTCATAGAGGTCTTCACCTGCTTGGCACAAAAGTAAACAATCACAATCATCGCCTCTTAAGGAGGACTTCAGACAGTTGCCTGGCTAAATAACAAGCCAGGTCTTCCAGACTACATGAAGACAAGAGAGTCTACCTCAACTGGTTTATAAAACCAAGCAGCAACAAACAAGTTCTTAAAGAACTGTAAGCGACTAAATGTACCTGAAATCAATCAAGTATCATCAGTACTCATACAAACCAACAATAAACAGCAAAAGTCAATCTATATAGACAACACAAGTTAATGCACATAAGTGCAAGCCATGAGCTCAAGCTCAAGCTTCCAACATCAAACAATCTCAAGTTAATCAACTTGCATTTATCTCCTTAAGCCTTTTGCATTTCAACCTGAAAGTCCAAACCAAATGTGAGAAACTAGACCACTAGGCCAAGCCTAGGGTCCAAGGGGGATAAAAAAATCAAAACAGCAAGTGCAAACCAACCAAAATCACATTCAAACAAATTAAAAGAAAATGCAATTGGTCCCATGCTCATATCCTTCACCATTATCATTTCATGCACAATTTAACATCAATCATGTAAGTTGCAACTTCAAATGACCAAACAGAACTATCTCACTCAAAAGCATATCAAAACAGTTCAATTAATTCCACAAAAATTCACACCTAAACAGGACACATTCAATGTATAGCATGTCAATTTTCAGCTCAATTGGACAAAAGGAAGTAGGTCAATGAAAATCAAGAAGTCCAGACACAATTATACAAGCCAATCCAAGGCATCAACACAAGCATCATCTTCCATAAATCATAAAACAGTGACAACAATTAAGAAATGAATGGGATCAAAACCATGATGTCCTATAATGTGTCTAAAATGCTCATACCAAATTTCATCTTCATCCATTACACTATGAGAATTTCACAAACAAAATGCCAACATGTGTCACACAATGTCACAAAATGAGCCAACAGAGAAAAAAATTGTCAATCAATTAGAAAACTCCATCAAAAATTCCAGCAAAACTCACATGTAATCTTGACATATCAATTATCATCCATACAAAATTTCAGCTCAAATCAACATTCCTAAGCCAGGCAAATAAAATCAGAAAGTTGACCTGGCTTGGTATGACACAAATTGTCACACCTCCATTCAAAAAATCATATCTCCATCACCAAGTATCCAAAAATCACAAACTCTACATGAAAATCACCATCAACATGTCCAGAACAAGCACAAAAATTTTCATTCATTTCTTTCGAAGTATGAGCATTTCATGAAGGTTTTGGTAAGACATGTACAAAATGAGCATATACAATCAATCCCTAGGCTAATTATTTTTCTACACATGCAAAAAATCCACAAAAATAACCATTAAATTCTACACATCATCATGAAAATAATGCAAAAATTTTCACAAAATTTGGATGTGAAATGAGCTCTCTATGATTTTTTGAAGTCATGGTATCAAAATTAAAAAACAAATGAAAAAGAAATAGAAATATTATTTAATTTAATGCGCCAGTGGCATTGCTGTAATTTTTAAAGCACAAGCCAAAACGACGTCGTCTGGCTTATAAGTGATGGCGCGTTTTCATTGGCTTACAGGCGCGGGAAACACATTTTTGAACCAAAGCCAAGGCAATTATGGATCAAACAAGCTTTTGTTCATGTTCTTCGTCAAAAAATATCCAGGAAACGCAGAAAATCATGATCCACGAATCGTAACCAAAATCAACAAAATTATAATCAATAGAACCGTCCTTCAATGTAGATTCAAGATATGTGATCTATTTAACCTAATTCCTACTGTGGCGAAGGGATCGATCGATTAAAGAAATGAACACAAATCTTCAAATCGAAATAACTCATTCAATAACTAACCAAAACGAAAACTAAGCACAGCATGATCATCTACATTGAACGCACTACAATAAGCATATGATAATTTAAGAAATAGTGAGATTCGAAGTTTTGCACCTTGGATATGGCAGCTGGTGTTCTTGAAGCTTTTGCGCTCAATTATCCAAAACAGATGCAGATGAAGCTTGAGGAAGATGATTGGAGAAGCTATCTCAGCTCAAACACGATCCAGAAGCAAGAATTCTTAAATCACCATTGATGAGCATCACATGAACAGTCGAGGTTCTTGAAGATTCTTGCAACAATTCACCAAAACAGTTGGAGAGGAAGATGTAAGGAGCACGAATCAAGAAGAATTTCACAATTTGGTTGAGAATTGGTGAAGATTTTGTGAAAAATGCTTGATGGTGTTCTTGATGAATTTGGAGAAAATGGAGGGAAAGTTGGTTAGGATTCTGAGAATTGTGATTATGATTTGCAATTCAGTTATGATTAGCATCTTATACTTCATCTTAATCACTTTCTTAATCACCAATTAGCAAAAACTCATGTGATTAGCATAATGTAAAATTTAAGTGAGAGTTCCAAAATGCCCTTGCCAAATATTGAACCATGACAGCTCATGACAGCTCAAACAACTTCTGTTTGGCATTTGTGATGTGTTGCAAATATCCTCATTCCAAAATTCCATGTGTTTCTCAACTTGGACCATTTTGCCCTTGGATTTTAATTAGTGCACTTGAAAATTGACCTTTTGCATTGACCAATTTTGATGAATTTTGATTATGCACCATGAAAGTACATGTGAAATGGAGTTTGCTCATAAAAAGATCACTCATTTTGGACATTCCATGTGAAAGTTATGCCACTTTGATTATAGGCATTTTTTGGAAAATGAATGGACCATAACTTGCTAACCATACATGGGAATTTCAAGTTCTTGGACTTTTTGAAAAGGTGAGAACAAGATCTACAACTTTCCTGTTGAACAAATTTTCATTTGAAGCTTTATTTGACACGTAATTTTGTGATGAAAAACTTTCCATTTTTGGAAACTTCCCTTACAAGTCACTTTCCATTTTTGGCAATTTTTTTTTCCTGACTTTATTTTCTTCATTCTTGAGCTTTGACATGTCAAATAACACTTATTTCAACATGAATGAAGTGTATCCAACTCTCTCCCACCTCCAAATCCATAAAATCAAGCACAGTTGACCACAATTGACTTTTTCAATTGATAGATGAATTTGGCAATGCACTGATCAATCTGAGCCCCAACCTTCTGATGAAATGGCTCAAGGATGAAACCCTAGCCTCCATAAGCTCAATACAATCATGCAATGATCCCCATATCCATCATAAACCCCATCTCCTTGCTATGCCCTGATTGGCCCAATGCAACTGATTAGGGTTGACCAGTGGTCAAAACCCTAATCTCAAGGACTATGCTCCAACACTTGATGATGACAAGACCATGATGATGATGATGAATCGTTTCAAACAAGATGAAGACCAATCTCCTTGAGAACCACAAAACCCTAATTTGGACCTCCACATCCCTAGATGATCGATGACCAGTCCAATGAAACCCTAGCTTGCACATAACCTCACCATCTTCTGATCAAGACTTAGGAGGATAACTTGCACAATGTAACCACATGATATGCAATATGCAATGCCTAATGACCTAAAAATGATATGCAATATGTTATGCTAGTCCCAAGAGAGGAGGGCAAATTTTGAGGTGTTACAGTATTCCAAAGAAAGTGTGTATGACTTCAAAGAAACAATATGTCACTAGGTGAACGATTTATGATCGAAGGTAGATAATGGTTTGTGAAAGATATGAATGATTCCCTAAGGCGGAAGAGAAATAATTAGAAGTATGCTCGCCAAGCATTCGCATCCTCGTGCATACGTATTCTCATTGTGCAATGAGAAAATCCGAAAAATCGTAGTTAGGAACTACGAGAAAAAAGGAAAGGGATAAATAGGTGTTTGTCTAAGCACCCAAGACCGACATGACAAACAACTAAAGGAGTATGGTTGAAGTGGTGAACAGTTATAATTCATACCAACAGAATTGTAAGATGGGAATCCATAAAGGAAAACTGACTTTGAATCAAAGAGTAAACAGACAGACCGACGAGTGAGGGGCCTGAGGCATGGTATCAGTGTCGTTGAATGACTGGAAACAAAGAGAAGTAAATGTATGGAAATAAGCCAAACAATTATTGATACAAAGATGGACATTTCATTAGGTCGTCCTAAAAGGGTGAACATGGAATCCAAAAGGAAGTATTGATTGGCACAAGGAAATATATATCACTTGCTAGGGAACAAACAATTTAAGATCAAAGAGAAGAAGTATCTTGGATCCATGAAGGAATAAACTCCGAACTAAATAATAAAGGTAAATCAACAAGTGAGGGGACCGAGGCATGGTATCACTATAGTGGAATAACCAAAAACACAGGAATTAAATGTCTGGGTGCAAGCCAAACAACTCTCGATTCACATGATGGACTATTTATTAGGCGTCCTAAAATGATGTGAATGGAATCCAAAGAACAATGATATTTGATCTCAAAAAGCCAGAATTGATTGATGAAAGAGTGATGGATTAATAAATAGGGTAGCTCGCGAAGAAACTCGATTCTTCTTCCTACGTGCCCTCATTGTGCAATGAGGAAATCAGAGCTTTCGTAGTTTAGCTCACTAGGGATGAAAAGAAATTGATTGGAGGCAAGAAGAAATGAATGATTGAGATTGAATTGATTAGAATGGCATGGAGAGCTAAGTGATAAGAGAATTGGCGGTTGATTGATAGAAATCACACTAAAGTCTATGAATAAGGGCGAACACTTTGAATATTTGGGGCATACGCCCCATACGCAAAGTCGCTCTAGACAAGGATATGAGAGACTCCCTCTCATCATTCCTCATTACTTAAGACTTGAAACGCATGATACTTCTCTTGACTGACAAGTTGCTGGAGAAGAAACTTTGTTGTTGATCCTTGTGTTGATGTTGAACTTGTATGAAGAAGTCTTGGTAGTTCAATTAATTCGTATTGTACTAAAGTCTATGAATAAGGGCGAACACTTTAAATATTTGGGGCATACGCCCCATACGCAAAGTCGCTCTAGACAAGGGTATGAGAGACTCCCTCTCATCATTCCTCATTACTTAAGGCTCGTTTTGTACAATTTGAATCGTTTTTACCAAGTGTTAACCTTTGATTTGTCTTGTATAATCCGCTGTTTGGTGTGACTGAGGATGCTTTGATTGAAGATCTTGTCTTGAGGCCTTGAGCTCCACAACTTGGAAGAAAAGTCTTCTTAAGTGACCAAGGGTCTTTTGGTCACTCAATTTAGACTGTGGGATTATACAAGTTCAAAGGATTTTTGATTAATTTAATCATGGGTTTTGTTTTGGTTTTAGGGAACTATGTTTGGACCTAATCAAAGTTAGTAATTGTTAGAAACCATCCTAATGGATCATGCTTTGATTTATTAAAAGTTGATTAAAATTCTAAGTTAGAAGTCCTAAGGGGAATTTTTTTTCCAAAATAACCAACTTTTTCAAATAAAATACGAAAATAACCATTTTTTCAAAAAAAAAATACCAAAATAACCCACTTTGGTTAGGATGCGCAGTATGCATTGGCGCACATGCATTGGGCCTCATGAAGAGGCGCCAATGCTTGTGGCGCCTGCATGGCCCTCAAATAGGAGGCGCCAATGCATCTGGCGCCTGCATTGCCCTCCAAGAGGAGGCGCCCTGCATCTGGCACCTATGTTCCCTTTGTGTGGTGGGTGTATGCGCCACCACATCTGGCGCATACACCCTCTTCTAGTTATTTTATTTTATTTTAATTTATTTTAGTTATTTATTTTTTAAAAATATTTTTGGTTTTTAATATTTAATATTTATTATTTAATACATAAGAAATAAAAATGAAAATAAAATAAATTCATTAAAGATGTAATAATTGGTTACATTGGAAATACCAAAAACCTAATGACCCGCCCGATTATAACGTCCTCTTGAGGTGTTTGTGGTCTTTGCGTGCTAACCTGATCGAGCGATGGCTGGTTGAAATGTCCGACAGAAGTTATGGCGGTATTTGACAAATGTGTCATCATTTGCTCCTAATATCCGGATGTGGCTTTGGCCAACGACGCTTCCGTAATGGAGTTCGGTGCCCATGTCATCGTAGTTAGGGCGTTGGGGTTGGGTGAATTAGGGACGGTATAGTTGCCCAAATTGGCCCATTGAGTCATTTTGAAAACGAAGCAATGGTTCTTGGGGCGTACTATAGTTAAACAGTGGTTGGGTGTTAATTGGTGGGGGGCTACGATGACGTGATCCATATGAATCATATGGGCTATAGACAGTTGTGGTTGTGGGGTTTGGTTCTTGGTTTTGTGTTTGGGTGGGTGGTATGAATGGATTGCGACGTTGGATGGTTCATTGTTGGGTGGTTGGCATGAATGGGTTGTGATGTTGGGTGTTTGGTTGTTTTGTGCATGTGATCGGTTGATGTTGTGTGGTTGGTTGTTGGGTTTGGGTGGGTTCACATTGGTGTTGGGTGGTGAATTGATTATGGAATATGTTGTAGCATTCCGAAGTACAGTTTGACCCGGTCACTTTGGTGCATTTCAACCTGAATGAATCGGATAATCGGTGTCTTCGCTGTCCAAACTGCAGCATCGTCATGGAGCACATCATGATTCAGACCCAGATATGGCCTCCAAACAAACTGGAAAAAAATACCAAATCGTTAGATGGAAAATAATTTGAGAAGTATTTTTAAATTAAAATATAGTTTGGTAGGAGTATTACATCACATGTCCAATGTGATCCAATAGATTTCGATTGACTACAATAGCGTGTTTTGGACACCTATTGTAGTTCATTCCCCTTACTGACCACCTAAGATAATAAAAAGAAGTGAAAAATATTATTTACTGTTAATTTAAATAATAAATATAATTAACTAAATGGTGAATGGTAGAGTGATAGACTTACTTGGTTGCAAAGGGGAACACGAATGGGCGCTCATCTATCGGCATCCTAGACCACCCCCAAGCTTGAAGCAAATAAGCACATGAAAAAAAAGTACTGGTATTCTTTTTTGCAGTTCTACACATTGCACTATATAGATGGGCCAACACAGCTGAACCCCAACTATAAGTGTTTACCTTATTAATGTTGCGTAATAAAGGTAAATACATTATATTCACAGAATTACCTGTACTTTCTGGAAACAAAAAGTTACCAAATAAAATCATAATATAACACCGAGCTTTTCTTATTTTCTCATACTCGGTTGAATCGTCGGACAATACTATACTGGCATAGTATTGTTTAAGATATTTTAAATTTATACCTTTCCCCCTTGCTTGACCGGATGTGTCTCCCTCAGTTTCGTCGTCTAACAAAGGGGCACCCAGTAATTCATTGCATATATTGTTGTCTTGGTTAACTTGCCCATTCACTGCCTTTCCGTCTATACGAAGACCCAACAACATGTACACGTCCTCAAGTATGATGGTACACTCACTAATCGGAAGGTGAAATGTGTGGGTCTCAGGTCTCCACCTCTCCAACAAAACCAGAATGAACTTGTAGTCCACCGAGTACGAAATAATGTTTAGTAGATTTCCAAATCCACATCCTCTAATATATGGTTCTATTAAAGGATCGTGGGGTACATATTCATGTACACAGCATCTAAACCGCTTCGAATCCTAATAACAAAAAAATAAGAAAATACAATTAGAAGAAGAAATACATACTCAACAAACACACATCTATAAGAAGTAATCCTAAAATAGAAACTAAAAAGAGAGAGACTACAAAGGTATAACACAAAGAAGATATGTATAAGAAGTAATCCTAAAATAGAAACTAAAAAAAGAGAGATTACAAAGGTATAACGCAAAGAAGATATGTATTAGAAGTAATCTAGAAATAGTAACTAAAAGAGAGAGAGATAACATACAAATGCCGAGATATTCTCGATTGTGCCTCTATGTTCATCGCCCATAGTCAACAAAGACATGAATTGAATTTGCAAAGCTTGAGTTTGGTAGATGAAATAAATGTGGTAGAAGAAAATACTTGAGTATTAATGAAGATGATTTGATATTGTTGATATGAGAGACTATTTATAGATGAATGAGTGAGTAGGTTTAGAAACCAAAAAGAGTGTGATTGGTTGCATGGAAAGGCAAGAGGAGACAAGTGAATGACAAAATTCAGCATGAAAGAGCATGTGAGGAATCTACTAGGCGCATGTGAAGAAATCACATGCAAGGGAAGAGGAGCCCTTGAGTTTGGCGCCTACATGTGATTTCTCACATGCAAGGAAGAGGCACCCTTCCTCTTGGCGCCTTAGTGTAGGGCAATTGGAAGGGGCGCCCTTCCTAGTGGCGTCTTTGTCTTCTTTTGTGAAGGGGCGCACAAGCCTTTGGCGCCTCAGTTGCTTTATGGCGCCTAGGGAATGAGCGCCTAGGTGGAATCTTAGGGCACAAAACTCAGAGATTCTTTGATTCCCTGGATCTTGTGTATTCTTTTCAATCTTTTCTCTGCGTGTTGGTTTCCTTCAACTGCATGCATGGTCAAGTCTGTACAGATAATTACCAAGTTATCAAAGCATTGACCAACTTACCAATGACCAACTATTTATGTTGTGTAGTTGAACAACTTAGCAATGCATTCAATTTCAATTTCATTCAAACTATCTACATATTTAAGTTTTCAACACAATGTCTTCCACACAACATTATATGATCACTGCACATGTCGAAGGTGAAATATTTCATCATCAGTTGTTCAGTTTTTGTTTTCGAAACACAGAGGTGACTCAGTTTACAATAAATCGGAGATTAAATTTTTCACATCTGAAACAAAGAATAGAAAAGAAATTGCAGTGCAATAATGTGGGTCAGATCATCTATAAAAATCCAGTTTGGTTTGCAGAAAACCGGGTAAAATTTTGTCAGAAGAAGATTCGAGATAATGATGATGTTCAGCATATGTTTGGCAGTCACGAACATTCCGGTTACAACGATATAGACTTGTATATATTACCACATCAACAACAGGAGTCTCAGTACATTGATCAGTCACAGTGTTTTGTGAGACTGATGACGAACAAGCTGAGGTGAATGTTCCATACGATGAAGAAGAGGAACCTGAGATCATGGTTGATTCGACGGTGAACGCTGAAGAGGAAGGGGAGCCAATTCCAGCAAGTCATGTATATTGCCCACCCCACACATGACCAGGTTAACTTTGGGTTCAGATGAACCTTCGGCAGATGTATGGTACAATCCTTACGTGCAAATGCAAGGATCTCTGAAACAAGGAGACACATTTCGCACAAAAGAGGAATGTGTAAAAGCCATTAAGAAATTCCACATGCAACTATCAGCAGATTTCAGAGTAGACAGAACTGATGCATCGAGGTATATAGTTTATTATCCAAATGAGCACTGCCTTTTTAGGTTGTCAGCTTCGTACCGAAAGAGGAGCGAGTCTTGGGAGATTGGATCAATGGGTCCAGATCACACATGCATGCTAACAAACCCAATGCAAGATCATCATAAATTAAGCTCTCAGCTAATATGCGATGAATTATTGTCTGTCATTGGCGATAATCCGTCGTTAAAGGTGAGTACAATAATCTCGCATGTTAGGGCAGAGTACGAGTACACACCATCATATAGGAAGGCATGGATAGCTAGAACAAAATCTGTTGAAAAAGTGTTTGGCAATTGGGAGGAATCCTACAAAAAACTTCCAAAATACTTGTTGTCTCTAAAACACTATACTCCCGGGACAATTATAAACATGGAAACATTGCCCGCATATACACCAGATGGTACGTGTGCTGTTGGAAATAAAATATTTCATCGTCTATTTTGGGCGTATCAACCGTGTATCATAGGTTTTTCTTTCTGTAAACCAATTATACAAATTGATGGTACATGGTTGTATGGAAAATACAAAGGAACGCTACTGATGGCAGTGGCACAAGATGGGAACAATAATATTTTTTCGATCGCCTTTTCCCTAGTTGAAGGGGAGACTGCTGAGGGATGGAGTTTTTTCCTAAGAAATCTCCGATTGCACGTTGCACCTGAAACTTGTAAGGTCATCATTCATTTCAAAACATTATAGGTCATTTTGACTGAAACCCTAATTTTGGGCCAACTTCCCAAGGACCTAACTTCTTTATTTGTTATGATTTTGAGGTGAGACCAAATGAATTGGAAAGCTTAAGATGTCTAAGTAAAATTTTATGTTGGACAAAATTTCATAATCCTAAAAGAAACACATGTGATAATACAAAATATTATAGGTCACTTTGGACCTAAGTTATTGAATTTGAAAAATGTCCAACTTCAAGTGCCCATAATTTTCTCATTAAAAATCCAAATTATGCAAATGTTAAGCCTAAATTGATAGCCTTGAAAATATGTACAACTTTGATATTGGAGGATTTTCCATTTGAGGCTTTCATCATTGAAACAAAAGGGCCTGAAAGTGGTTGCTTTTGTTGAAAATTTTCAAAGGGAACCTAGACATGTTTTGTACCCAAAACTTCACATCCAGTTTTCATAAATTTCCAAACTCCAAATGATTTTTTGTCCAACATGACTTTTGCTCCTTAGTCCAAGATCTTTCCAACTATTACTCACATGACCATTTTTGGATTTTCCATATGGGAGTTTCGAAGAGCTTAATGTTTGTGCTTATTTTTGCAATTCACATCATAACTTGGAATGCAAGCTTGTGCAGCCTCTTGTGCACGTCCAATTAAACTACATTTGATCTCAGAATGCATTTCCATTCATCCTTGGGCTTTGCACACGCCGTACAGACCCATGCATGAAGGATCCAAGTTTCATGCACACGAGTCAAACACCACCTTGCATCCATTACAACTATAAATAGAAGCTCATGCTCATTCAAAAATCAACCTGAAGGAGACCTGAAACGCTGCTGGGTTGAAAACCAAACTTCACCTAAAGGAATTTCAGTTTTCATTTTCAAATTCAAGCTTGAATTTCAACATCACTAGTTGACCTTTAAGTCTTAATTCCTTAACCTTGCATCATCATCACACTTCCAAATCAAAATTGGATCAAGAGCTTGGACAATCCGTGCTATTTGAAGCTCCATTTCAGAGGTATATCACCAAGCTTTTTTGATCTAGATCTTGAAATACAATGTGATTTGCTTTGGTTTGAGCTGTTTTCTGAAGTCCTCATGCATGAGGCAGGCCAATAGTGGTCTTAATTTCATAAATCGTGACATTTCAGATCAAGCACCATGATCTTCAAGCTCTTATTCCTCTCTAAATAGGAACATTGAGAAGGATCCATGGTTACAACGGTGATGTACATCACCTCAGCTTCGTTTTGATACCTTGCTTTTTCATTTTCACTAAAGTTTGATTCCCTGTGCGTGGTGGCCGGAATCAGTTGTCTGGCCGAAGAAGATGGGTGTTTCCACCACCATCCCCATGTGGGAGCTTCAGGTTCATTGGATCCGGATGAAATGTTATAATCTTGGCCTTTCATTTGGTTGACTTGTTTTAATTTAATGTGTGATGCGCTTGACTCACGTATAGCATATGTCCGTGCCTCTGAACCCTCAGGTCATGGCCACGTCATTTAATGAAATGATCCAAGCGCACTGGTTTTTTCTCTTTTTCTTATTTCTGTTTTAATTTCATTTAATTCACTTTATTTTCAAAAATTTATAAATATTTTATTTGAAGTCATTAAAATATGAGACCAATGCCTAAAATTTTCTTGAAAAATCTAGTTTCAAATTTTGATTTTTAATTATTTTTGTGACTTCATTTATTATTTCTTGTGAATTATTTGGTTTTTAATAGTTTTAATTCATTTTAAAATACTTATTGATATCTGAAAAATCCAAAAATATTTTCTTAACACATATGGATCATGATAAGTCAATGAAAAATAGCCTCATCAATTTCTTAATTGATTTGAGATTTATTTGAGATTTTAATTCATATTGTGTTATTTTTGTTATTTTTAATTGTTTTAAAATAGTTTCTGATTTCAAAAATTGTCAAAGCTTGTTTGACCATGTTAGACCTATGAGAATTTAATTGGACTTGTTGAAGTTGATTTGAATTGAATTTGAGGTTTGACCATATTTTGTCCATTGTATTTTTGCATTTATTTTTTAATTCAAAAATACCAAAAAATATGTTTGACTTGTTGACTTCTAATATTCATTTCTTTTCTGTTTAGCATTGGTTGATGATGATATGGTTCACTTTTGATCAATTGTATTTGACACTCGAATTCTCTTTTCATTCATTTCATCTTCATCTCATTTCTTTTTATTTTGGCCAATGAGTTAATGTCTTATGGTTGGTCTTGACAAATGAGAGGTTTAACCTTCTTTGATCCAAATCAAACTCAACTTGATTCAAGATCAAGTGAGTTGCTTTGTGTCCAAGATAGGTTGCTTCTTGGTCAAGCAAAAAACCTAAAGTCCATACAAGGCATTTCCTCTTTTCTTTTGGCATGGCAAGTTTTAGGAGCTTGGCTTACTAGTCATGATCTCTAACTTGTGTTTATTTGCCCATAGTTTTATTGACCGACCTCAGATAGGTGTGACTACTACATTAGTCCACTTATGATTGTTTAACATAGCGCTAAATTGTCTTATGACAAACTAACATAACTTCACTAATTACTTACTTTAATTTGAGCATTTATTTTATTGCAATTTACTTTAATGCAATTTTCTTTCTTGCTCATTTATTCATATTGCTTTTCCCTTTGCTCACTTGAGCACATATTTTATGTTTATGTCATTTTCCTTTTGCTCATTTGAGCTCATTATTGTATATAAATATATTGTTGTCTTGTGTTTGTTTTGTGTTTGTTTGTGTGAACCTAATGCAAAAGGAGAAAGGACTTAGAATTAGGACATACCTATGCTTAAAGGAGTTCAAGAGCAACTATGCCTTATGCCTTTAGAATGCTAAATTGGTTGAATAGCAACTAGGCCTCATTCCTTTAGAATGCTAAATTTTAAAGTTGACTTCAAAGGACTTCCTTTCCAAAACTTATTCTTTATACATTCCTCTTATTGTGTTGTGAACTTTTTGATGTTTGCTCTTGTGTGATAGGGATTCCATCTTGAGATAGTAAGAAGGATCATTGTCATGAGTAGCCAAGTTCTGAGAGACAAGCAAAATGGAGATCATAGGATCTTGAATCCAAATTTGTTTGATTGCTTGATTGTGTTTGCTAAGTCCAAAGGAAAGGAGTATCTTGAATCATCTCTATGATTTCAAGAAAAGGAACTCCAAGGGTTTTATCTTCTCTCTCCTATATTTGTATGCTTTAGGACTAACCCTTCTCTTCTTCTCCCCACTCTAACCCAAGCCAAACTCTTTTTGTGCAAACTTTGACATTGTTTTCAAATTAGAATCCTAGGCCTTATGCCTTTCACTTTTCAAAATCTTTTCATTAATACTCATTTTGAATAAATCTTAATCCAACTTTGACTTCATTTTATGAATAAACCTAACTTGTAAATACAACTCACTTCAAGTTGTTTTTGTGGTTCCAATGGCCACCTTTGTTATAACCTTTTCGTAAACATTAGTCATACGTTTCAGTTATCATAGTGGTTGATGTAAACCTCGCCTTATCCTTAGTGGTTGAAAAATAAGTCTTCCATGCTTATTATAGGGTTAACCCCTAACTAGCATGTTGAAGCCGTCTTTACATGGTGGATAGTTGGTTTAGGTTGAATTTTCTCCCTTTGATAATAAAAGGAGTTTGGAAGATCGGCGTGACTCATCATGGATCAGACCATGTCTAACAGGATTCGATATCTTCTCTTAGATACACCATTCCATTGGGGTGTTCCAGGAGGAGTAAGTTGGGATAGGATCCCACACTCTTTCAGATGGTCATCAAACTCAAGGCTTAAATACTCACCACCTCGATCTGATCGAAGAGTTTTAATATTCTTACCTAGTTGGTTTTGTACTTCATTCTTGAATTCCTTGAACTTTTCAAAGGACTCTGATTTGTGTTTCATTAAATACACATAACCATATCTACTGAAATCATCAGTAAATGTGATGAAGTACTGAAAACTTCCTTTGGCTGGTATGTTCAGTGGTCCACATACATCAGTACGTATGAGCGCCAAAAGATCATTAGCTCTTTCATCTTTTCTTGTGAATGGATACTTTGTCATCTTTCCAATTAAACAAGATCTGCATGTCTCATATGATTCATAATCAAAAGAGTCTAAGAGTCCATCTTTATGGAGTTTGGAAATGCGTTTCTCATTTATGTGGCATAATCGACAATGCCAAAGGTAAGTTGGATTTAACTCATTAGGTTTCATCATTTTAGTATTAATGTTATAAATAGGCATTTCAAGATCAAGGACATATAATCAACTGTTCATTTGTGCAGTAGCATAGAATATATCATTCAAATAAATTGAGCAACAATTGTTCTTTTATATAAATGAAAAACCAAACTTGTCCAAACAAGAAACGGAAATAATATTCCTGCTAATTGCTCTCTAACTGAATTATTAAACCACTAGGTAAAGTCAATACATAAGTTCCTACGGCTAAAGCAGCAACCTTTGGTCAATTGCCAACTCGTAGGTCAACTTCACCTTTTTCCAAATCTCTACTCCTTTTTAGCCCCTACACATTGGTACCAATGTGAGAACCGCATCCAGCATCTAATACCCATGATGCAGAAGTAGATAAATTAATTTCAATAACAAAAATACCTGAAGTTGAAGTCTCTACTCCATTCTTCTTATCTTCCAGGTACTTTGGGGAAGCAGGTTCCTTCCTTTGCTATGCCTCCACTAGGCTTCAAAGCAGCAACAATGGGTTTGGGTTTGGCAACTTCCTTGCCTTTCCCTTTATCACCCTGCTTGGTGGATCTTTTGTTCTGTCTCTTTCCATTTCCGATCATCAGAATGGACTTCCCTTTTGACTTCAGATTCTGCTCAGCAGTTCTTAACATGGATAGCAATTCAGGAAGAGATTTGTCCATATCATTCATATTGAAATTTAGGACAAATTGACCGAACCTATCTGGCAACGATTGCAAGATTAAATCAGTCGCAAGTTCCTTTCTGAGGGGAAAACCCAACCTCTCAAGGTTCTCCACATACCCAATCATCTTGAGCACATGGGGACCTACAGGGGCTCCCACAGCTAACTTTCGTTGAAAAGGGGCTTTTGAAACTTCAAACCTTTCATGCCTTGCTTGCTCTTGATAGAGCATCTTCAGGTGTTCGATCATATCGAACGCTGCCATGTTCTCATGTTGCTTTTGCAACTCTGAGTTCATGGTAGCTAGCATGAGACAAGCAGTTTCATTGGCATCGTCGACATGCTTCTTATAAGCATCTCTTTCTGCCTTAGGTGCAGAACTAGGAGGTTCCTCTTCAGGAATGGGTTTCTCCAAGACAAACAACTTTCTATCATGTTTGAGGACAATCCTCAGATTTCGGTGCCAATCCAGAAAATTTGTCCCAGACAATTTTTCCTTGTCAAGGATTGATCGCAAAATGTTGTTAGAGTTGTTTGTTGTCATGGTAATCTACATGAAAATATTGAAAATATAAGTATCAATAACATATTTAATTAGGCCTTTAATTAAATATGCTCCCACTATTTTACTCAAAACAAATGACCTTCACCATTTGGTTCAGAAAATCCGGTTGGAAGATTTTCTAGTGGATCGAGATCCACATTTCTCTTTGTTTTAAGTCCGCGTAGGCGGATTACACAAAACTAGGTTATTTAGGTAGGAACTCCTTCCAATTGCATCTAATACAACTCTCTAATATTTTAGTTGGGTGAATAACTCCTTACTAATATATAATCTTATTATAATTTGTTTAGTTAAGTTTGACCCTTTGTTTTAGCAATTGGATATTACAATTATCCCATCGCACCTTACTAATATAGAACAAGCACCTCGCGTAGGCAAAACCTACATTATCTGATACTAGTCATGATGAGTGCTAAAACTTGGAAAGCATAAACTTAATATTTAATTTGAGGGAATTTGAAATTATTTTGATCTCACTGGCTTATTTATCATATAAATCGTCTCTCACATGCTTCAACATACATTCACATGCATTAACATACAGAATGAAACAGTTATGACCCCTAGCACAATTGTTCTCCCAAGCCAATGAGAGAACCTAAGCTAACCTAATAACGATCTAAGCTTCTCCAAGCAAGATCTTCAAGGTTGTCCTCCTTTGATATTGAATTCTTCTCTTTCTTTATAACATTACATTACATAAAAGAAACTCGTTTTACATACGAGGGAGTGAGATGAGAAAAGAAGTTACATTAAGAGATTAAAACAGAGGCACGACACACAGGTCGTATTTTAAAAACCCAAATCAAAATAAAGGAAAACTAAGGCCATAACCGATCACCACAAGACAATAATAATAAACACATTATTATTATTAATTTTAATTCTTTTAATTAATTAAAACCAAATTAAATTTCGGCGACCAATCACACTACGCAGAGTTAGTCGGGGGTCCGCTGCCCGATCACAACCCTAATCGCATAACTCTTTGACAACACAACCCTTGTTTCGTCATTAACCCTAATGCACAATTTCAGGCCGTCAAACACATCTCGATTGTTGATTCACTATGAGCGATCAACACATCATTGCTTCACCATACTAATGTCGGATCAAGAAGCAAACGACCATTGATCGCTCAAAGGAAAATAACCATTAAGTGTTTGAATGAATGAAACAGAAACAGTATATCATATATACCGTATTTTGCATCAGGATTACTTATATCATATATATAACTTGATCGATCTCAATTGCATAACCCATGGACGATCGATGTATCGCTGCTTCACCATACTAATGTCAGATTCCGAAGCATAGTCAACATCAATCATCCAAATCGTACACACATGATGCCAAATTTAATTACTCGTTTATTCTTTGATTCATTCTGTCTTTTAATCGTATTAATACAGAAAATATAGAAAATAAACAGCTATCAGATACATGGTTTCGTAAGTGGCTTTGATACCACTAAAGGAGAAGGGCGATCCAAAACGCAGCGGAATTTAAAATTTCTCCTTTAGTGATCCTTACGAATGGGAATGATCAGTGATAAAATTGTTACCTCTTGTGGCGATAGTAACCTTTGATGCATATCTACGGAGCGATCACGAACGTTGAACGATGACAACGCCTCTACTCAGTCCACACGAACGGATTCCTTCAATCTCAGTGTTAGCTGCTAAGAATGAAGGCTTTGAGTGTGTGTGTGTGTGTGTGAGAGAGAGAGAGAGAGAGAGAGAGAGAGAGAGAGAGAGAGAAACTAAACTGCAACTGCACAAATGCTTCTACACAAGGGTTCTTTTTATAGAACCACTTGTGTGGGCTGCAAGCTAAAAAGCCCACTCAAGTGTATGTGGCCCATATCTTATAATATGCCAAAATCACTTAAGCGCGTGGTAGCTTACCATATTACGTATTCTACTTAAGTACATTGTACCTTACGATGTTCAACAATTCACTTAAGGGCACCGTACATTACGGTATTCCTTAGTTATTCTATCTCTCATCAATCCGCCATTTTGTGTGTGACCCTGCCGGTTTTCACGGCATTGGCAATTATATTAAATCACGTATTTAACATAATAAATAGTGAGCGGTATCTGTCGTATTACGCGAAAAACTGGCGGGAAAAAAGAAACAACAGAGCCGCCATCGTGCGTTATTTATCCCAAAAGAGGGAAAGGAAACACTCGAAGTAAACCTGGAAAAGACATGGTCTCGCGACCAGAGAGAGATGGGATCGGGAGTCGGTTATGCGAAGGGAAGGTATGAGCACCCCTACGCATTCGTCGTACTCGGCGGAATCCACGCTCAAAAGAAAGGATAAAGGTTGCTAGAAACTGATCACAAACATCACACAAGGCTGGAAGGAGACACAAGAAAACAAGAGAAACTAACTCGGCAAGATATCGCATCCTAGGCCTACGTAGTCTGTCAGGCACAGACATCAGAGTCGACGTAGTTCGGGACAGGGGGGAACATGCTCGCTAGGATGTCGCATCCTATGCATACGTATCTTCTCTAACTAGAGAAGAATCAAAGCACTCGTAGCTCGGCTAACGCACGCCAAACAAAACCCACACAGGAAACCGACTGCCAATCGCTGGACTTACGTCAGACTCCACACAAACAGGCGAACATGGAAACCGAACGCCAATCGCTGGACTTACATCAGACTCCGAACCAACAAACACACACAGGAAACCAACTGCCAATCGCTGGACTTACGTCAGACTCCTACACAATACAAAGGGGTTGAAAAAGCAAAAGGTTGCCCGGAGAGATCAGCTCAATCTCCTGCCTACGTACCTCATCTGGTATGAGGATCAGGGCGACGTAGTTCCCCTAAACAGGGAAGGTGGACTAGCCTAACCAGATACAAAGGGAGACACCAACTACTAGGGAGACTACGACTCGAGCCTAGAAGTTGTCATGCATATGATCCCTATGTTAAGGTTTCTATCTAACTTGCACAGGAAGCAAGCTATCCTAAACAGCACAAGTAAATACATACAAGCACACAAAGCAAGCACACACACTATATGCAAACAATTGGGCTCATACAAGGTTAGGCTGTGAAACACAAGCCAACTGGAATGGGGTGTTCTTAGCTCTTAACCCTAACATTGAGAGTTAGGGTGAAGCAGATGAAATGGGAAGTGAGGGTAAGACCTCACAGCTCTTATCCTTGGCCTGGGAGAGCTTCAGACAAATGAAAGTGTGGGAGTTCAGAATGTAGGAACTCTTCTCCACATATGACTGACACAACTGGATCTTGGGCTATTATCCACAATGCATCAACACAAGGTGTGTGAGCAAAGTGAATGACACAACTGAATAGCAAAAGATGGATTACACATCTCTTTTATCTGCCAATTGCCTTATAAAAGGACTTTTCCTGCTTGGCTCAAAAAGTAAACAATCACAAACATTGCCTCTTAAGGAGGACTTCAGACAGGTGCCTACCAATAACAGTAGGTCTTCCAGACTACATGAAGAAGAAGGATTATACCTAAGTTAAGCAACCCACAAGCTAGCAAAGCAAGTTCAAAAGAACTCAAAGCAACTTAGGTACCTGAAAAAATCTAAACCAATCAGTTTACAATTCAAACAATCAGACAGACAACAATCATCAGGCAATAGTACACAGTCAGTCAAAGCATCAAACACCAATGTGCAAAGCACAAGCCATTAGGCCACTTGTTCTCAAAACCTTCACAACAACTCAATATTAGCCAACATCAATCAACTAATCAACTCAAATGAGTGAACCACTTCAACCATGGTAATGTGCTTCTTAACCTGAAATCCACAATCCAAACAGTGAGTCCAAACCACTAGGTCAAAGCCTAGGGTCAAAAGAGGGTCAAACATTCAAAACAGAACATGAAATTTAACATGAATCATCCTTAATCACATCTGGAAACATTCCAAAAGGTCTCACATCAATATCATTAACCAAAACCATTTCATGAACCAAACATGGCAAGGTATGCAAATTGTGATCACATTGAGACATCAGAAGAAATAAATGCACATTAAATCAAAAATTATTCAAATAATCTTGGCAAAATTCATGAGTAAACAGGACATACAACATGATCATCACACAAAAAATTAGAGGCATTGGACATCATTAAGCATGGCAATCACATATCATAAGTGAAGACAAGCACATGTGTGACACAAACTGTCACACCAAGTTAGCATAGGCATAAAACAGGGATGGATCATGGTAAAAACCTAAAACCAAGGCCAAAACAACACTCAACATGCCTAGAAATAGTATGCAAAAATTCAAAAGCATTGGATAAGAAACAAGCATTTTATGATCAAATGAAGTTCAAGGCAATTTTAAAGCTCAAATGTGACCAACCAGAATGAAAAATCTCAATTAAATCAGAAATGATCCCAATAATTCCAACAAAAATCATGATCAATCACAACATCTATAACATGCATCACACAAAAAATCAGCACAATTGGAGATCATTTGGCATGGCAAATATGTCATTCAAATTGAGCATCACAAGGTGTGACACAAATTGTCACACCAACTTAGCATGATCATAAAACAGAAATGACAAATGGTAAAAATACCAAATCAACACCTAAATGTCAAGCAAAGTGTCTAGTTTCATCATGCAAATTTTCAGAATCATTGGATCAAAGACCAGCATTTCACAAATGTATAAGCAAGGCAAAGTCAAGTATGGACACATGTTCAAACTCCTTAGACAAAATATTTTCCAGGCCAGGCACAACCTGCATTTTGATAATCATAAAAAACTAGATTGAATGAGGAACATAATGCAAAAAATTGGGATGAATTTGGTTGAGTTTTCAATTTTTAATGAATTTTGGAAGTTGATGGAAGAAATAAAAAATGAGAATGGATCAAGCATGGCAAATATGAAGGAAATGGTGAATAAAAACAAGGCAATGTGAAAATGTTCTGGCCAAGGATCGAACCATCACAACATTTGAATCACTAGCGCGCGCATCCAAAACGACTGCGTATCAGCATGAAACCCTAAGCGCGCGCATGCATGGATTTAAAAATCCATAGGTAATGCCTATGCGTTCCGCAGGTAATCTTATGCGTTTTGCAACAAAATTCGCAGGAAAATCTCCAGCAAAACTGGAAAATGAAGAACACGATGAAGATCAGGAAGATCTTCATCCAACTTTTCCAGATTTTTGTCAAATGCTCCAGAAATGAAAATCAAACACAGCATTCGAATCATCATGCAACATACAATCAAGATCCATAAACATTTCATGAAAAAAACACATAAACACGCATGGATCGAAGGAATCAATAATCAACATCCAAACTTCAATTGCATGTAACTAACTCAAATCAACACCAAATCACTCCATTCAAAGCTCAGATTTATCACCATTAAAAGATCTTCACAACTAGCATAATGGATTGGAAAATTAAAGAGGTCGAAAATGTAACCTCTTGATGAGCAGAATTGAAATCCCTTGCTTCCAAGCCTTGCCACGCCTCAAATCTCTTCCAATATGCTTCTTGAGATGAATGATGATGAATGTGAGGCTCAAGGATGCACGAATCCAGCTCAAGCTTCAACTGCCATGGATGTTTCACACTTTGAACATGAACAAGAATGCAACAATATCCTCTGTTTCCACGTGCAACTGTGCTCAATTATGCTTCATGATGATGAATTGATCACTAGAAAATGCTTAGGTTTGAAGAATTTTGCAGAAAAAGTGAGAGAAAAATTTGGAGAATTTGTGATTCTAGATCTACAATTGATGAATCCGTGCAAAACAGTTATGATTAAGCATATATACTCCATGCTAATCATGTTTAAGAAGTGTTTAGGGCAAATGCAAATGAGATTAAGGAGTTTGTGGTGTAAATGCAAAAATGAGACTTCATGCTCCATGCACCCCCATGCACGTGAACAGTGCATGCTCAAGGTCCAAAATGCCTTAAAATGGTTTCATGCACATGTTGGAATTGGTTTGGTATGCATATGTTCAACCAAAATGAGTTTATGAAATTTCTTCCCAAAATCTTTATGAGTGAACCAATGCCATGCAAATGAGATTTCATGTTAAATGATGGTATGCTTGGAAAATACATGTTATAAGGATCAATATGCAAAAAGAACCACTCAAATTGGAGTTTTGGTTTGAAAGTTATGCCCATTTGAAGTTTGAACCACACTTTTCCATGATTGGACCATATCTCCTCAACCACACATGCGAAATCCATGATCTTGGGTTTTTTGGAAATGGGAGAGAAAGATCTTCAACTTTCATGTTGGACAAAATTTTATTTGAAGCTTTCTTGATGATGTAAACTTGAGTTGAAGTTTGTCTAAAACCTTTCCATTTTTGGAAAGTTCAAATTACAGGTCACTTGCTATTTTCGGAAAGTCCTGATCTGACTTCAAATCCTTCAATGTTGATGTTTGAAATGTCAAATGAGACTTGTTCACACATGAATGAGACATCTCTAACCATTTCCCACCTCCAAATCTATAGTTGACTTGACAGTTGACTTCTGTTGACTTTTGAGGTCTCAGATGATTTGCACATGGACTGATGATCTCTGAGCCTCCAATACTTGGCCAAATCACTTCAAAATAATCCTTGAATCATATGAACTCATGGGAACCACCCTAGGGCTTTGATCTCAAAGACAATGCTCTTGTGGCCTTGCACAGTTGAATCTCCTAACCAATCCTGACTGATGACATGTAAGGGACCATGCAATGACAATGCAATGTTAATGACCTAAAAATGAAAATGCATATACCAATGGTAGGTGCAAAGTTGAGGTGCTACAGCTGCCCCTATTCAATCAATTAGGAACCTGAACGGATGAGAGCAACGACTGTCAGACCTTCAAGGTAAACAGGGATTGAATACCAAAGAACTGTAGAAATTTGCACTCTGCGGGATATGATACAGGATATTTGCAACAGTGACCAGACAAGACGTTTACCGACGACTCTACTGGGGATTTTTTATTTTTATCAAAGGAAAGATACAGCCAAACGTCAACGGACGAATGGGAAAAACTCAACGTTTATCAACACCAACGGAGAGGTGACCAGACATCAACGGATGACTGGGAAAACTCGACCAGATGTCAAGGGACGAACGGGAGAAGCTCGACGTTTAACGACACCAACGGAGAGGTGACCAGACATTAACGAATGACTGGGAAGGGACTCGACCAGACGTCAACGGACGAACGGGAGAAGCTCGACGTTTATCGACACCAACGGAGAGGTGAACACTTCACTGGGGAACGAAAAACAAATACCTGCAACTGGAAACCAGATAAGACATTTACCGACGACTCTACTGGGTATTTCTAGCTGGGGAGCAACCAGACATTTACCGATGACTGGGATGAGACTCGATGTTTACCGACATCGAAAGATGATGTTTACCGACATCAAACAAAGACGACCAGACATTTACCGATGACTGGGATGAGACTTGATGTTTACCGACATCGAAAGATGATGTTTACCGACATCAAAGAAAAGTGACCAGGCACTTACTAATGACTGGGAAACAAGATATACAACCAGACGTCAACGGACGAATGGGAAAAATTCAACGTTTATCGACACCAAGGGAGAGGTGAATTTACTAGGGAAAAAGCTAAGCACAACCAAACGTCAACGGACGAATAGGAAAAACTCAACGTTTATCGACACCAACGGAGAGGTGAATTTACTGGGGAAAAAGCTAAGCACAACCAAACGTCAACGGACGAATAGGAAAAACTCAACATTTATCGACACCAACGGAGAGGTGGGAACTTCACTAGGGAAGGAGAAGATGTTACGAACATCGGACGATGATGTTTACCGACATCAAAAAGGAAGACCAGACATTTACCGATGACTGGGGTGAGACTCGATGTTTACTGACACCGACACGCTGGTGTTTACCAACACCGAAACAATGGTGTTTACCGACACCGAAAGAAAGAACACACGCGGGTGTTGACATGACACTTACCGGTATCACAAGAATGACATCTTCAACACGTCAAGGCAAGGCTAAACACTTGCTGGGGATCTCACTTGGGAGAATCAAGCTTTCCTTTTCACGGACGGGTGAGGAAATAAACCTCTCTGGGGAATATCAATCCTGAATGTTGTCAGGAGCAACTATAGCAACTGTGCCGTACAGATGTCGAACAATGATCCGCCTCTGCCGGGGATATGGTCTGATTAGGTTTCAACACATGAATGCATATGTTTGAATTTTTCTATGGCGTAATGCTCCATATTGAATGGAAATGCTACGCGATTTGAGGATGCAATGATCACTACATGCAAGATGCAAAAATGAAGAAAAACTCCTGCTAGGGAGCAAACGGATTAGATTTTCCAACTCTGCGGGGAGACTCTGTCTGAGGAATGCTCTGCGGGGGAGTAGCACCGACTTCTCACTCGTGCTGGAGAATAGCACTTCTGCTAGAGGAAAGGATAGATCCCACCGGGGACAAACTTCACCAGATCCAATCCACTCGGGGAATCTGCTAGGGAAACAACCAATGGCGATTTACTGGGGAGAGCTTCCAATCCACAGGTAGGATAAAATCTGCTGGAGATAATTTTCACCGAACCTGATCCACTCGGGGAACCTGCTGGGGAAAACCCTCAACATAAACCCTCTGCTAGGGAGATCCGCTAGGGGAAAACATTCCACACCCTGATGGGGAAAGTCATAACTTTGTTGGGGGAATAATAGACCAGACCATGTTGGGGATAAACATCCACAACCCTTCCGGGGAAAAGCGTCCACGACCACGTTGGGGATTGCAGTCCCACATACCCGACTGCTGAGGAATGAAATACTCCACTGACACCTCCGTTGGGGATACAACAACCTTCCAACTCGGTGGTGATTAACAATCTTCAGACTTAGTGGGGAACTGCCAGCTTTCAGACTAGCTGGGGATAACCCTACTCTCAGGCCTGCTAGGGAGTTAAAAATCCTTAGACCTGCTGGGGAATCAAAACTCCACAGACGTCTCTGCAGGGGAAAACATAGTTCTGATAGCCTTCAGACTTGCTTGGGGAAACAGTCACTTCCAAGCCTGCTGGGGAATCAATCGTGGCTTATCTGCCTCAGCCAGGAATCAGAGGTAACAACCTGCAAAACAGCGCGACAAACATGCACCAGGGGATTGCATGGACAAGATACACTCCCGTGTACTCAACATTCAAAATGATTTTCAAATGTTTTATCTTTCTGCACGTTATTGTCTAGCCTTCATGTTTTTATATGCAATGTTTATCAAAAATCGGACGTTTTTGCAAACAAAACAGTAGAAATAAAAACAAGAGAGTAATTTATCTGAATAACGACTTTTATTGATTGAAAATGGGCCTGAAAAGGCGAATACATCGGGAAGCAATTCCTAGGAAGAGGTAATTGCGCACAAAAGGAAAAATCTATCCTAATGGCAATGTGAACACGACATCCACTATTTCCCAATCCTGTTATGACTCACAGATCATCAGTTTTCCCCCAACTTCCTTGCTTTTTGAGAAGAATGATTAGACCGATCACATCTTTCGAGATGGCAGACAATGAAGCGCGATGAAGTACAGATATTCAGACTGTAGTCTTCGCTTTAATCCCTCTTTTGCCTGGATCGCCCTTTCGGGTTTTCAATCCACCGGGATACCCATTTTTGCCTAAGCCGCCCTTACGGGTTTTCGACTTACCGGGTGTACAAATTCTTTTCATTCTTTTATCCCTAACTTTTGCCCGAACCTTTTCTCTTTTTGGTTCGCCAGGATGCCCTTTTTTTGCCTGGACTCTTTTATTCTTTTTGTCCAGCGGGTCAATTTATGCGAAGTATTTTTTGACTACATCTGAGTTAACAGGGGACGGAAAATCTTCACCATCCATAGTTGTAAGCATCAAGGCTCCACCGGAGAAAACCTTCTTAACAACATATGGACCTTCATAATTAGGAGTCCATTTGCCCCTGTTATCTGTACCGGGAGGAAGGATCCTCTTTAAAACTAGATCACCAGTATGATAGCTTCGAGGACGCACTTTCTGATCAAAGGCTCTCTTCATCCTTCTCTGATACAACTGCCCATGGCACACAGCTGCCAACCGTCTCTCTTCGATAAGGATCAACTCGTTAAACCTTGTTCGAATCCACTCGGCCTCGTCAAGCTTGACATCTAGCAAGACTCTCAGAGAAGGAATCTCCACTTCAACAGGTAGGACTGCTTCCATACCATACACAAGGGAGTAAGGGGTTGCCCCGGTCGACGTACGTACTGAGGTACGGTACCCATGCAAAGCGAAAGGCAACATCTCATGCCAATCCTTGTACGTCACGACCATCTTCTGCACAATCTTCTTGATATTCTTGTTTCCCGCCTCTACAGCACCATTCATCTTTGGTCTGTAAGGAGAAGAATTGTGATGTTCAATCTTGAAATCTCTGCAAAGCTCTTTCATCATCTTGTTATTGAGATTCGACCCATTGTCAGTAATGATTCTCTCAGGAACCCCATAACGACAGATGATTTCCTTCTTGATAAACCGGGCAACCACTTCTTTGGTAACATTAGCATAGGAAGCTGCTTCCACCCACTTGGTGAAGTAATCAATCGCAACCAGGATGAAGCGATGTCCATTCGAAGCAGTAGGCTCAATCTTCCCGATCATATCGATGCCCCACATCGCGAACGGTCAGGGCGAATTCATGACATTCAGAGGGCTTGGTGGTACATGCACCTTATCAGCATAAATCTGACACTTATGGCACTTCCGAGCGTACTTGAAACAATCGGATTCCATAGTCATCCAGTAATAACCGGATCTCAACAACTTCTTGGACATTGCATGACCACCAGCATGGGTACCAAAAGAACCCTCATGCACTTCCCGCATTAGCATGTCTGCTTCGTGTCTATCCACGCATCTGAGCAGAACCATGTCGAAGTTTCTCTTGTACAACACGTCGTCCTGATTCAGATAAAAGCTTCCAGCTAGCCTTCTCAGGGTTTTCTTGTCATTCTTCAACGCTCCTTCGGGATACTCCTGGCTCTTGAGGAAGTTCTTGATATCAAAGTACCACGGCTTCTTATCAATAACAGACTTGGCTGCAAACACATACGTAGGCCTCTCGAATCGATTCACCGCAACATGTGGCACATGATTCCACCAATGAACTTTGATCGTAGAAGACAAAGTAGCCAGGGCATCAGCCATCTGATTCTTGTCTCGGGGGACATGATACAGCTTCACCTTCTTGAAGAACGTCAGTATCCTTCTAGTGTAATCTCTGTAAGGAATCAAATGCGGATGATTGGTATTCCAATCTCCATTGACCTGGTTGATCACTAGAGAGGAATCTCCATAAATGTCAAGCGTTTTGATCCTCAGATCAATGGCTTCTTCTATCCCCATGATACAAGCCTCATACTCAGCTTCGTTGTTGGTGACGTCAAAAGTCAGTCTGGCAGAAAAAGGTATATGATCACATTTAGGGTTGATAAGCACAGCCCCAACACCGTTGCCATTCACATTCACAGCCCCATCAAACATCAATGTCCACTTGTCATCATGATCCGGTCCTTCCTCGACAAGAGGTTCTTCATAATCTTTCATCTTAAGATACATGATGTCTTCATCAGGGAATTCAAACATCATAGGCTGATAATCATCAATCGGTTGCTCGGCAAGGTAGTCTGACAGAATACTACCTTTGATGGCCTTCTGTGACGTGTACTGGATATCATACTCAGTTAGAATCATCTGCCAACGGGAAACACGTCCGGTGAGAGCCGGCTTCTCAAATATGTATTTCACTGGATCCATCTTAGAAATCAATAAGGTAGTATGGTTCAGCATATACTGCCTCAGTCGGCGAGCAGCCCAGGCCAAAGCACAACAAGTTTTCTCAAGCTGTGAATATTTAATGTCACAGTCGGTAAACTTTTTGCTAAGGTAGTATATGGCATGCTCTTTTCGACCAGACTCGTAATGTTGTCCCAATACACACCCCGTTGAGTTCTCAGTCACTGACAGGTACATTATCAGAGGTCTCCCCGGAACTGGAGGTATAAGGATTGGAGGTTTCTGTAGATACTCTTTTATTTTGTCAAAAGCTTTCTGACAATCATCATTCCACCTGATTGCTTGATTCTTCCTTAGCAATTTGAATATCGGTTCACACGTGGCAGTTAGGTGAGATACAAACCTAGCAATGTAGTTCAATCTCCCTAAAAACCCACGAACCTGCTTTTCAGTTTTCGGTTCAGGCATTTCTTGTATAGCTTTTACTTTTGCTGGATCAACCTTAATCCCTTTCTCACTGACAATGAAACCTAACAGCTTCCCGGATCTCACACCAAACGTACACTTGTTCGGGTTCAGCCTCAGTTAGAACTTTTTCATCCGGTCAAACAACTTCTGCAAATTAGCCAGGTGCTCCTCTTCTGTCTGCGACTTCGCAATCATATCATCCACGTACACTTCAATCTCTTTGTGCATCATGTCATGAAAGAGAGTTGTCATAGCCCTCTGATAGGTAGCACCGGCATTCTTCAGCCCAAATGGCATCACCTTATAGCAGAACGTACCTCAAGGTGTAATGAATGTCGTCTTTTCCATGTCCTCTGGCGCCATCTTGATCTGATTATAACCAGAAAAACCGTCCATGAAAGAGAAAACCAAGGATTGAGCCGTATTATCAACCAATACATCAATGTGAGGTAATGGGAATTCATCTTTCGGACTCGCTCTGTTCAGATCTCGGTAATCGACACACATTCTGACTTTGCCGTCCTTCTTTGGCACGGGAACAATGTTGGCCACCCACGGGGGATAAGTCGTCACTGACAGAAAACCCGCGTCCAACTGCTTCTGAACTTCTTCCTTGATCTTAACAGCCATATCAGGACTAGTTCTCCGAAGCTTCTGCTTGACTGAAGGACAATCTTCTCTGAGAGGTAGTCTATGCACCACAATATCGGTATCCAACCCAGGCATATCTTGATATGACCAGGCGAATATCTCCACATACTCTCTCAGCATCTCAATCAACCTTCTCTTGACATCTTCCTTCAAAGCAGCCCCGATCTTGATCTCTCTCCTGGCGTCCTCAGTACCAAAATTAATAATCTCCAAACTCCTCCTGATGAGGTTGGATGACCCTTTCCTCTTGCTTCAACAATCTGACCAATTCCTTAGGGAGTTCACAGTCTTCCTCACTCTCCTCTTCAGCTTGGTAGATGGGATTATCGAAATCATACTGAGCCATAACATAATTGTTCATAGTGGAGTCTGTAAGATCACTTCTGCATGTTTAATGCTTTATTTTAGAAAAAAGAGTTCAAGAAAGTCACAAAAACAAAAACATTGCCATTTTTATTTTTTTTGAAAAATGAAAACAAAAGTAGAAAGACAGGGATCACAAAATTGTTTGCAAAACGTCCTTTATTAATGATATCATTGAAAAACATGATGAGGCCCTACAATGAACCATTACGCCTTGGGCAGGACGTAGGGTTTTGTGCAAAATGAAAAAAGAAAAGAAAATTACTCTGTTTGAAGAGTAACTTGGACCACATCTTCTGCTGTCCAGTTGTTGATCGTCTCCCCTGGTGCACACGGGCCAACCCAGTTGTCCAGATCACAATCACTGTCACCGTCTTCACTACTGGCTGCAAAGACGTCACCGTGATTCATCAGCCCAGCGCTGGTAAAGGTACTCGGACCTATCTGCACACCCTGCTCCGCCTGCAGAGGTTGATAGCCAATACCGAACTTGTCCTCTTTGATAGGCAGATCCACCATCTTACCCCAGCCTTCTGACTTACCAGAGTTGACAACCTCCACTGCTTGCTTATACGATGCAATTGAGGCACTTGGCTTCTTCTGCTCAGCAAAAGCCACCCTCTCAAGAGCAACAATCTCGAACGCCTGGCATAAAGTTTCATGGATCTCGCCATCCACCTCTACATACTTGAAAGAGGATAGGTGACTCACCAGAATCTCTTCTTCACCGCACATAGTCACAATCTGACCGTTCCAGACATACTTCAGCTTTTGATGGAGAGTTGACGAAATTGCCCCAGCCGCGTGTATCCAAGGACGCCCCAATAGGCAACTATATGCTGGTTGGATGTCCATCACATAGAAGATAATATCAAATACCTCCGGGCCAATCTTCACTGGCAACGTGACTTCACCAAAAACAGACCGTTTGGATCCATCAAATGCACGAACGATAAGATCGCTTGGAGTGAGGATAACCCCTTCAACATCAATCTTACCCAGGATCTTCTTGGGCAACACATTCAAAGACGAGCCAGTGTCCACCAACACATGTGACAACACTACACCCTTGCACTCCATAGTGATATGCAGGGCCTTGTTATGGTTACGACCTTCAGGCGTCAGATCCAAATTTGTGAACCCCAAACCATGCCTGGTTCTCACGTTGGCAATGACACCCTCCAACTGGTTGACAGAGATTTCCTGAGGCACGTAAGCTAGATTCAGCATTTTCAACAAGGCATTACGGTGTGCCTCAGAGCACAGGAGCAATGAGAGTATAAAAATTTTGGACGGAGTTTGATTCAGCTGATCTACAATCTTGTAGTCACTCTTCTTGATTATCTTCATGGACTCCTCCACGTCCTTCTCGAATGAACCCTCAGGCGCCTCCTTCTGAGCAGGTTCTTCCTCAACCACAGCCTGTTTACCCTTAGCCTTGGCAAGAGCTTTAGCATTATTGTCCCTCAACGGTTGGGGTGCAAACAGACGTCCACTTCTAGTAAACCCTCCTGGTCCTCAAACATTGTCCACAACTGGACCAACAACCACAGGAGTTCTACTAGGCAACCCAATAGTCACATGAGCTTGATTAACTGGCCTCACCTGACCTTTAGCCCTTCGGTTACTGCGATAAGCATTGTCATACTTCCATGGCACAGCCCTACTATTCTCAACAGGTCTTCTACCAGAAGCAACGATGGTAGCTGGAGTACTGATAATCACGGGAGCAGAAATGGTAATAGGAGTACCAACAGTTGTAGGCGCACTAACAGTCCTCTGGCCACGTCCCTCGGACGGTTTGAAATAAATGGTGACGGTTGACACCACCCCACGATCCTTCACGGCCCGAACAAACTGTAAACAACCCTCATTAATCAAATTCTGAATACCAGCCCTCAACTGTATGCAACCATTCTCTGAATGAACACAATCTGAACAGTCTTCGTAACAGCCCGGGAATATTCCCCCACTCAACAGACGATCCTTCACAACAAACATCGAGGTCTGAACATCCTCCACACTGACCACCAAGTCTTCAGCTTCTCCACCTTCAACATTGTTTACCCTGTGTGCTCCATGCTGAGGCATAGGGTTGTTTACAACATTCGGCACAAGAGCAAAATTGATAGTTTTGGCGTCAATTAAGTCCTGGACCTTATGATGAAAAGCCCCGCAGTTCTCAATATGGTGCCCCGGTGCACCAGAGTGGAAATCACAACGCACGTTGGCATCATACCCAGGTGGTATCTTTGTCAACGGAGCCATGGTACGCAACTCTACGAATCCCAATCTGAGCAACTCAGGTAGCAACTCAGCATAGGTCATCGGCAACGGGTCAAAACGTCGATCAGGCATCCTCTGTCTGGGCTGATACGGACGTTGTTGTTGTTGTTGTTGTGGTGGTGGCGGTTGTTGAACCCTCTGTTGTTGCTGTTGACGAGGTTGAGGTGATGGGATAGTTACAGCAGCAACCTGGCAATATTGCCCTCTGTTTGTATTCCTCCTACTGTGCACGGCATTAGTTTCACCCTCTCTCCTGCGAGGTGCCCCAGCAAACGGCTTCTTCGAAGATGAGGACCCAGCATCCTGAATCTTTCCAGCTTTGATTAGGCTCTCTGTCCTTTCCCCACAGATTACAACATCTGAAAAACTACCGAACGGGAAGCTTCCCATCCGGTCCATGAATACTCCCTGCAATGTTCCGATAAACATATCGATCAGTTCCCTCTCCAGCATAGGGGGTTGTACTCTTGCATCCAACTCACGCCATCTCTGGGCGTACTCCTTGAAACTTTCCCCGGATTTCTGACAAAGACTCTGCAACTGAGTCCGGCTCGACGCCATGTCCACATTATGTTTGTACTGCCTCAAGAAGGCCTCACCCAAATCCCTCCAATTTCGGATAGAATCTCTCTTCAGCTCCATGTACCAATCCAAGGAAGCCCCAGACAAGCTATCCTGGAAAAAATACATCCACATTTTCTCGTCATCTGTGTAAGCAGAGATCTTTCTGTAATACGCCTGCACATGGGTGCGAGGACAAGAAGTACTGTTGTATTTACCAAATAAGGGTGCTTTGAATTTGTAGGGAATTCTCAACCCTTCTACCAACCCCATATTCGTAACATCAAAACCCATGGAGTTCTGACATTCCATAGCTCTGATTTTTTCAGCAAGGGCATCAACCTTTCGATCCTTCTCTTCAACTCTTACAACCTCGTCATCTTCACCGAGCAAGGTAAACATATCTTCCTGTCTGTCAACCAGCGGAGCAGGATGGCGAATCAGAGCCCGGGTAGCTCTGACATTAACAGTCTCTGCAGCAAGAGGTTGTCCGTTGATTCTGATACCCCTCAAATCATCACCCACGGCGTAGTCATTGACGGGAGCAGCAGCGACAACATTATCATGAACCGGGACACCCACTGGTGAAGCACGGTTGGACGGTGGAATCACGGCTTCCTGTCTCTGGGCTAAGGCACGCAGCTCCTCTTGCCCCTGAACGACCCCGTGCATCATTGTCATGAATTGGGCCATGTTAGCCCTCATCTCAGCCAGCTCTGCTTGAACTTGGTCCATGTTCCTTTGTTGATTCAATCTGGTTGCGTAACGGTGCGGTCGTTGATCAGCAATCCTGCCTAAACACAGGAACCAGAGTGAGAAGCCACGAACAAGAACACCTGTGATGCAAAATGATATGTGTATGATGCTTATGATGCGTATGATATGTTCATTTCTCAGGCATTCAAAGAGCCTAATTCATCTTCAAGAAATGGCAACCTACAATACACAACAAGGAAGCAACACAAGATAATGAGCGCAAGGTGAAACACCAACAACCTCATCTATAGATATGAGCAACAAGGATCATACAACAATATTCAAAGATCCAAATGATCAGAGTACAACAATGAATCCCATCCAACAAGCCTGGAGGTGATTCTCAACATACACAACAGAGATACAAGCTAAGACAAATGGCTTCCAGGAATGAGAGTCTTCAGGTAATGACACTGGTCTATCAACAGGTCACACTCTGAACATTCTGGCAAGGGAGTGAGCTTCTCCTTCAGTTGTCTTCTGAGCTCTACCACTTCTGCTTCAAGTTGGCTTTCTGATGCATGTCTCAAGTCTACTTCCTTCTTCAATTGGATGTCTTTGTCTCTAAGTTGCTTCTCCAAGTCTCTTATCTTCTTCTGATAACTGGCTTTCGCTCTCTGCAACCTCAAGCATTCCCGGTGTTCTGCATTCAACAAGGTCTCCATTTCCTCATAGGACATCTTCTTGCTCTTCAATCTAGCAACATCTTCGCCCTGCATGTCTCTGAGTTGATGAGCCAAGTTCAACTTATCAGCTTTGGCTTTGTAGAGCTCCACCTGGGTATCTTGCTCCCTCTCTTTCAACCGACGATTCTCCATCAGGGCTTGCTTGTACTGCTCAGCAGGCACACTCTCAGCAAGGATCAAAGGTGGTTGCACCTGCAATGACTCCATCCTATCATAGGGCAACAACAAAGTCTCAATTCTCTTCTTGACCCAATCAATGTAGTCAGGCATAGCAATGGCAAACTTCTTCCCTAGAACAGCTCCATCCTTGACACCAATGGTCTTCCAAGCTCTTCCCACTCGCTCCAAACTAACAGGGTCACTTCGCTTCTCAAAATACACACTCTCAGCTATCTCAGCATCAAGTGGTCTTCCATTCATCACAAACCCCAACTGGCGAAGAGAAAGAACTGGATTATAATTGATGCAACCCTTAGTCCCTACAAGTGGCACATTACGGAATTCTCCACAACTCATAATGACATTACGCACATCCATCCGGTAAGATTGCCACCTGATATCATAGGAGGTAAGAGACATAACCCTCTGAGTCCACTTATGAGTTCTCTGAGCATCCACAAAAGGTCCACTGCCTGGCAGGAGAGACAAGAACCATTTGAGCAAAAGTGGGAGACAGCATCTGATAGCTCCACCCTTACCGTGCCTGCTGTGAATAGCATAGTAAGTGTCAGCTAACAAGATAGGAACTGGGTTTCCTCCAATGAAGATAGTGACTGCAGCATAGTCCACAAAGTTGGGCATACTCGGGAACAGGACAATCCCATAGATCATGATGGCCAACTGAGCATGAAAAGCCTCCCAATTTCCCTTCTCTGCTTCTTCTCTAGCTATCCTCAACAAGAACTTCAAAGGCAAACCCACAACATCCCCACTGGACTTCCAATTATCACTGACTTCTTTGATACCCAAATGAAAGGCTCTGGCAATGACTCTGAAATCAACCTCCTTTGGAACATCCAAGAAAGGAACCTGATACCGGATCGGGACATTCAGCAGAATAGAGTACTCCTCAAGGGTGGGCGCTAACTGATAGTCCTGAAAGGTGAAGCAACGAAGCTTTGGGTCGTAGAACTGCAGAAGAGTCTGCAACGGCACTAGATCTACCACCATCTTCAATAGTGTCAACAAATCCCTATACTGATCAACAAACCCCTTTTGATTACCACTGGCCACAAGGTTGCCCAACTCTATCAGGGACGTCAATGGCTCACGATGAAAACTGTAGGAGCAAGTCTTCCGCTTCAACTCTGGAACGGATGCCATCTCTCATAATGAATAGACTCCTGAATGAACCTGAGAAATGATATGCATGAAGAGATTAGCTTTTTTTCTTTTCTCATTTTTTCCTTCAATTCACTTTTTTTCATTGCATTATTTTTTTGAAAATAAACATGCTATGATGCGAATGATGCAGACAAGACTGGCTGGCTGTGTATCTCGGAGCACCGGATCAAAGCTTCGGCTTGAACTCGGAACCACAAATCATCTGAGACCCAAAGTCATATGAGACCCATATTTGAAGAACCAAGTCACCAACAGGACCACAAGTCACCAACAAGTCACCAACTCTACCTGTAATAATGATCATTCCCTCCCCACTCACGGGTGTCATCTAGGCCAGGGTAAGGTCGAGAGAAACGCAGCATAAATAACCCTTTCATAGAATATCATCATGTACACACCCGAAGTATGCAACGATCATACCCCATCAGAGTCTGAACTGCTCGTGATATCAAGTTCCGCTAAGAGGCGCAATACCACCCGCTTCCCATGAATCACTATATTTCTAGGTGTCCTAGATTTCACTCATAGCCTGGGTATTGGGCCTTTTACCTCATGTAACTCCCACCCCAACAGAGAGACAAACACAACCAACACAGATGAATAAATGATGAATGCAAACATAAATGCAAATATAAACAAATAAATGCAATAAATGAAACAGCAAAAGCAACCAAACCCTATCCTAGAGAGCGCTAGGAGAGACTCGCTTAGGGAAGATGGACCAGCAAGAGGTCAACTTCTTTCTAGTCCCCAGCAGAGTCGCCAGCTGTCGCATTACGCGAAAAACCGGCGGGAAAAAAGAAACAACAGAGCCGCCACCGTGCGTTATTTATCCCAAAAGAGGGAAAGGAAACGCTCGAAGTAAACCTGGAAAAGACATGGTCTCGTGACCATAGAGAGATGGGATCGGAAGTCGGTTATGCGAAGGGAAGGTATGAGCACCCATACGCATCCGTCGTACTCGGCGGGATCCACGCTCAAAAGAAAGGATAAAGGTTGCTAGAAACTGATCATAAACATCACACAAGGCTGGAAGGAGACACAAGAAAACAAGAGAAACTAACTCGGCAGGATATCGCATCCTGGGCCTACGTAGTCTGTCAGGCACAGACATCAGAGTCGACGTAGTTCGGGACTGGGGGAAACGTGCTCGCTAGAATGTCGCATCCTATGCATACGTATCTTCTCTAACTAGAGAAGAATCAGAGCACTCGTAGCTCGGCTAACGCACGCCAAACAAAAACCACACAGGAAACCGACTGCCAATCGCTGGAATTACGTCAGACTCCACACAAATAGGCGAACATGGAAACCGAACGCCAATCGCTGGACTTACATCAGACTCCGAACCAACAAACACACACAGGAAACCAACTGCGAATCGCTGGACTTACGTCAGACTCCTACACAACATAAAGGGGTTGAAAAAGAAAAAGGTTTCCCGGAGAGAGCAGCTCAATCTCCTGCCTACGTACCTCATCTGGTATGAGGATCAGGGCGACGTAGTTCCCCTAAACAGGGAAGGTGGACTAGCCTAACCAGATACAAAGGGAGACACCAACTACTAGGGAGACTACGACTCGAGCCTAGAAGTTGTCATGCATACGATCCCTATGTTAAGGTTTCTATCTAACTTGCACAGGAAGCAAGCTATCCTAAACAGCACAAGCAAATACATACAAGCACACAAAGCAAGCACACACACTATATGCAAACAATTGGGCTCATACAAGGTTAGGCTGTGAAACACAAGCCAACTGGAATGGGGTGTTGTTAGCTCTTAACCCTAACATTGAGAGTTAGGGTGAAGTAGATGAAATGGGAAGTGAGGGTAAGACCTCACAGCTCTTATCCTTGGCCTGGGAGAGCTTCAGACAAATGAAAGTGTGAGAGTTCAGAATGTAGGAACTCTTCTCCATATATGACTGACACAACTGGATCTTGGGCTATTATCCACAATGCATCAACACAAGGTGTGTGAGCAAAGTGAATGACACAACTTAATAGCAGGAGATGGATTACACATCTCTTTTATCTGCCAATTGCCTTATAAAAGGACTTTTCCTGCTTGGCTCAAAAAGTAAACAATCACAAACATTGCCTCTTAAGGAGGACATCAGACAGGTGCCTACCAATAACAGTAGGTCTTCCAGACTACATGAAGAAGAAGGATTATACCTAAGTTAAGCAACCCACAAGCTAGCAAAGCAAGTTCAAAAGAACTCAAAGCAACTTAGGTACCTGAAAAAATCTAAACCAATCAGTTTACAATTCAAACAATCAGACAGACAACAATCATCAGGCAATAGTACACAGTCAGTCAAAGCATCAAGCACCAATGTGCAAAGCACAAGCCATTAGGCCACTTGTTCTCAAAACCTACACAGCAACTCAATATTAGCCAACATCAATCAACTAATCAACTCAAATGAGTGAACCACTTCAACCATGGTAATGTGCTTCTTAACCTGAAATCCACAATCCAAATAGTGAGTCCAAACCACTAGGTCAAAGCCTAGGGTCAAAAGAGGGTCAAAAATTCAAAACAGAACATGAAATTTAACATGAATCATCCTCAATCACATCTTGAAACATTCCAAAAGGTGTCACATCAATATCATTAACCAAAAGCATTTCATGAACCAAACATGGCAAGGTATGCAAATTGTGATCGCATTGAGACATCAGAAGAAATAAATGCACATTAAATCAAAAATGATTCAAATAATCGTGGAAAAATTCATGAGTAAACAGAACATACAACATGATCATCACACAAAAAATTAGAGGCATTGGACATTATTAAGCATGGCAATCACATATCATAAGTCAAGACAAGCACATGTGTGACACAAACTGTCACACCAAGTTAGCATAGGCATAAAACAGGGATGGATCATGGTAAAAACCTCAAACCAAGGCCAAAACAACACTCAACATGTCTAGAAATAGTATGCAAAAATTCAGAAGCATTGGATAAGAAACAAGCATTTTATGATCAAATGAAGTTTAAGGCAATTTTAAAGCTCAAATGTGACCAACCAGAATGAAAAATCTCAATTAAATCAGAAATGATCCCAATAATTCCAACAAAAATCAAGATCAATCACAACATCTATAACATGCATCACACAAAAAATCAGGACAATTGGAGATCATTTGGCATGGCAAATATGTCATTCAAATTGAGCATCACAAGGTGTGACACAAATTGTCACACCAACTTAGCATGATCATAAAACAGAAATGACAAATGGTAAAAATACCAAATCAACACCTAAATGTCAAGTAAAGTGTCTAATCTCATCATGCAAATTTTCAGAATCATTGCATCAAAAACCAGCATTTCACAAATGTATAAGCAAGGCAAAGTCAAGTATGGACACATGTTCAAACTCCTTAGACAAAATATTTTCCAGGCCAGGCACAACCTGCATTTTGATAATCATAAAAAACTAGATAGAATGAGGAACATAATGCAAAAACTTGGGATGAATTTGGTTGAGTTTTCAATTTTTAATGAATTTTGGAAGTTGATGGAAGAAATAAAAAATGAGAATGGATCAAGCATGGCAAATATGAAGGAAATGGTGAAAAAATACAAGGCAATGTGAAAATGTTCTGGCCAAGGATCGAACCATCACCACATTTGAATCACTAGCGCGCGTATCCAAAACGACTACGTATCAGCATGAAACCCTAAGCTTGCGCATGCATGGATTTAAAAATCCGCAGGTAATGCCTATGCGTTACACAGGTAATCTTATGCGTTTTGCAACAAAATTCGCAGGAAAATCTCCAGCAAAACTGGAAAATGAAGAACACGATGAAGATCATGAAGATCTTCATCCAACTTTTCCAGATTTTTGTCAAATGCTCCAGAAATGAAAATCAAACACAGCATTCGAATCATCATGCAACATACAATCAAGATCCATAAATATTTCATGAAAAAAACACATAAACACAAATGGATCGAAGGAATCAATAATCAACATCCAAACTTCAATTGCATGTAACTAACTCAAATCAGCACCAAATCACTCCATTCAAAGCTCAGATTTATCACCATTAAAAGATCTTCACAACTAGCATAATGGATTGGAAAATTAAAGAGGTCGAAAATGTAACCTCTTGATGAGCAGAATTGAAATCCCTTGCTTCCAAGCCTTGCCACGCCTCAAATCTCTTCCAATATGCTTCTTGAGATGAATGATGATGAATGTGAGGCTCAAGGATGCACGAATCCAGCTCAAGCTTCAACTGCCATGGATGTTTCACACTTTGAACATGAACAAGAATGCAACAATATCCTCTGTTTCCACGTGCAACTGTGCTCAATTATGCTTCATGATGATGAATTGATCACTAGAAAATGCTTAGGTTTGAAGAATTTTGCAGAAAAAGTGAGAGAAAAATTTGGAGAATTTGTGATTCTAGATCTACAATTGATGAATCCGTGCAAAACAGTTATGATTAAGCATATATACTCCATGCTAATCATGTTTAAGAAGTGTTTAGGGCAAATGCAAATGAGATTAAGGAGTTTGTGGTGTAAATGCAAAAATGAGACTTCATGCTCCATGCACCCCCATGCACGTGAACAGTGCATGCTCAAGGTCCAAAATGCCTTAAAATGGTTTCATGCACATGTTGGAATTGGTTTGGTATGCATATGTTCAACCAAAATGAGTTTATGAAATTTCTTCCCAAAATCTTTATGAGTGAACCAATGCCATGCAAATGAGATTTCATGTTAAATGATGGTATGCTTGGAAAATACATGTTATAAGGATCAAGAGACTGATGTCACAGAAGATGTTAAAACATTTCTGAATAATGCCCCAGCTGATCTCCTGGACAAAAGTAATGAGACTTAGTCCACTCAAGCTGAACCAAAAGCTGATAAAGTTAATAAGGGATCCTCTATCAGAATTCAGAAGGATCATCCTTAAGATCTCATTATAGGAGACCCAAATAAAGGGCTCACCACTGGATCAAGGGAAGTTATCTCACATGCCTGTTTTGTGTCCAAGATTGAGCCTAAGAATGTCAAAGAAGCCTTAACTGATGAATTTTGGATTAATGCCATACAGAAAGAGTTAGGCCAATTCAAGAGAAATGAAGTGTGGGAATTGGTTCCAAGACCTGAAGGAATAAATGTTATTGGAACAAAGTGGGTTTACAAGAATAAATCTGATGAAAAAGGTGTGGTTACTAAAAATAGAGCAAGATTGGTAGCACAAGGATACACTCAAGTTGAAGGAGTTGACTTTGATGAAACATTTTCTCTTGTAGCTCGCCTGGAGTCCATTAGATTATTGCTAGGAGTAACATGTATTCTGAAGTTTAAATTGTTCCAAATGTATGTGAAAAGTGCCTTCTTAAATGGCTACTTAAATGAGGAAGTGTATGTTGAACAACCTAAGGAGTCCACAGACCCGAATCTTCCAAAGCATGTGTATAAGTTGAGGAAAGCTCTATATGGGTTGAAACAAGCTCCTAGAGCTTGGTATGAGAGACTCACAGTGTTTCTCATTGACAATGGATACAAGAAGGGAGGCATTAATAAGACTTTATTTGTCAAAGATGAAGGAGGAAAGCTCATGGTGGCTCTGATATATGTGGATGATATTGTGTTTGGTGGGATGTCAAGTAAGATGGTTGAACATTTTGTTGAGCAAATGCAGTCTGAATTTGAAATGAGCCTTGTTGGAGAACTAACCTATTTTCTTGGCCTACAAGTCAAGCAGATGGAAGATTCTATCTTTCTATCTCAAATTAAATATGCCAAAAATATTGTTAAGAAGTTTGGCATGGAGAATGAAAGCCACAAGAGGACACCTGCTCCTACTCATCTGAAAGTGTCTAAAGATGAAAATGGTGTCAGTGTGGATCAAAGTCTCTACAGAAGCATGATAGGGAGTCTGCTATATCTCACAGCAAGAATACTTGACATTGCTTTTGCTGTAGGTGTATGTGCTAGATATCAAGCTGAACTAAAGGTGAGCCACATAAAACAAGTGAAAAGGATCCTGAAATATGTCAATGGCACTAGTGACTATGGGATGCTATACACTCATGGATCTGAATCTGTGCTCTCTGGATATTGTGATGCTGATTGGGCTGGAAGTGTTGATGATAGGAAAACCACATCAGGAGGATGCTTCTTCTTGGGGAACAATTTAATATCATGGTTTAGTAAGAAGCAAAATTGTGTGTCTATGTCTACTGCTAAAGCTGAATACATAGCAGTTGGAAGTAGTTGTTCTCAACTGATGTGGATGAAACAAATGCTGACTGAATACAATGTCACGCAAGATGTCATGACATTGTACTGTGACAACCTGAGTGCTATAAACATTTCTAAGAATCCTATTCAGCAAAGTAGTACAAAACATATTGATATTCGTCACCATTTTATTAGAGAACTCGTGGAGGATAAGATTGTAGCCTTAGAGCATGTTGCTACTGTGATGAAGTTAGCTGATATTTTTACAAAGGCATTGGATGCAAACCAGTTTGAAGTCCTTAGAGGAAAATTAGCGCTTTGCATTTATGAAGACTTGTAGCAATTAATATGGAGTGGGAAAAGTAAGCAAAGTAGTGTCTATGTGGCTAAAATAAAGTGCCCCCATTATGGTAAATCATCACCTAGTTTTGGAAATACCATCTATTACGTTTTCACACGCTACCCCCACAACCTCACTACCTACTCCAACTCTTCCATCTTCTTGCTCCTTCCTCACACTTCTCTGCTAGGGCAACAACATTTTTTTTCACTAAAATTTCAAGATGTCACAACATCAAACTGCTTCTGCTTCAAAAACTACTAAGTCTACTCACAAGGTTAGTGCTCCTTCCATGGACATTCACAATGATGAGATTCTGGATGTGGTTCCTCTATCAGTTATTCCCTGTAAGGCCCTTGATTTAAACCATCCCATGGATGCCTCAACTTCTGCATGCCCCAAATCAAGGTAACACCTCTAGTATCCCTTCTATCTCAACTCTTGCCAGTAACTTTAAGGAAGATATATACCACACTGATCGTGTCATAAGAAACCTAGTCACTAGAATCCTTAATGAAGGACATTTTGTGAAGGGAGCCTCTACTCCCCTGTCTAAAATGTACCCCTCTCCTGAGGTTGTAACAACATAGTGAGAAGAATGACAATTCCTCCAGTTCTGAGAAGGACATGGCTGCTGAAGGTTTGTGCTCCCTAGGGCAAACTGTGTATGGTAAAGGAAAATTTGTGGCATCTAAAACTGCCAATGCTTCACATTCTGAGAAGCATGATGTTGCAAACGATGTGATTGACCTAGAGGATGATAGGTCTGAAGATCAAGAGGATAACTTACTTCATACTTAAAGCCAAGTGTGGCTAAGCGTATGAAGACTCGAAAAGGAAGATCTGTGGCTGAGCTTATGTCAGCTAGAACAGCTAAGAAGACTGCTGGTGTTGGTCCTTCCAAATCTTGGGGCAAGGTTGAAGTGAAGAAGAGGAAGGTTAGAGAAGTTTCTGAGTCTGAAGAGGATGTTGAGGAAGATGTCCCTGACATCTCTCATGTGAAGAAGACCATTGTGAGGGAGTCTCCTGGTAAAGTTGTTGTTGTGCACTTGGATAATATCTCTTTCCATCTTGAGGATGAAGCTGCCAAATGGAAGTTTGTGATTCAAAGAAAGGTGGCTGTGGAAAGGGAGTTAGGAAAGGATGTTGTTGAAGTCAAGGAGGTCATGGACCTAGTAAAGTCTGTTGGGTTGATGAAGACTGTGGTTGGGTTCTCTCAGTGCTATGAAGGTTTAGTTAAGGAATTCATTGTCAACATTCCTAAGGATATTGCTGATAAGAACAGCAAGGAATTTTGCAAAGTGTTTATGAGAGGTAAGTGCATCACTTTCTCTCCCACTATTATTAACAATTTTTTTGGGAAGAAAAGTTAAGGGTGCATGTGAATTGGAAGCTACAGACAATGAGGTCTGTAGAGAAATTACAGCAAGGTAGGTGAAAGGGTGGCCTATTAAAAATCATCTTCCTGCTGGGAAGTTGACTGTCAAGTATGCAATATTGCATAAAATAGGAGCTGCAAATTGGGTTCCTACCAACCATATTTCCACAATTGTTAATACCCTTGGAAGTTTTATTTTTGCTGTTGGAACCAAACTGAATTTTGACTATGGTAGATTTATTTTTGAACAAATCATCAAGCATGCATCTACTAATGAAGTTAAGTTGCCTATTGCCTTTCCCTCTATGATTTGTGGGATTATCCTGAATCAACACCCTGGTATTCTGAATTCTAATGACTTACTGTAGCGGGGTATTCGTTACCGTTAGAGATATTGACTAAATCCAAGGTAAATCATACAAGTCGAGTCGCCACCGCACTTCTATTTATCCAAAGGAATGGTTAGAAAGCGAACAAAAACCTAAAAGTTTTAACAAAAATTAGTAAAATAGAAACAGAGATCTGGGTAAGGGGGTTGGTTATGTAATGGGAAGGTGTTAGGCACCCAAAACATCCTAGGTACTCCTAGGGAGCCCTTTTCACACTTGTTGCATAGGTTGTTGTTTTTGTGAAAAAAAATTTTGGGCAAACATGATTGAAGAGATGAGAGGAGAATATACAAGTTTATTTACATTTTGTGTTTGGATGGATAAACCCATTGCCTACGTACCATCTTAAAAAAGATTAGGATCAAAACCTCGTAGTTCGGGGTAAAAATCTCAAAAATGAGTTGGTGAATTGATTGGTCCAAAATCCTTAAGGTCTTTTGTTTTCAAGGGGAGAAAACTCAACCTAAAACCACGAATCCACCATGTGAGGATAGCTTCAACATGCTAGTGAGGGGTTAACCCTATAATAAGCATGGAAGAGTCATTGTCCATCACTAAGGATATAGGTGAGTATTACATCTACCACAAAGATAACTCAAACCTAATAGCTAGAGGTTATGAAAAAGTTTGATTAAGGAAGTGACCATTGGAACCACAAAAGACATTTGAATGGGTTATATTTACCAATTAGAAGTATATGCAAAATGGTCAAAGTTGACTTAAAGATTCAATTCAAAATAGGTGTTATGAAAAGAGAGTTTAAAAAATCAAAAGCATAAGGCTTAGGTTTCTAATGTTTGAAAACAAGTGTCAAATGTTTGCACAATTTTTTTTGGCTTGGGTTAGAGTGGAGAGGAGAAGAAGAATGGCTAAAGTCCTAAGCAAAGCAAAAAGGTGAGGGATAAAGAAACAAAACCACAATGGAGTTCCTCTCTTGAAATCATATGGATGATCCAAGTAGCTCCCATCCTTTGGAATAAGCAATCACATAAACATAAACTCAAGCAATCATCAATCAAAGTGAATTCTTGGAAAGACTCCTCGATGCATCTTGGATCTCTCTCTCTTAGAAGCTCATGGTAATGGTTCCCCAAATAAGCTCAAGTTGGAACTCCTAGCACAAGAAAACACACATCAAAAGGTTCTATAATACAATCAAAGAATGGACAAGAGGGAGTTTAGAATATGGTCCTTTCAATGTTCATCTTCAAACTTAAGCATTCTAAAGGCTCAATGCCTAGTTACTCTTTGACTTTTTATAGCACTCTAAAGGCCCAATGCCTAGTTGCTCTTTAACTCCAAGTTTGCATAGGGAAAGTCCTAAAGTCTAAGTCCATTTTGTCCATTTTTGCATTTGGTCCACAACAATCAAAACAAAACACAAGCACAATAGTATATACACAATTATGTGCTCAAGTGAGCAAAAGGCAAATGGCATTAACATAAACATGTGCTCAAGTGAGCAAAGGAGAAACGCAAATGGATAATATGTGCAAGAATAGTAAATTGCATAAAAGTAAAATGCAATAAGTAAATGTTAATGGTTAATGGTTAGTGTTAGTAGTTAGTGTGCCATAAGACAAATTTAGCGCTATGTTAAGCAATCGTAATTGGACTTATGTAGAAGTCACAACTATCTGAGGCCGGTCAATAATAATGTAGGCAATAACACAAGTTAGAATTCTTGATTAGTGAACCATGTTCCAACAACTTGCCATGCCAAAAAGGAAAAAAAGAATTGATCTTGTATTGGTTTAAGCCTTTTGTATGATTTAGAAAACAACCTATCCTTAATGCAAAGCCATTCACTTGATCAATTGATCAAAATGAATTAAATTTGAATCAAGGAAGATTAAGGCTCTCTAATCAATGCTAACTTATCAACCTTCAACTCATTGATCAAAAAGAAAGAAGAAGAAGAAGAAGATGAAGAATGGATAAGGAAATGGAAAGATCAAAATGCATAAGGTCAAATAAAATATACCAAACCATGTGTATTGACCAAGTGACATTGAAGGTCAAAGTCAAACAATGAGAAATCAGAAATGAGATGAAGATTGGAGATCAAACAATAAGCAAAATATTTTGTTTTGGCATTTTCAATATTAAAATAAACTTGAATTAAAAATAAAAGAAAGGTCAAACTTCAAAATCACTTCAAATCAACCTTGAAAGGTCCAAGTGATTTATCCCAAGTTCAACAAGGTCAAACTAAGTTTGACAAAAAATTTCAGCATATTTAAAAGTCAGAAACTATTTTTAATCAATTAAAAATGAATAAAAATAACCTAATTGAAATAAAACTCGAATAAATCTCAAATCAATTAAAAAATTGATGAGAATATTTTTCATAGATCCATCATCATTCAAATAGGTTAGGAAAATATTTTTGTATTTTTTGAATATCAAAAACTATTTAAAATGAATTAAAAATAACCAGAAAAGAGAAAATTCACAAAAAATATCAAATGACAAAATAAAAAATATTAAAAATCAGAAATAGAAACTAGAAATTATTTGGAGACTAATGCAATTGGTCCCATATTTTTTGGATTTTAAATGAAGAAGATATGAATTTTTGAAAATAATTGGAATAAAAGAAATTAAATCAGAAAATAGGAAATTCAAAAAAAACCAGGAGCGTTAGATCTGAGCTCATTAATTGAGCTGGCAGATCATGCGCTCCAGATGCGCGCTTACACCATATGTCCAAGTCCACGCGTAACATATTGAATAAATTAAAGTCATAACAAGCGAGGGCCAGGATTAGATCTGGGAAATTCAATCCAACGATCCACATTCAAACTGGCAATGGGACGGCCACCAGAGCCACCTTCTTCTCCGGTGAGCTTGTGTTTTCCGGCCAAAATTGTAGACAACCAAAACTTAACCAAAATACACGATCTATGCACTGTTGGAAAGCTGGGATGATGTACATCATCCCTGTATCACTCAATTCCACTCTAGATCTATATATTGAGAGAAATCAGAGATGGAAATTCTGTGATGTTCATGAGAACTTGATGGATTTCAACAATTAAGTACTCAAATCAATTGCCTCTATGAAGAGGACTTCAGCCAACACAAGATCCAAGCAAATAGATCAATAGATGATGAGTTTCGAAGAAAAAACCAATTGAAGAACAACCTTGATTTCTGGAGATTTGAGCTTGATTCCTTGCTTCCTTTGCCAAAACAGAAGATCAATGAACTAAAGGATGAAGGTTTAGAAGATTTAGAAGCTTTAGATCCAAAGATTTAACCAGATGTGGTTGAATTTTGGATCTGAAAAATTTGAAGAAAAGTGAAATAGCTTCTTTGGTGAGGTTAGGTTTTCAGTTTTGCAGCATTTCAGGTTGATTCATGGATCATCTTTGAATGGAATAGAGCTTCTATTTATAGAGGGAATGACAAGGAGAGGGTGATTCAATCCGTGTGCATGAATTTGGACATTCATTGCATGGGCTTGCATGATCATGCACAAGGCCCAAAACCAAAGCCAAATGCAATCTGAAATCATACCAAAGTGAAATGGACGTGTAATTTGAATGGTAATTGCTTGTGCATGGAATTTTGAAGTGTTATGCATAATTGAACCTAAAGCTTCTCCTTTTCGAAAATAACAATTGCCAAATCCAAACATGATCATGTGAGTAATGGTTGGAAAGGTTTTGATGTAAGGAACAAATGTTATGTTATGAAAAAATCCATTTGAAGTGTGGAAATTGGTGAAATTGCAGTTTAAAGTGCAAGGTGCAAAACATGTAAAGGCAAAGTTTCTAAATTTGGCCAATGTTCAAGCCCTTCTGTTTTGATGATGCAAGCCCCAAATGAAAAAACCTCCAATATAAAAGTTGTAGATCTATTCAACAAAATAAAAATGGACTTAAATTTTGCATCATTTGGATTTTTGATGAAAGAGTTATGGGCACTTGAAGTTAGACTTTTTTGCCTTTTAATGCATTTGGCCCAAAAGGACCTATAATGTCTTGCATTATCACATGTATTTCCTTTGCGATTTTGAAATTTTGTTCAACATAACATTTGAAGTAGACATCGTAAGATTTCCAATGCTTTTTATCCCACCTCAAAATCATAAAAAACGAATGAGTTATGTTCTTGGGAAGTTGACCTAAAATTGGGGTTTCAGTCAAAATGACCTATAATGTCTTGGAATGGGAGATGACCTTCCAAGCTTCAAATCAATTTTTGATGAACATGAATGTTGTTCATATTGTCCTTAAGAAAATATTTGATTTTGGGATCATCTCCATTTGACCAACACATAAAAAGTTAGGTCTCAGTACATTTCAAAATAGTCAGATGAATTGATTGATCAACTTTTCAAGTCCATGCCTCATATCTTGATGAATTGATGATTGAGGACACTCAAATAAATTCAAATATGCATGAAATGATGAGTTAAATAACTTCCCTTGATTGTGTTTAACCATGGGTTGAGGTTGCTTCATGAGCAAGGCATTGTGGTGCATAGATGAATTAGGGTTTCCTTGAGGAACCAACCTCAAACCCTTTGACTTGCTTTGATCAAAATGACAAATTGATATTCTAGGGAGGCATATTTGATGGATGAGAGCTTTGGCAACCATTACCATGCTTGCTATCATCTCCTCTTGGCCATATCTTTGTACCAATGATCTCCTTGAAGCTTTTGACCTTGTGATTGCTCAAGCTACAAACACAAGATGTTAGTGACATATTTTTGTGCGTTTGGTTAGTAAAACAAAATAAGAAAAGAAATGATATACAATTCAAGCATGCTTGGTGATCTCAAACCACTCACAAGAGGTCCCACCCAAAGGCCAAGGGAACCAAGATGCTTATAATCCTTGAGGCAATGCAAATGCAATGTTATGATGCCATGAGGGATCTTAGGGACAAAATTAGGGTCTTACACTTACCAAGTAGAAGAAAACCTGTTATGTCTGTGCATTATAAATTGTTTGAAGGTTGTCATGTCGAAGACATTGTCATGACATCTGCCATGAAAAAGCCAGCCTCAAAAGTTGGAACTATTGTTGAGCTGAAAGAGACTTGTAAAGAGTTGGGTGAAGGGATAAGCATAGCAACAGTTAGGAAACAATCGTTGGAAGCCTTGATTGCAAGCTTGGAGCAAGCTAAAGGTGAGAATATTGAACATGCTAAGGAAGCTGAAGCCCACACCTCTAGTGAGAGGTCTGCAAATAATGATGACACAAGTGGCAATTCTATTTCTGATGCTGATGAAGCTGCAAGCTCAAGCTCCTCTGATTAGCTCTTTTGAATTTGGCCCCTGGATGTGATGGTTTTTTTGATGTGATGGATTTTCTTGTTTTTGGCAATTCTGTTTTGTTGGTTTGTATCTCAGCTTGCTTACAGCTGATTATGTACTTGGTTTTGTAACCCTTAACTTTTGACATTTTGGTTTATGACTGAATAGACTTTTATTTTGTCTCTTTGGTCTCTTTTGTCTAAAAAGGGGGAGAAGTAGCTATAGCTAGATGATGTTTGATGTTATGTTTAATACAAAGAGGGAGAAGTGTTCTGTCTGTGTGAAGCAGATTGGTTCTTGGTGTGGACTAGCTTAAGGGGGAGGTGGTGTGTCCTGAGCACAAGCGCATGTGTGTTTACTAGTTGCTATTTTTGCTAGTAATGTGTGTATGTTTACTTCTGCTGCTGAACTGATACATTATTTTATTTCTTGTGAACGTATGATCTGATGTATGTTTTAGCAAAAATTTGCCAAAGGGGGAGTTTGTTGGTTCTATGTGTTGGCATCAATTTTGGTAAAACTTAGAGTTATCAGAAGTTGTCACGCGTGTTATCATGACATGCGATATCAGCTTCCTGTAGGATGTTTAAATATGGTTGTGCAAGATTTAGCTAAGATGTCAGACCCGATGTTAAGACATGTGTATACAGAACATTCATGCTAAATGTTATGTATCTTTATATTGAGCTTTTCATGCAAATCTGTGTGTGCCTATGTGGAGATTGAATGCGTTATTCAAGGAGTAATTTGATTTAAAACCAGATTGTTCTATTTTCCAATAAGGGATTATTAGTTGTTGTTTCTTAGGAGATACGCAAGGAAAATAGACTTAGGGTTTTATGCTGCCCAGGCCCATTCAAAAAGCTTCTATTTAAAGGCCATGTAAAACCTATTTTAGACACACAAGAAACGAACGATAAAGTGAGAGAATTTTAGGGTTTTAATCTTGTGTGAGCTTGTGTATTGTGAGCCATTCATTCATCTTATTGATGTATGAATTGGACTGACTTTTGTGTTGTAATGTGTCCACTCTAAGCTTTGAAGTACGAGTGTTTGTTTACTTGGTTAAAGCTTTTAAGCAAAATCAAGTATGTGTCCTTGAAGAGTGTCTTCTTTCTTTGTAATATTTGTTCGAGTGTCACTGCTATGATTGAGGGGGAGTAAGTAGGGTCTCATATCTAAGAGTTCTTAGATAGAAGCCACACGGGTAGAGATTAGGTGAAAAAACTGTAACTTGAAGTTTTTTACTGAGAGTCTTTGAACTAATTTTGTTTAGTGGATTACCTTCCTAGCTTGGTAGCCCCCAGACATAGGTGAAAAGATTGTAACTTGAAGTTTTCTACTAAGAGTCTTTGAACTAATTTTGTTTAGTGGTTTTATCCTGTTTATATTTTATTTGTTGTTCAGATATTAGTGTCGTGACATTATCTTTGACATCTCATATCTTCTACCAGAATTTCAAAATTAATAAAAATAAACTCCCTTTTGTTATTTTTACCACGAACTACGAGGTTTTGATCCTCCATTGCACTTTGTTGGTACGTAGGCATGAGACTTTAAAAGTCTTGGCAAACACAAAAAGAAAAGAAAAATGCTTCTTTTCCCATCCCTCCAATCTTTTAACAAATAACACCTTTTTCAAACCAAAATATAGACATTTTCAAAGAGGTTCCCATGGAGTACCATGGATATTTAGGGTGTTAATACCTTCCCTTTGCATAATTAACCCAGAGACCCTTATTTTATTTTTATTAGTTTTGTTTTTAAAGCTTCTTTGGGTGTTGTTCGTACTTTTTCCCTTTTTCCTTTGGAAATAATAAAAGTGCGGTGGCGACTCTTGCTTTGCGAGTTAAGTTAATCAATAACTTAATCTCAACTTTTTTACCACTACAATTACCATCAGGCTCGTTTTGTGATGTCCTATTTGCTAGACCTTAACCTCAAGTTTCCTTGTAATGTTTTATGTTTTGTGATGTACTATATTCCAAACCTTAACCCCAAGTTGGTATGATGTTCCCGGTCCATATCTTTATGATCCTGTCTTCCTCCCTCCCCATTCTGATTGGTATCATTTCACTTCTTGATTCTGACGTTTCCCATATGGTGAAATGATTGTTATCCCCTACTTGGAACTTTATATTTCCATCAGTCAAGAGTAATGAACTTGAAACGTTCAATATATGTTCATAAAATCCCCATGGTATGCTTAAGAGGTCATTCACGAAAGGGTGGTTCCTTATGTTAAAGTTGACTTTAACATCTCTATCGTCATCTCTCGATGTCTAACTAGCTTCATTCTGAGTTGGATGGACTAATCAGACATCGCTCTACATCTTTCTGGAACTCCCACTATTCGTTAGCTTGTTTTTAGATAGCTCCTCTCTCGGATCGATATTGATTGAGTTTACTTTTAACTGATCATCCCTTAGTGGTTTTTCAAAATAATTCCTTTTTTTAAATCTTATACTATCTTCTAAGGGATACTTTAATGTAAGATACATGGTGGAGAACACTGCTTTCAGAGCATTGAACGAGGGTCTACCAATAATAATGTTATAAGGGGACGCAACATTGACAATTAGATATCTTACCTGGATGCTCTTCATGTGGTATCTTCTATCGAAGGTGGTCATTATGGGCAGATTCCCTAGTACATGTGCATGCTCTCCAGAGAATCCTACCAAATTACCTTTGAACGAGAGTAACTCGGTGGTATCAAAATTCATCCTTTTGAATGCATCCCAGTACAAGACAATTGTTAAGCTGTCGGGGTCTATCAAGACTCTCTATATGCTACAATCATAAATTTGTACTTTAATCACCATGGGATCGTTTTCGTGAACCATCACTCCTTTTGAGTCCTTTATGGAGAAATTGATCACAACCGAATCCTTTTTCCGCTCTAACGATAACTTTTCTTCAATGTGCATTATTGGTCAAGCATACCTTTTTCTATTCGAGCTAGTTTCTCCTCTCCCACGAATCCCCCTGCAATCGTATTCAGTGTATGACAGCTCATTTTGGCTTCACGAACTTCTTTTGTACTCTTTCCCTTCTTCTGTGTAGGATTTTCCAAATTGGGGTCTTCTTGAGGAGGACTTCTTTTTCCGTGTTGACCTCCCACATCTTTAACATACGACAATAATCGACCTCTCTGAATTAATATATCAATTTCTTTTTTCGGTTGGTGACAATTCTGTGTGGTGTACTCGATGTCTTAGATATGCACACCATGCACTTCCGTCTTTTCCCATTACAATATCCACGGGTGTTTTTCCTTCCATTTTTCATCTTGTATGTATTATGGGTGGAGTGGATGCATTTTTGTAGTGTGAGAATGATGTTAGATCCTCCTATTTCTTTTAATTTTTGAGTTTTGTTTTCTTTTATCTATGTTATGGCTGAATCTGATGTAGTTGAAAACAATTTTCTAATGTAACTTAAAACAATTTTGAGTTGGGTTGAATTTGAAGAATTTTTTTTTGGTGTAGATGTAATTAAACTCTACCTGTTGTAACTGTAAATACAAAGTTAGAAAACAATTTATCTTATATAGCATATTGGATTATATTTTGAAACTATGTCTCATATATGAATAGTTATTATAATTCTACCAACTTATGATGATGAAGGTACTGAGTTTTTATAATTTTTCTTGGTACAAATTAGTTGTTAAATGAAGCCAAATTATGATGATGAATGTATTTGCAGAGCTAGTTTTGTAACATTCTTTCATATGTAGGAGCTTCTTTATTTCAATTCCATTTCTCTGACTCTGTAAATGTGAGTTTATACTACAGTACATAAAAATACAATATTTTGTTTACTTCATTTTAACAAAAATGTTTTTAGCTTCTACAATATGAAGCTTGTTTTTCGAAACATAGATTCTAGAATTCGAACGCCATCCGTATAACTCATGTCGAAAAATAGAAACAAATGTTCACCATATTTCTCCCTTGTTTTCTAAGTCTTCCAAAAACCTTTTAGAAAATACAAGATCTTATTTCAAATCATTCTAACACATCATTCTTTTATTCAAAAGATTCTTCATTGTATTTTATAATGTATAATCGAAACCCATACCGAACATACCTTACATACATATTATGATTTGATTCAGATTTTAGAAGCTAAATATTAATGTAAGACATGTTGGGAAAGTAAAATTGGCTTCAATTATTATTCATGTTATTATTTCCTTTTTGTTATTTCAGTTCTAAACAACTAATTATTTGCATGAATCGTAGAATCTGTAGGAACCTCCCATTGATTTTGAGTTTAGCCTTCAAAATTGTTTTTTCCTTAATTCTAATGTTGCATTTATATGGTGTCAATGTGTTAGTTACATACAATTTTAACTGACTAACTACCTAATCCCTTGTTACAATAGTTTGAATTATTCCTATCATTTTATCTTAATTCAAACAATTGTTTCTTCAACGATGTTACTCCCAATTCAACTCTTAATTTCTCAATGATGTCAGTTTTGATTGCCTTTGTAAAACTGTCAGCTACTTGAGCTTCAGTTGGACAATGAATTACTTCTGATTTGGCTCCAGTCACTTGAATGCATAGAAATGGGAATCTAGTCTCAATATTCTTACTTATACCTTGACAGAAACACTTCACAATATGCCACAATTGAGATTTGAGACGCTAGGTCCAACAACAAGATTTTAGTAATGTGATCACTGAAAATGATGTGGAATGTGTGGTTAACTTCATGTCTAGGAAGACCTCTTATTCATAATTGAGTATATAATTAAAGATTGTTTTTAATGCTTGCATTCTTGGCCAAAGCTATCAGTAAACCTCATAAGAAGCAGAACTGCAGCAGCTCATTATAAGGCTTTACACCAATTAATTAAAACTACTTGACGACCTTAAGTTGCATATTCCGTTGTAGTTGCAGCATCACAGTGGTTTCTCTTTGTGAATAATTATAATTTTTCTGCTTATAAAAGAATATTTTATCTTTTTTTGTGTTGGGATTTAGAAAGTAAAGTACTATTATATGCTTCAAACTGTGATTTTGGTCATACTTGTTGAGTTAACCGTCAAATAAAAGATATTCCTCACCAAACTTGGACTCACGATTTTCATGAATAAACAACAACTTTTTGGCTCTCATGTACACTAAAATCTTCTTGTGTTTCAATGAAGCTATTAAGCTGAACCTACTATTTAACATTGGGGTCATAAGAAAATGCTTTTTAAACTTCCAGGACAAAACTGAAAAGTATAATAAGACAGGGACTAGAAATTAGAAACATAATTTCCCCTAAGTTTTACACACGATCTCACTAAGTATACTCGACATACTAGTTGTAGAAATCATAACCAATAAGAAAAAACAAAGAAAATGTACGTTCTTTTCACATTATGCATATCATGTTTGTGCCCTGTCATAATTCCTACTGCTACAATTATACATCTTTTCACATTATGCGTATCATATTTTCTATCAATTACTGATAAGCTACTTTGATTTTTGTTACAGACAACTTTTCCCGTGTAGTTGCTTCGCCACTCCTTGTTTGTGTTCTTCAACTTTGTTTGTGAGTTGCAAGGTCAACATTCTCTATAAATGTTTGTGTGTCTTAGAGGTATGATTTCATCCTTCAATTTGAGTGTGTCTTTACGATATGATTTTATCCTTAATTTTGATTGATTGTATGTTATAATTGATATTCAAGGTTACTTTTATTTGAAATGTTCATCGAGTAATGGGATTTTTAGTGAAATTGGAGTAGTGGTATTTTAAGTGAAATTGGAGTACTGTTCATTCTGCATATTAGAAAACAATTTGAAGATTTATTGTTCTTGTTAGTGTACTTGTTCAATTGGAAACATAGGCACATAAGATATGCATTATAACTATAGGCTTTACAAAATTTAATAGTAAAAGAATCTAAAATTTATAGTTTATTTCTCACTCTAAATTATAAATTGGAAATATAGTTCGTTAATTTTTAATGTACAAAAGCTTAGATGGTCATTATGATGTTGATTTTATTTATCTATATTTTACTAAAACACTGGTAAAAAGATTTATGCCATTGTCATAATTTGTGCCCTGTCATAATTCCTACTGCTACAATTATACATCTTTTCACATTATACATATCATGTTTTCTATCAATTACTGATAAGCTACTTTCATTTTTGTTAAAGACAACCTTTCCCGTGTAGTTGCTTCTCTACTCCTTGTTTGCGTTCTTCAACTTTGTTTGTGAGTTGCAAGGTCAACATTCTCTACAAATGTTTGTGTGTCTTTGAGGTATGATTTCATCCTTCAATTTGAGTGTGCCTTTACGATATGATTGTATCCTTAATTTTGATTGATTGTATGTTATAATTAAAATTCAAGGTTACTTTTATTTGAAATGTTCATCGAGTAATGGGATTTTTAGTGAAATTGGAGTACTGTTCATTCTCCATATTAATAAACAATTTGAAGATTTCTTGTTCTTGTTAGTGTACTTGTTCAATTGGAAACATAGGCACATAAGATATGCATTATAACTATAGGCTTTACAAAAATTAATAGTAAAAGAATCTAAAATTTATAGTTTATTTCTCACTCTAAATTATAAATTGGAAATATAGTTCGTTAGTTTTTAATGTACAAAAGCTTAGATGGTCATTATGATGTTGAGTTTATTTATTTATATTTTACTAAAACACTGGTAAAAAGATTTACTCTGAAATACAGTATGCCAAAATTAAATTTTAATTGTGTTACTATCTAAGATTAGATTGAAATTTTTTAGTATTCTAACCACTGTTATATACTATTATGTGGTATATTATGATCAAAGCTAACAAGCATTAATTAAACATCGAAGACACTTTAACTAACAATATAAAAAGCACCACAAAAATACTAGTAATATTATTAAAAACATGAGGTCCTACGCATATGCCTTACATGCCCGCCCCTTGGATCGGGCTTGACTTGTAGTAAGGATCATAGAGAATAAATATTGAAATTAAACTTAGAAGGAAACAATTTTGTGAGTGTGTATTCAAAATAACATGTTTTCGTATTAATATTCACGATTTTTTCTATGTTATGCAAATATGTGATTGGTTATTTTTTATTAAATAATACTAGAGCTCTTGAACAAATAATATAATATCTATATTTTTATTTTTTGAAGAAATGGATAACTCATGGATTACTAAGCCACAATCATGGAGAGTCTTAAATAATACTAGAGCTCTTAAATAATACTAGAGCTTTTGAAGAAATGGAATATTTTTTATTAAATAATACTAGAGCTCTTAAATAATACTAGAGCTTTTGAAGAAATGGTTATTTTTTGAAGAAATGGATAATATAATATCTATATTTTTATTTCCGCAGGGATACACCATTTGGACTCATCATGGAGAGTCCTCTGTACTACATAGTACTATCTCCCATAGTACTACTCCAAATATGGTTGAGGATAATATCATTGTCGAAGATTCTATTCAGAACATGATCAATGATGCATTTGGAGTTGATAGGAATCATGCTAATGAAATACCATCTGCATCAAATTTTGAGATTTACCAAGAAGATTATGTGATGCCAAGTTTAACTCAGGAAAGAAATGAGGCCAAGGAATACTATGAATTGGCTAGAGAAGGAGAACAACCTTTGTATGAAGGGTGTAGACAATATTCAAGATTATATTTTTTGGTAAAGTTGTACCATATAAAGTGTTTATGTGGATTGAGTGAGAAGGCAATGACAATGATTTTAGAGTTAATAAAAGATGCATTTGAATATGCAAACATTCCAAGTTCGTTCTATGAAGCCAAGAAATCAATCACAAAATTGGGTTTGAATTATGTAAAGATACCTGCATGTCCAAACGGTTGTATGCTTTATTGGGGAGAAGATGAAGAGAAGGAGACTTGCAAAACTTGTAACACTTCGAAATGGAAATCAAATGAAGAGGGCCATGTTAACAAGAAAAATAAGAAAATTCCAGCCAAGGTTCTTCGTTATTTTCCATTAAAACCTCGATTACAGAGATTATTTTTGCCGTCAAAGACGACCGAGGATATGATATGGCATGCGAATGATACTAACAATGATGGAATGTTAAGGCATCCTAGAGATTCAGAAGCTTGGAAGAAATTTGACTTGACACATACTTGGTTTGCATCAGATCCACGAAATGTGCGTCTTGCATTGGTTAGTGATAGTTTAAATCCATTTGGTGTGATGAGTACAAATAATATTATTTGGCCCAGTTGTTCTCATTCCATATAACACTCATCCATGGGTTTGCATGAAGCATACATCGTTTATAATGTCAATGATAATTCCTGGTAAAGAAGCACCAGGAAATAATATTGATGTATATTTACAACCGTTAGTCAAAGAGTTGAAGAAGTTATGGATAAGTGGTATGGATACATATGATTCTTTCAAGAAAGAGATGTTCACGTTACATGCAAATTTGATGTGGACGATTAGTGACTTTCCAGGTTTGGATGCACTTTCTGGATGGAACACATACACAGGACTTGCTTACCCATCGTGTAACTTTGGAACTACTTCTCTCCGTCTTAAAGCTAGCCGTAAATGGTGTTTTATGGGTCATTGTCGTTTCCTTAATCAGAGACACAGGTTTAGATTGAATAGGATCCACTTTAATGGTGAACAAGAAATACGGAGTCCACCGAGAACATTATCTAGACATCAAATTTTTGAACAGGTTAAAGAGGTTAAAGTTGTCTTTGGTAAAAAGCCAGTGAAAGAAAAATCGGTAAAAAGAAAACATGAGGGACAACCTGTAGAAGGTGATAGTACACAATGTGATCCTACACAAGGTCATCCTCAATAATGGAAAAAGAAAAGAATATTTTTTGAACTTCCGTATTGGAAGGATAATCTTCTGCGCCATAATCTTGATCCGATGCATATTAAGAAAAATGTATGCGATAATGTCATATTTACTTTACTAAATGATAGGAAAAAGAGTAAAGACCATTTAAAAGCTCGAGAAGATCTTCAAAATATGGGCATAAGACCTAATCTTTGGCCTGATGAAAATGGTAGAATTTCTCCTGCGGCCTTTAGTCTAACGGGTAAAGATAAAAGGAATTTTTTAACAATTTTAAAGAATATTAGGATGCCTAATGGTTATTCAAGCAACATATCTAGATGCATTGACTTGGTAAATCTCAAGGTGAATGGAATGATGAAGAGTCATGATTCTCATATATTAATGGAACAACTTCTACCATTAGCCATTCGCACAACATTACCTCATGAGATTTCAGCAGTATTGATTGAGTTATGCTCATTCTTTAGACAACTATGTGGTAAGGCATTGAAAATTGAAGACTTGGAAAAAATGCAAAACCAAATTGTCCTCACTTTATGCCACATGGAAATGTTATTTCCTCCCTCGTTCTTCACTGTTATGGTTCACTTGGTTGTTCACCTTGTTGAAGAGGTTAAGCTTGGAGGTCCTGTTCATTATCGGTGGATGTATCCTGTTGAAAGGTAAACTATGTGAATTTGTTGTAATGATATTAACTTAGAAAGTAAAGTAAAAAAAATTAACTAATACAATTTTGGTTGAATAATAGGTACTTGGGAAAACTTAAGTCGTATGTGTGTAATAAGGCAAAACCAGAAGGGTCTATTGCAAAAGGATACCGTTTTGAAGAGATTCTTACATTTTGTTCAAGATATATAGAAAACATTGAGACTAGATGGAATCAACCTGGACGTGTAGATGATGAACCTATTGGTGATATCCAAACAGGTTCACGTGTAACAGAATTATTTCCTAGAGTCGGAAAACCTGTGGGTGGATCTTCATATTACACCCTAACACCAATTGAAAAGTTGCAGGCTCATAGACACGTTTTAACGAATTGTCCAATAGTTGATGACTATCTAAAGTAAGTAGTTTTATTCCATTTAAGTTGTTTCATCTACACTATTAAGATTTCTTTTTACATCTAATATCGAATAACCAAATAGGCAGTTCTGAAGTATTACTCAGAACCTAATGAGGCGCGGTTAAAGAAGTGCTTCTGAGATAGACAAGGTTCATAGACATTTTTCTCATTGGTTCCGAAATCGTGTGAGTTTTCATACAAAAATAGATGTTTGTATTGAATTACTTTTTAATAAGAAGACTAATTGGATGTTGTATCATGTATGGATTTGCAACAATCTTGACAACATTGATGGACCGAATAAAGATGTCCTCATTAGTCTTGCTCATGGCCCTTATGATAAAGTTAAAAGGTTTACCGCATTCAATGTCAATGGGTTCAAGTTTCGAACATTGGAACGAGACAATCTTTTAAAAACTCAAAATAGGGGAGTTTTTGGCATGTTTGGGACACAAAGTTATTCAAGCAATAGTGATACCCAAATGAGATTTGGAGGGGTGCCTTATTATGGAAGATTGATAGACATTATTGTGATTTCCTATGATGGCTTCATAGTGCCCATGTTTAAATATGAATGGGCTAATACCATAAATCCAAGAGGCATTAAGATAGATAAGTTGGGTTTTACCTCTATAAACTTTGCAAGACTACTACATACTGAGGAACATGAAGATAATGAGCCATACATTCAAGCATCAGAAGCTCAGATGGTTTTTTATGTGGATGATGAGAATGAACAAGGATGGAGCATACCTGGTCATTTGAAGCCAAGAGAGTTGTATGACATGGGTGGAAATGATGAAATTATGACACCCATTGAGCCATACCCATCACAAAATTTGGAACAAATTTTTTCTAATGATGATCCTGGAACTTCAGTGGAGAATGATAACAATAATTAATATATAGCTTTTTACTGATAAGAAGTCTAGCTTGTTTGTAACTCGTATGAAACTTATGTTTTTTGTTTCTTATCCCTAATTAATGTATGGCATTCTTACTTTTTATGTTTATTCATCGTTATAGAAATGAAATACCAACATATGGCATTGTTACTCTATGTTTTATTGCATAATTTATCTTTTAATTTATTGTGTTTATGTGATGTTTATTAAATTTGTAGTCATAATTTATGTTACTCTTTGTGTTTATGTTATATTTACTAAATTTGTAGTCATAATTTTTCTTTTAGTGTACTAACTTGTTTATCACCTATACTTGCAGTTGAAGTTTGTTGTGAAAGAATGAATTCATCAGATGAGGATATTCGCCGCAAAACAATTGAAGAGAATCAAAAAAAGATGCAGGCTCTCAATCTTACTAAAATCTCTCAATCCCTTTACAAATCATCTTCGTCTTCTTCAAAACCATCATCGGTTAGTAATAAATTCTCAATACTACTCTATACACTGGAGAGCTTGAAGTAAACAAGAAGCGCCTACGTTCAACGACAACTCAAAAATCATCAATAGCCTCTCTGCCAATCCAAACTACAATAACCCCTACACCAATCCAAACTACAATAACCCCTACGCCAATCCAAACTACAATAATCCCTCCGCCAATCCAAACTACAATTGAAGATGTTGTGGTAGAAGATGAGACTGAAAATGTTATGGTAGAAGATGATACTGAAAATGTTGCGGTAGGAGATGAGACTGAAGATGTTGTGGTAGAAGATGGGGCCGAAGATGTCGTTCGAGTCACTAGTTCTGAGTATTGGGATGTAAATGTTATTAGTAAGTAAGATAAGGTTATAGTATCTGTAAATAATTTAATTTTTATTACATAGTTGAGTTATGACATTAATTTGTTTACTTTTTTATGTGATAGATGAGGAGGGTTATGTTTCAAACACACGTTTATGTGTCAAAGACTTGGTTGCAAAATCAGAGCCTGGTGGAACATGGATAATACTTGAATGGGATAAGACTCATCGTGCAGTAGGACCAGCTACTGGTTTGTTAGCAGGGTATTTGGGAATAATTATTAGAATGTTTAAAGACTTTACCGTAATGTTCGAGAGTTTGAGGGATATTCCAGTGGATAGAAAAACAAAGTTTTATGATTCAAAGATAAAGGTATCATTAATAAACAATTATATTTTTTTAAAATTAATTTCATGGTGATTATTATTTGCTTTGTCAACTAATTTTTATTCTTATGGTTAGCGTCATTTTGTTGCTGATGATGGGCATGACAAAGATTACATACTTGCTTCTGCTGCAAAGAAATGGAAGGATGGCCGTTGCCAATTGTTTCAAAGATTTTATAGATGGGATCTTACTTTAGAGGAAAATCTTCAAAATTATCCAAAATGCAAAGGCATTACGGAAAATGATTGGGTTATTTTTGTTCAATATAGGCGGAAAGAAAAAACACAGGCAATATTAGTGTTTTACTTGTAGAATTTTATTTTTAATATATAAGTAAGGAATTGTATCTTATTCCTATCTATAACGCGTATTTTTATTTGTTATCAATGTAGAGAATAGAAAAACAAAATGCTCAGAATAGAGGAAAATTGAAGACTCCGCATACACTTGGATCTAAGTCGCTTGCAAGGAAGCAACATGAGTTGGTATGTCTAAATCTATATATTGTTGATTGTATGCTTAATAGTATAAATTATTAATATCTGTTCTTATTTGTAGGAATCAAGAGATGGACGATCATACAGTAGAGGAGAAATGTATGCAGTTTCTCATAGAAAAGTCTAATGGGTCTCTTGTCAATGAAGATGCATACAACAATAATGTAAGTACAAGTTAATTCTTTTGAAATATTTCTTAGTCTCCTTAAGGTTTGAGAAAAAAATCAAACCTTTTGGCATCTCATAGAGGTGGGGAGAACCTGTCTGAAAACTGGTTAAGTTATGTTAAAAATTATGAATATTTTTTCTATAGTTACTTTGTCTCATGATATATTTAGTTTATGCTTAGACAATTCAGTTGTGTTCTACTAAGTAACTTAGGAACTAAATGAGTGGACGTTGTAATACTAAGTAACCTAGATGTGATTTTAATTTTATGTACTATTATAAACATACAACAAAGTGGCCACTATAATTCTATCAAACTCATTTCCCATATATTAGCATTTTTCAACTTAAGATATACATTTTTCAATCATTTCCAAGTAACTGAAACAGTAGCAACTTAAAATGTATTTAAAAAATACACTTATGGACATTACTGTTACAGTAGCAACTTAAGAAATACACTTATGGACATTACTTTTTAAATATTCAAAATATATTTAACTTCCGTGTATTCAATTTCTATGTTCAATACGCATATGTGTTTTTCTTTGACCATATAGTACATAAATTAGTATATAAATCAATAATATATATATACATATATATATATATATATATATATATATATATATATATATATATATATTCATAAGTTCCTATAGTACATAAATGGTGGTTTAGAAAAGTGCATGCACTATTCTCATATCACATATAGCAGCGAATAGTCGAGTTGGTCTTAAATACTATGTTGAGAAAAGTGCAATCAGTGGACTATGTATTTAAAAAATACTTTGGTATGAAAGTGTAATATACTGGAACTTGTATTTTATAAATAATTTGGTATGAAAGTGCAATGTATTGGAACTTGTTACTAATATACATTATCCTTATTGTATAAACAGTAGTTCAGTTTTCTCTTTTGCATGTGCAGGAAAAATTACAAGCTGCAATTAAGGATTCCGTGTCTGAAAATGAGGCATTTGAGAAAGTATTTGGAAAAGAACATCATGGATATGTTTGTAGCATGAGACTTGGAGTTACGCCATCTCAAATTAACAGATTTACGACATCAACGTCTTCTTTTGAAGAAAATGAAAAAAAATAAAGGAAATGCAAGAAGAAATTAATGCACTTAAAGAAAAGAATTCAAAAATTGATGAATTGATGGAGGCAATCACATTCTTAAAGCAAAGGGACAATGCTAGGAAGGAGGAAATTGAACTCTTAATGCAAATGCAAAATTCTAGTGGAAGACATGTATATCATTTTGATGAATTTGAAGTTAAATTGCATGAGCATTATTTTAAAGAGTATTATTTTAATTTTTTTTTTCAGGGATTGGAATCACCTGCTGGTGGAAGATGTTCTTCTAAGTCTAGCTACCGAATTGCAGATAATGGATCATCAAGAAGGACAAATTAGACTTTTCTATAAAACAATTAGATTATGAACGTTCCCTTGTATTTTTGGCATTAGGATGCTTATTATTATAAGATTAAGATTTGATATCTTTTTTTTTGTTTTTTGTACTACATAACATGATTATGGAACTACCATTTTTTTGATATCTTGATGCTTATTTGATATTACATGTTTTTTGTTGGAATTAATTTTACTACGTTAAAAAGTGATAGAAAATAAAATAAAAAGATAAAGAAATATTACAAAAAAAATAATACCATAAATAAAAATGTTTTAGTAGAAATAATTTTAAAAAATATACTATATTTAAAAATATTTTAGTAGATAATAATTAAAAAACAAAAAATATTATAAAAAAATAATACTATAGATAAAAATTAATAATGGTTTACGCTGTTGTTAAAAGAAAAAATAAATAATTAGTACAACTTTCAACTGTTGCCAAAAAAATTTTATTTAAATTTTTTAAATCAAAACGAAATTCCACGACAGTTGGTAACCGTCAGGATGTGACACCATATGAAAAATATTCAAAGAGAAAACATACTTTAAATTCAAAGAGAAAACATACTCTAAATGACATTCCAAACAACTTTCATGTTTAGACCTAGATCTAGTTTTCCTTGGAAAATCATTTTCTATGTTTAAACATTATAGGTCATTTTGTCTAAACCCTAATTTGAAAGTCAACTTCCCAAGGCCATAACTTGCTCAATTTTTATGAGATGAAAGATTTCCAAGTTGCACAATCAAATTCAATGTGCCTATTTCAAATTTGATGTTTGGAGTGGGAGATAATTCAACTTTTTTGAGCATGTGATATAAGGTTACATTATAGGTCACTTTTGACTTATACCATTGATCAAGTGATTTTTCCAAACTTCAAAAATTCATAACTCTATCATTTTAAATCCAAATGACATGAAATTGGTGACCATTTTGAAGGTCTTTGAGAGATATACAACTTTGATGAATACACGTTTCTCATTTTAAGCTCATACAAAAAGTTAAGCGAGGTGGAATATTGAGACATATGGCTTGACACTTATACAAAAGGTTTATATGTCAAAAATTTCCAAACTTCCACATCAAATTTCTCAAAGTTCCAAGCTCCAAATGAAAAAGTGTTGAACATGAAAGTTGTTCCTCTTGATCACACCTTTACGAAGAGCTCAAATTCATTCATTTTGGACAAGGAATGCATAGGCTGCGCATGGCATGAACATGGTGACATCACTTGACAAGGATCAAACTTCAAATTCAAATGCACACTTGCCTTACAATCCAAGCTCAATTCAGACTATCTAACCTTCATTTATGGACTTATTGCAATGGTCTCATGGGCTATTTCACGCCCATGCACCCATGTATCACCATTTTACCAAATTTGGAAAGTGATTTCAAGTGTGCAACTATCAATGGTTTCAGCTATAAATAGAGCTCCAATTGCTCAGAATTTGACACACATTCGCGCCAGCTTTGACCCCCCATCTCAAACCCTCATTTTGCAAAGGATAAACCTGAGAAATTCTTTTGAATTTGAGGTTGAATTTCCACTATTTTGAAATTCAAATCTCCAGGAATCCACAGCCTTGTAAGCATCCAATCCTTCTTCTGCAAGCAAGTGGAGTGACACCAAGCACAAGCAATATCAATTGAATCCAGACCTCCATTTAAGGTATTTTCCAGAAATTTTGAACTCTTCGATTCTCTCAAATTCTTGCTCAACTCTATTGATTCTTGGGTTGTCTGAAGTCCTACCAACGTAGGCAAGAAGATTGAGTTGCTTTGAGGCCAAATCAAAGCAACTCAATTCATGTACCTCAAATTTCAACTCCATGTATCTCTCAATATACTTGGAGTAAGAGTGACTTGAGGTCAGATTCAAGCTCAGTTCCATTTTTACTTTGTAATCATGTCTATGTTTTTAATTTTGGTGATGGTTGATGGTGGACCAGTCCGGTGAGGTCCACCGGAGAAGAAGACCGGAGCTACAGCTCCGGCTATGCGCGAGCATGTCTCACAACCACATGATCCATGTAATTTGTTTTAATCTCACGCGTCCATTGTGATTACCAATTATGCAGTGTGCTGACTAATGACCATGGTAGAACGTGCGTTTCTGGCCACTTGATCTGCCACCTCAATTAAATTCAATATTGATCCAAAAAATATGGGACTTTCACCAAAAAATTTCAAATATTTTTCCCTTACGTATTCTAAATTAAAATTATTTTTTGGATCATTATTATTATTTTTCATGAATTAATTGATTTTGCATTTGTTTTTAATTGTTTAAATTTTTTTTTAAATGTCCAAAAATTTTGAAATTTTTTCTTCAAGGTCCTTTGAGCTTGTTTGACCTATGATAAATCTCATGCCCATTTATTTGGTGTTTTGATGAAATTTTAGGAATTGGACAAACCATATTTAATTTAAATGCACTATTTTAATATTTTTAATTTGAATAAATGCCAAATAAATTTGTTGACCAATTGTGATGACTTGTTTATGTTTAACTCTTGTTGTTGGGCCTTGGTCAAGGTTGATTTGACTTTGTCAAATTAATATCATTGGATTTAGGGGATAAATGGAATGTACATTCCATCTCTTAAATTGAATGGATGATATTAATTTGGTAAAAGTCCTCCTTTGATCAATTTGTGATTTCATTCATTCCCCTCCCTCTTCATCTTATTCCCTTTCTTCATTCATTCATTCCATTTGGCCTATGACATCTCAAAGTCCTAATGCTAGTTGATTGAAAAATTGGCATGCGTATGGATGAGATTAGGCCACACTTTTTGCATATTATTTTTGTGTGTGGTATGTTTCATGAGCATAATCCATTATACTATGTCTCTAACATGCATTAACACCAAAATTCTATTACCCGACCTCAAATAGTTGTGACTTCTACATAAGTCCAATTACGATTGCTTAACATAGTGCTAAATTTGTGACGTAAAAGGCATAAGCATTCTAGTTAGTGAGATTGTAAGTCTCCCTTCTTTCATGGTATTGTGTGGAAACTTAGACTTCTTTCCTTCCTTTGGAAGATGTTTTGGCTCAGGGATTCATGCTTGTGATAAGTGGGTTAAGTGTTCTCCAAAGAATGTCTTGAAATGAAAAAAGCAAAAGCAAAACAACACTAACTTCTAACCTATTAACTACTAACTTTTAATTTCAAGATTTTACTTTAATGCAATTTCCTTTTAGCACTCTATTTCATTTGCCATTGTTCATATCATTGTAATTGTTTATGTTAATGCAATTTTCACTTTGTCCATTTGGACCATATTGTGTGATATATTTTGTTTGTGTATACTTTGCTTGTTTGTGTGGTCTTTGACCATGAATGTACATAATAATAACAAAAACCCTAAAAAACTTCTGAGTGGAATGTTGCTAGATCATGAATAAATGGACTTAGAATCTAGGCAACCTTCCTAAATGGCGACTCTTGTTATTTGATCTTTAGCTTGTCAATAGCTTGATGATCATGAATTTCCCGCTACACCGAGGACCCATGGTGGAGCCAAATGTTCTTGCGAAAAAACACTAAAAGGTTGACTTCATTGATCTAGGTTAAGGAGAACTTAAAATGAATGGGTTAAGTGTATGTTATGTGAGTTTTTCGTGTTCCCCCCCCCCTTCTAACTTCCAAGGATCCTCCTATTTATAGATTTCCTTCACCTCTTTCCTGACTCTTCATATCCTTCATAAGTTCTCCTGTTAATAACATCCGTTGTCCCTTATAATTACCTTTTAACGACTGTCTCTTCAATAACTATAACTCCTTGCCATAATATATCATATAAAAACAGTCTCTTGTGACTTTTTCAATGGCATCATAACCTTATCATCGGGCCCGACCTCTACTGATGTATCATTCTTAGTGTATAGGAGGTCAAACCCGTCTTACTTATTCTAGTGTCCTAACCGGATTCCGGTTAGTAGGTCTCATGTCATACCCGGATTCCAATTAATAGGTCTATTCGGCCTAATGACCTTACCTTACTCATTTGTTATTCTAATTTGGCTTTGAAGAACTCGGGTGCACGTGTAAGTTCCATCGATCTCATACCTCAGTTAGTCAAATAATTTGTCGGGATGTACAATAGGCTTGAGAGAATTCCTAGTTTTATTAACACGCTGGAAGAATGGTGTATTCTGGTCTCCCTCAAGGTACCATTTAATTCTATATTTATCTTTTCATAAACATTCCTCCATATCCAGCACGAGAGAAAGGATGTCTTGGGCCTCTAATTCTTGCCTATTGAAGTTGTTATTTGTCCATGAAATCTGAGCATATGCCTGAGTTCGCTCTAGATTAGCTTCAACTAAAATAACATTTTGAGTGACATTCCCAATAATGGAGTGACTCCAGGTTTAAATTTTATTTTTTAGCATTTGAAGCATCTTGCAAAGCACCAACATAAGGAAGCCAATCACCTTTTGATTCCAACAAGACTCAATCAACTTTTTCAATCTTTATGCAAAGTCCAGGTTTCCAAAAATCAAAATTGAGACACCACTTTGATAAGATTGATAAGAAATTAAAGAACGATTGAGAATTGGTCTAATCGAAGCTTGGTAAGAGTACATGAAGAGGTGCTAGAACATGTATTTACCTAAGAATGATTGGCAATACCATGGTCGAGATGTCTTTCAATGAAATAAGGATGAGCCCATTTGTTTGACCAATTGTCAAACGCTCTTTGAGTAGGAATATGAATGAGTTGATTTGTATCATTCCAAACCTGAAAATCGAGAATAGGCCTCTTTACATGGGAGTTATAGCCACAATGTTCATGAACCCCAATGATTGCATTAAAAACCCCGATAAAATTCCAAGGGAGATGGTGATTATTTTGAAGATCGATCCTCCCAAAGTGCTTTCCTTTTGTACAGATTGTTAGAAGCATAAACTGCAGTTGCAACTAAGGGCTTATAATCTAGAAGGAAGGTAAACGCCAGAAATTGGTTAGAAGAACCAAGAATAATCAGATCAATATCTAGCCTGCAAAAACACCAAAGAGAGGGTATATGTGTATTGTTGAATATAAAAAACTTATAACCAAGTTTAAGAAACCAGTTACGCTGAAGCTTATCAAAATTAATTTTTGGCCAAACAAGGAAGAGGAAATTAGGCTTGTGAAGACTTATCGATCTTTTAAGAGCTAATCTTGAGGGAGGATTAGATATTCCCCTTATATTCCAATATAAGATCTTCGTAAGGTATGATTTTTCAGGCCTGCTTGGGGACATGTATGGTATTTTTTCTTCTTCTTAAGATTGTAGATGGTTGTAAAGAAGGCTCCCCTACCACTTTTGTGAATTACATCTTGAGGTTCATCATCTATTGCCTCTTTCGCTAAGGAAACCCAAGAGTTCCTGAGGAAATTTCTATCAATCATCACTTCTACATTAACTTAATCAATAATTTTCCCTATCTCATTGTCTGCAACTATTGCTCCCACAAAGTCCTAGGTTTAAGAATCAGAATCCACTAATGGTTAGGTTACAAAATTAGGAGGAATGTGAGGTTCCTGGGGAGATTCCTCAAGTTAGAAAAGTTGCTACTTTTCCGTGCCAATTTCTAGGTTATAAACATTCTCAATAACAATAATCTCATTAGCCATTTCATCCTTCCTTGAATTAATTTTAGTTTTCGGCACATAAGCTGATTTATGCTGAGACTTATTTAATAATTTGCAGTTCTTCACATTGTGTCCCAACTTTCTGCAATGAGAACACAATTCTGGAAGGTATTTTCTGACCCACGCCTGAGCAGAGGTATTTTGTTGCGAAGACAAATTAAAATCCTTGGACCAGGAAAACAATTTTAAAGAACTAGGGTTTAGATTCAGAGTACCTGATGCCCTTACTCTTCTCATATCTTCTGTGCAATAAAACATAAATTCGTAGTAGCCCTTGCCGTGAGAGAGAACTCCTCAGTTTTTCACATCATACCAAATCGTTGCAAGCTTCGATCGAAGCGCAAAAACGGTAAGAAGTTTGATCTTGTAGCCCTCCTTTATATTCTTCTGCTGGAATAGTTATTGAAAGCCAATCACCCTTGATGATAGAGCCTTTGAAAGCCTATCACCCGCGGTGATAACTTTAGGGAATATTGCAAACCCCATAAAGAGATTAGATGAATGATTTCTTCTGAACCTCGACTAGGACTTTCATATTTGCAATCTTAGGTTGCTCATGAAGATAACGTATTTTAGGGAAGAGAGATGAAGGATCCATGGAGGATTAAAGGGACATGGTCGAAAAATCAGAAAAGGGGTTAGGAATTTCCGATCTGTATTTGTCGCTCAATATTTTCAACATATGAGAGATATTACTTTCCTTCTCCTAGACCTTCTTCAGCTTACTTGAATATTCTTAATCTTAAGTTGTATCACTTGTAAAATAAATAAATAAAAGGTGTATCGAGTAAAAAAGATTATTATTATTAAACCAATTCGATACTAAAATTTAAGAGTATGAGGAAGTAAAATCCTAACATAAGGAGTGATATAGGGTGGGACATGTTGGAAATTATATTTTTCTTTTAATTTTGATATTCAGCATTATGATCAACTAATTTAAAAGGATTAATTCCACCCCACACTTGCAAGGATTCGTTTACATCCATAAAAGCTCTTTACGTACTTTGCCTAACATAGAAATTGTTTGCACCTAATAAGATTCAAACTTAAGATTTTGAGAGATGCAGATTCTCTTGATCCAAGCCTTCATCACTAGACTAGCTTCTTGGAAATATGTCATGGCATAAAAACAAAGAAGAAGTTGATGAAAATTGCACTTAAAAAATTTAAAGCATGTGAATTCACACTAAATTTTAGATTCAATTCGCTCTCACCAATTATTATATATCGGATGCAATTGGGATTAAAGGAGAATTCTCTTCAGGATATTTTGAGCATCTTAATGTGAATTGCACAAACACGTTAACCTTATCTTTTGATAATCAATTACATAAAAATGTTTCCTACACTTCACTCATGGATTAATGAAGTAAATGATGATTTAGAATAACTGTAATATGAGAAATGGATTATAACAAGTTGCATTTCATGTATATATTTCTATTTTTATGTACTTTCTAATTCTAAAGTGTCTTTATTTATAGAAATGTTTATGTCATTTAATAAAAAGAAACACCTTTTGAAAACGAATTCTGGACCTGTACAACGAACGTGTATAATACTAGGCATTCAGAATAAAAACCAACAAATGTGATGATATAGTTGGTAAAGAGAATGTCTTTTCATCTAAAGTTTCATGTTTAAACCACGCATCAGTTTATTTTTTGATTCAGTTTTATTACCATTAGTGAAACAAATTTAATTCCAAAATAACCTTTCTAGGTATCAAACCATCAATATTTAAGTACACAATAACTTGTTTTACTACTAGTCAATATAAATACAATGAATGTAATGTCAACAACAATTTATATACACTATAAAGAAATACAACTTACATCATGGTTTTAGAATAATGGTATCTTACGAATTGCTTAGTAAGTTAAGCTTTCATTCATCCTTAAATAGATTGATAAACAAACTTTGAACCAAATATTCACTAGAACAAGTATACATAACTCCCACGTAAAATATCGGTACTATCCAAATAATTATAAAATGGATACATTTAATAAGGTATTGTGTCAATACGCATTTCACGAGAATTTAAGACTAAAATCTTTTAGCTCTGTGAAACGGCCCCACTTTATTCTCGTATAGATAAACTATATCAGAAATGCAACCATAATTTTTATTTTATTAAATTATTTTTATATGTCTATTAAGATTAAAACTCAACCTTCAAAATCTTTACTTATGGTCTCAAATTAATTGTCCTTTGAGACGTATCTATATTTTTTTTAATAAAGACGTATATATAGTTAAATACTTGAAATCACTATAATAATGTACTTTCGTCATTGAACTCAAGACTTGATATTAATCAAGTGTGAGTTGAGTTTTCATTATTGTTGTAATTAGATTTAAGCTTTTATAAAATCCCTACATGATGCATTCAATACCATATCCTTGTCGATCATTTACTAAAATAATTGCAAGATATTTTAATTTTATTAATTTGAATATTCAAACACACATATAGCTATGTCTTTTATTTATTTATAATATTTAAAAGGACTATTACACAACCATGACAATGTAGTTATTAAATTACTTTATATTTTATACTAACATTTTAAATCATTCAATATTTGTTATTAGACCATTTAATAATAAGCAGTATAATTTAAAGTTTCACTTTTTTTTCAATAAACATACAACATAATTCACTTAATACAAGAAACATATAAAACAACAACAAACATGATATACAAAATTTATATATTCGAAATAATCATGATCATAAATTTATCATAACAAATATTCATCTTATAGAGATGGTTCAATCATATTAAACATAAACACATATCAAAATTAAATATAAATTTTTAGAATAAACGTTAATTTTGTTAAAGTGACTCTTATCATTTACAACATTCAACATATATCTATACATATGAAATTTATTATACAATTATCAACCTTTAAACTTTATATTAGATTTTAAGTGACATAAGATTGAATTTTAATTACTCTTATCATTTACAACATACAACATGCATGAATACATTTGAAATTTCTTATACAATTATCGACCATGAAAATGTATATTAGAATTTAAATGACATGAATTGAATTTTAAGTCATAACACTTAAATGAATTTAATAATAAAAAGAAAACGATATTATCTATTTTAAAAATAAATTGAATGGCACAAGTCTAAAACATATTAAAATAATTATATGTATAATTATTTATATAACCAATTATATTAAATCAAAATTCAATACTTTATGATCAATATTTATGAGGATATTAATAACCAAATTTCATAATCAATTTATTTGTAAATAAATACAAATCTCACTCTACATATCAATAAAAAAAAATACAAAACTCACTCTCATAAATATAATACACAATAAATCATAAATACACACACTTAATTATAACTTTTTCAATACCAAATACACATTCTTAAGAGTAATTTCTATAAGTTTCTTCAATGCAATGGGATGATCCTTTAGTGTACTTGAGTTATTCTCTTTGTTCATCTTTTGAAGCACATATATTCATTTTTAAAAAGTTTTGGTTTACCACAATAGAAGCAACTTTCTTTCTTTCTTTCCTTTGTCAATTTTCATTGTTGTCATGAAACCACTTCATCATCTTTGTCTATATTATTACTGAACATGTTAGATTTTCCATCTTTTACGAAATATATTTTCTCATGAGTAAATTCGTCTTTAGTATCTTCTTTATGATACTCTTCTTCTAACTGAAGGTGATTACCAAATTGCTCAAAAGATGTCTTTATTTTTATGTTCCAGCGTCTTTTTCATATCCTTCTATGAAGGTGGAAGTTTATCTATAATGGAAGATACAATGATGGTTTTGTTCATGTGTATTTTGTATTATTTGAAATTATTAAGAATATGTTCAATTTTATGTAATTGATCCATTACAGGTCTATTATCTACCATACTTGTAATTATTGGGAAATAAGAAATTTCATACTAGAATTATCTTCTTACATGTATCTTGACTCTAGTTTATGTCATATGTATATATTTTTAGGATTGAGTGCTTTGATAGAAATCGAACAAGGAGCCTGACATTGTTGAGAATATGGCCTAGGAAAATGTAATCATCAATGTTCTATTTTTGTCTCTCCCTTGTTTTTGCAATTCTTTCTTTTTCCTTCTTTAATGATCTTGTGGTATTCAAAGTATACCCCACTATCAAAGTTATAAGCAAGAATTTCATCTTTTTCTGCTAGTGGACAAAGTTTCCTCCGTCAAACTTATCCAATTTTACAAAATTATATGTCATTTGTTTTAGTGTGCTTCCATTGATTTAGTAACAACTGAACTTGTAGTGTTGTATTTGTAGAGGACCAAGATAAGACGATGACTATAGATCTCCCCCAGGTGGGGCGTAGATCATATGTCGCCCTTAGGGAGGTAACACCTTTCCCCAAAGCTTCGGTATTGCTCATTCATGGGAAGCGTGGGATAAGACATTTCTGGGGGAAAGAGAAGTCAGGGTCAACAACTAACCTATGTCCTCCTTGGAAATAGGGATTCAATGGTCCATCCTTAATTTGATGGGCGGTTACCCTTCCAAGGAAACCATAAGCCCAAAGAATCTATAAATACATTTCCTTCAATAGGAGAAATGGGACTGATCTTAACTGATACATATCACACTTTACATATGCTTATACCTAAATACATCACATACAGATAGAGCATTTCACCTCTCATGTGCAGGTCGTCTAAATCACGACAAAACAACATAATATAAGGCTTCTCACCACCGTAACCAAGTGTTAACCAGCATATAGAATAATATATTGACTAAGGCCTTTAAGGATCCCTCGACTTTGCAAGGGTTACATGAACACCTGTACTTTTTAACAAGTACAATGGAGCCCACCTCGGGGCCCCAATACAACTATCTTGGACTATACCTCTTTGACCCTTGTAAGAACAAAAATTGTTCTACAACAGATTCCATGATTTTGATGATAACAAAGGATGAAACCAAAAATGGCACCCTAACGAAAAGTCCCTAAGTATGCAGGGTTCTAAGGAAAGAAGGAAGATATCTGATGACGTCATCAGATACAGAATCACATCAGATACAAAGATCAGAAGCATCTTAAGTAGAAACACGCTCAAGTAGTTCTAACTCTGAGCAAAACAGTAGAACATCAGAAACATCTGAAGAAGGAGTGCACTCTAGAAACTCTGACTCTGAACAACGGTATATCATTCCAGAAACTCTCAGCGTCATCTGAAGACATCATCAAAAGCTCCAAATCAACACAGGAAGATTCCAAGATTTCCAGAGTCACGCAGACTTTGTAAATGGATTCCCTAATACAGAAAGAGTACGTTAACTTCAAATTCAAATGGAAAGGAACTATATTTGGAAAGAAGTTATTCGGGGAGACAAAGTTGTTTTGGCAAGAAACAACAGAAGTTATGGCATTAATTCCTATTCAAGACAAATTATCTGCCATCAATTTCAACGGTCCTTCACTCCCATATATAAAGGACAACAATCAACTTTGAGAGGTGCGCAAGCATACACTGAAACACTCTCTCTCTCTCAATATTTTCACAAAGCTTTTTCTTAGAACGTGAAACACTTTTGTTCTTACTATTGTAATATTTGCTTATCTTAGAAGCACTCTAGATTACATTGTATTTTATCTCTTGCTTTATTTCCTCAAGTGACTCTGCGCAGTCTGTATACTTGAGAGGACTAAGAGATCTTTCTCTTAGACGTTGGTTGTAAACAATCTTTCAAGATTAGTGGATTAAGTCCTTGTTGAAGGCGAAATCACCTTGGCCGGGTGGACTGGAGTAGCTTTGTGTTATAAGCGAACCAGTATAAATTCCTTGTGTGGTCTTTATTTTGAAAAGCGCTTATTTTCCAAACAATTCAAACCCCCCTTTCTTGTTTTTCTCACCTTCAACCCTAACTCCTTTTATTTTCCCTTCGAATATGGCTGATAAGACTCTGTATTCCAACACAAACACCATCGCCTAAGGTTTAGCTGGTGGAGGTAGCCTTCATAAACAATAAGAGACTTAAATATAAGTCTTGTCTGAGGGCTTAATAGAAGTACCATCTGAGAGGTCTAAGGTTTCACATAAGGGACTTGTAGTATCATCAGTTAGGCTACATACAACTTCATCTCAAGGAATTAGATCCCCTAAGGTAATTAAACTCTCTCATAAGAACTTAGAATTTCCTCGGGCAGGATCAATCATAGAAATCATGCCCAAAAGGTGAAACCTAAGTCTAGCCTTAGAGACTTAGCCACATGTCTTATCTGAGGGATTAATAGAAGTCCTAATTGAGAGGTTCAACTCCTTGCCAGGGGGATTTATAGTCGCATTAGACAAGATACATATAACTTTATTCGAGGGACTTATAATCACAAGGCTAATTAAACTTTCGCCTGAGGGACTTAGGGTTTCCTCAGGCGGGATCAGACATAGAAATCATGCCTAAGAGGTGCGTTGAAGTCTAGCCTAAGATACTTAGTCCCAAGTCTTGTATGATGGCTTGATGGAAGTCCCACCGGAGAGGTTCAACGCCTTTCCTCAGGGACTTATAATCTCACTAGTCTGACTACATACAACTTTGTATGAGGAACTTAGATTCCTCAAGCTATTTAAACTCTGGTGTGAGGAACTTAGGGTTTCTTCGGGCATAATTAGACATAGAAATCGTGTCTAAAAGACGCGACCGAAGCCTAGCATGTGACAAATATGATCATGAAACTAAGGGCCTCGAGATACTCCTCCATACCATAGTGTAGAAAGACTTTGTCCTTGTCATACCCCAAAATTTTCCCTCCCCTGTTCATTTTTCATCTAACCTTTTGTTTGAGATTCATTTGCACCCATGTACATGTAAGAACAAAAATTGTTCTACAACAGATTCCATGATTTTGATGATAACAAAGGATGAAACCAAAAATGGCACCCTAACGAAAAATATCTAAGTGTGCAGGGTTCTAAAGAAAGAAGGAAGAGATCTGATGATGTCATCAGATACAGAACTAGATCAGATACAAATTATCAGAAGATAAGAAGCATCTGAAGTAGAAACACGTTCAAGAAAGTCTAACTCTGAGCAAAACAGCAAAATATCAGAAGCATCTGAACAAGAAGTACGCTCTAGAAGTTCTGATTCTGAACAACAGTATGTCAAACTTCAGAAGCTCTTGGCGCTATCTGAAGAAATCATCAGAACTCAAAAGATCAACATCAGAAGCTAGATAGCAGATTCCAAGATCTCCAGAAACATGAAGACTCTGATTATGGAATTGTTAAATAAGGAAGAGTAACGTTAACTTCAAATAAAGTTATGGAAATGGATTTCCTAATACAGGAAGAGACGTTAACTCCAAAAATACAAATGATAAGGAACTATTTGTGGTAAGTAGTCATTCAAGAAGTGAAAGTTGCTTTGACAACAAGCAACATAAGATATGGCACTAATTATTATTCAAGAGTTATTATCTGCCATGATTTTTCAACGGATCCTTCTCTTCTATATAAAGGACTGCAAATCAACATTCAGTATATAACATATACAAGGAAAAAATATACTGAAACATCAACACACAAAAATACTGTTTATTCTCTCAATCTTCACGAAGCTTTTGCTTAGTACGTGAAATACTTTGTTCTTATTGTTGTAATATTTGCTTATCTTAGAAGCACTCTAGATTACATAAGCTTTCATCTATTGTTTTATTTTCCTCAAGTGACTCTGTGTAGTCTGTAGACTTGAGAGGACTAAGAGATCTTTCTCTTAGATGTTGTTTGTAAACAATCTTTCAAGATTAGTGGATTAAGTCCTTGTTGAAGGCGAAATCACCTTGGCCGGGTGGACTGGAGTAGCTTTGTGTTATAAGCGAACCAGTATAAAATCCTTGTGTGATTTTCATTTTGAAAAAGCGCTTATTTTCCAAACAATTCAACCCCCCCCCCTTTCTTGTTTTTCTCACCTTCAATTGGTATCAGAGCTCCGACTCTGTTATTGATTTTCTAATCAAACACTTAACAGTGTAGAGAGATCCAGAAAGAGAAAAACTATGGCCCACACAAATGAAAAGGATAGTTACAATGCTAAGCCTCCTATCTTTGATGGAGAGAAATTTGATTACTGGAAAGATAGAATTGAAAGTTTCTTTCTAGGCTATGATGCTGATCTCTGGGACATTGTCACAGATGGATACAAACCTCCTGTCACAGAGGATGGAGCTGAAGTTCCCAGAAGTAAGATGTCAGATGATCAGAAACGAGTTTTCAAGAATCATCACAAGGCCAGAACCATACTCCTAAATGCTATATCTTACAATGAGTATGAAAAGATCACCAACAGAGAAACAGCCAAAGACATACTTGACTCTCTAAGGATGACTCATGAAGGAAACTCTCAAGTCAAAGAGACAAAGGCTCTGGCGCTTATCCAGAAATATGAAGCCTTCAAAATGGAGGATGATGAAGCCATAGAGGCAATGTTCTCTAGATTCCAAACTCTGATTGCAGGTCTCAAGGTTCTAGACAAAGGATACACAACTGCAGACCATGTCAAAAAGATAGTCAGAAGTCTGCCAAAGAAATGGAGACCCATGGTTACTGCTCTGAAGCTGTCAAAGGATCTGAATAATATAAGTCTTGAAGAACTTGTCAGTTCCCTCAGAAGCCATGAGATATAACTAGAGGAAGATGAGCCTCAGAAAAGGAACAAGTCCGTAGCATTAAAGTCCAGATATGAAAGACGCAAACCTGATAGAACCAAAGCTCTCCAGGCAGAAACTGAAGATACTGATGACTCTGAACCAGAAGATTCTGATGATGAAGAAGAATTGTCCCTCCTGACCAGAAGAGTTGAATAACTCTGGAAAAAGAGAAACAACAACTTCAGAAGATCAAGACCCAGAGGGGATCGATCAGAATCAACCTTCAAAGGTAAAACTAACAAAGATATTACTTGTTATGAATGTAAAGAAACAGGTCACTATAGGAATGAATGCCCCAAGCTAAAGAAAGACAATCCTAGAAAAGAAAGTTTCAAGAAAAATACCTTCAGGACAAAGAAAGGATTAATGGCTACCTAGGATGATAGTGAATCTGGGTCATCAGAATCTGACTCTGATGAAAAGGCCAACGTGGCACTTATGGCTACCACATCCAGGAGCAGCTCAGATGAAGAATCTGAAGAGGTATTTTCTGAACTCTCTCGATCTGATCTAGAATCATGCTTGTCAGAAACTCTTAGCTCATATCAGAAATTAAAACAAAAGCTTAAAAACATAAAAGGCTGTTTTAAAGCAAAATTTGAAGAATGTGGCAAGCTTGAGATGACAATTTAAGCACGAGAAGATACAATCAGATCTTTAACATTAGAAAGAGATGGAGCAAAAAGAAAAAGCTTAGAATTAGAAGAAGCGTTGTCTCAAGCACCACAAACTTCAAATAAAATAATTCTTGAATACGAAGAAGCCTTTCAAGAATTTCTGAAAAATGGAATAGGTAGGAGTATTATGGCATCCATGATTTATGGAGTCAGTCAGAACAATAAAAAGGGAATTTGGTATGATCCTAAGGAAGTTAAAACTTCTTCTAGTGACCAACTTAAATCTCCATTTTCATATCACTATACACACACACAAGAACAAAAATTTGAAAATGCTAGAAAACCCAAAGTTATAAGAAACTCTGGGAAGACTAATCAAAAAGGACCCAAGAGATTTTGGGTACTAAAGGATAAGATTGTCTATGTTGCAGATATCCTATGCAGCAAAGTTCAGACACCAGTCATGGTACCTGGACTCTGGATGCTCGCGACACATGACGGGAAGAAAGTCTATGTTCCAAAGTCTGGAACTTAAAGACGCTGGATTTGTAGGCTTTGGAGGAGATCAGAAAGGAAGGATCAGAGGCTCCGGAACTATTGGTAATGGTACCCTTCCCTTTATATCTGATGTCCTTTACGTAGAAGGATTGATGCATAACTTGTTATCCATAAGTCAATTAAGCGATAACGGTTATAATGTAATCTTTAATCAAAAAACATGTAAAGCCATTAATCAGAATGATGGCTCTGTCCTTTTCACAGGCAAGAGGAAAAACAACATTTATAAAATTAATCTTTCTGATTTAAAAGAACAAAATGTTAAATGTCTGATGTCTGTTCACAAAGAGCAATGGATATGGCATAGACGCTTGGGCCACATTAGCATGAGGAAACTTTCTCAGCTAAATAAAATCGAGTTAGTCAGAGGCCTACATAAACTGAAGTTTTCTTCAGATGCTCTGTGTGAAGCATGTCAGAAAGGAAAATTTTCAAAAACATCCTTTAAAAAGAAAAATGTTGTTTCTACCTCTAAGCCTCTGGAACTTCTCCATATTGACTTATTTGGTCCTGTGAAAACAGCATCAGTCAATGGAAAGAAGTATGGACTAGTCATTGTTGATGATTACAGTCGCTGGACATGGGTGAAATTCCTAAAGCACAAGAGTGAGTCTCACTCTGTATTCACTAGTTTCTGCTCCAAAGTACAAAAATAATTTGATGCTAAAATTGTTAGAGTCAGAAGTGATCATGGTGGAGAATTTGAAAACAAAGATTTTGAAGAATTATTTGACTCTAATGGAATATCCCATGATTTCTCCTGCCCTAGAACTCCACAACAAAATGGAGTTGTAGAGAGGAAGAATAGGACACTCCAAGAGATGGCCAGAACCATGATCAATGAAACTAATGTGGCAAAGCATTTTTGGGCAGAAGCTGTAAATACAGCGTGTTACATTCAGAATAGAATCTCTATAAGACCTATTCTGGAAAAGACTCCCTATGAACTGTGTAAAGGAAGAAAACCAAACATTTCATATTTTCATCCTTTTGGATGTTCTTGCTTTATCTTTAACACTAAAGAACATCTGAACAAGTTTGATTCCAAAGCACAGAAAGGTATTATGTTAGGATACTCAGAACGCTCTAAAGGCTACAGAGTATACAACATAGAAACCAAAATTGTGGAAGAATCAATTCATGTCAGATTTGATGATAAGCTTGACCCTGAAAAGTCAAAGCTAGTTGAAAATTTTGCAGATTTAGAAATCACTCTTGCAGGTTCTGCTAAAGCCCCAGAAGCAACTGTCACTCAGAACTCTGAAGAAATTAAATCCCCAGAAATCCCAAAGAAAGTTAAAAGTCGTATCAATGTATCTGAAGATTTGATTTTGGGAAACAAGGACGAACCTGTCAGAACCAGATCTACCTTCAGGACCTCTGAAGATACTCCTCTGGGACTAGTGTCTCTGATTGAGCCTATGTCCTGTGATGAAGCACTTCAAGATAACGACTGGGTTTCAGCCATGCAAGAAGAATTAGATCAATTTACAAAGAATGATGTCTGGGATCTTGTTCCAAAGCCCAGAGGCACTCACGTTATTGGAACCAGATGGGTATTCAGAAACAAGCTGAATGAGAAAGGAGAAGTTGTCAGAAACAAAGCTCGACTGGTAGCTCAAGGTTATAGTCAACAAGAAGGTATTGATTATAATGAAACTTTTGCTCCAGTCGCAAGGTTAGAATCTATTCGTCTTCTTGTATCTTTTGCTATTAACCATTCTATTAAATTATATCAAATGGATGTCAAGAGTGCATTCCTTAATGGTTATATATCAGAAGAAGTGTATGTCAACCAACCTCCAGGTTTTGAAAATCCAAACTTTCCAGAACATGTTTTTAAACTTAAAAATCTTTATATGGACTTAAACAAGCTCCCAGAGCTTGGTATGAACGTTTAAGCAATTTTCTTCTGGAACACAATTTTATCAGAGGGAAAGTTGACTCCACACTTTTCTGTAAGAACCTTAACAATGATCTCATGATATGCCATATATACGTTGATGACATTATTTTTGGTTCAGTTAACGCCTCTGTTTGTCAAGAATTCTCTAAGTTAATGCAGGCAGAATTTGAAATGAGCTTAATGCAAGAACTAAAGTTCTTTCTGGGAATTCAAATTAACCAAACCTCAGAAGTTACATATGTTCATCAAAGCAAATATATTAAAGATGTTCTGAAGAAATTTGACATGGCTGACTGCAACTCTGCAAAAACTCCAATGCATCCAACATGCATTCTTGAAAAAGAAGAAGTAAGCGCAAAGGTTTGTCAGAAGCTCTATCGAGGTATGATAGGCTCTCTTCTCTATCTGACTGCTACTCGTCCTGATATTCTCTTTAGTGTCTGTCTCTGTGCCATATTCCAATCAGATCCTAGAGAATCTCATTTAACAGCAGTTAAGAGAATTCTTAAGTATCTGAAAGGAACTCCTAACCTGGGCCTGATGTATAAGAAAACATCAGAGTATAGACTTTCTGGTTACTGTGATGCAGATTATGCAGGAGATAGATTAGAACGAAAAAGCACATCTGGAAATTGCCAGCTTCTGCGAAACAATTTGATATCCTGGGCTAGCAAGAGACAGTCAACTATTGCTCTATCTACTGCAGAAGCAGAATATATCTCAGCATCACTGTGCACAACTCAGATGCTCTGGATGAAGAATCAGTTAGAAGATCTGCAAATTTTTGAGAGTAACATTCCTATCTTCTGTGATAATACTGCTGCCATTTGTCTAAGTAAGAATCCCATTCTACATTCCAGAGCCAAACACATTGAAATAAAACATCATTTTATCAGAGACTATGTTCAGAAAGGGATAGTAACATTGAAGTTCATTGATACAGATCATCAATGGGCAGATATCTTTACTAAGCCTCTAGCTGAAGATAGATTTCTTTTTATCTTAAAAGAATTTGATGCTAAAATTGTTAGAGTCAGAAGTGATCATGGTAGAGAATTTGAAAACAAAGATTTTGAAGAATTATTTGACTCTAATGGACATATCCCATGATTTCTCCTGCCCTAGAACTCCACAACAAAATGGAGTTGTAGAGAGGAAGAATAGGACACTCCAAGAGATGGCCAGAACCATGATCAATGAAACTAATGTGGCAAAGCATTTTTGGGCAGAAGCTGTAAATACAGCGTGTTACATTCAGAATAGAATCTCTATAAGACCTATTCTGGAAAAGACTCCCTATGAACTGTGTAAAGGAAGAAAACCAAACATTTCATATTTTCATCCTTTTGGATGTTCTTGCTTTATCTTAAACACTAAAGAACATCTGAACAAGTTTGATTCCAAAGCACAGAAAGGTATTATGTTAGGATACTCAAAACGCTCTAAAGGCTACAGAGTATACAACATAGAAACCAAAATTGTGGAAGAATCAATTCATGTCAGATTTGATGATAAGCTTGACCCTGAAAAGTCAAAGCTAGTTGAAAATTTTGCAGATTTAGAAATCACTCTTGCAGGTTCTGATAAAGCCCCAGAAGCAACTGTCACTCAGAACTCTGAAGAAATTAAATCCCCAGAAATCCCAAAGAAAGTTAAAAGTCGTATCAATGTATCTGAAGATTTGATTTTGGGAAACAAGGACGAACCTGTCAGAACCAGATCTACCTTCAGGACCTCTGAAGATACTCCTCTGGGACTAGTGTCTCTGATTGAGCCTATGTCCTGTGATGAAGCACTTCAAGATAACGTCTGGGTTTCAGCCATGCAAGAAGAATTAGATCAATTTACAAAGAATGATGTCTGGGATCTTGTTCCAAAGCCCAGAGGCACTCACGTTATTGGAACCAGATGGGTATTCAGAAACAAGCTGAATGAGAAAGGAGAAGTTGTCAGAAACAAAGCTCGACTGGTAGCTCAAGGTTATAGTCAACAAGAAGGTATTGATTATAATGAAACTTTTGCTCCCGTCGCAAGGTTAGAATCTATTCGTCTTCTTGTATCTTTTGCTATTAACCATTCTATTAAATTATATCAAATGGATGTCAAGAGTGCATTCCTTAATGGTTATATATCAGAAGAAGTGTATGTCAACCAACCTCCAGGTTTTGAAAATCCAAACTTTCCAGAACATGTTTTTAAACTTAAAAAATCTTTATATGGACTTAAACAAGCTCCCAGAGCTTGGTATGAACGTTTAAGCAATTTTCTTCTGGAACACAATTTTATCAGAGGGAAAGTTGACTCCACACTTTTCTGTAAGAACCTTAACAATGATCTCATGATATGCCATATATACGTTGATGACATTATTTTTGGTTCAGTTAACGCCTCTGTTTGTCAAGAATTCTCTAAGTTAATGCAGGCAGAATTTGAAATGAGCTTAATGCAAGAACTAAAGTTCTTTCTGGGAATTCAAATTAACCAAACCTCAGAAGTTACATATGTTCATCAAAGCAAATATATTAAAGATGTTCTGAAGAAATTTGACATGACTGACTGCAACTCTGCAAAAACTCCAATGCATCCAACATGCATTCTTGAAAAAGAAGAAGTAAGCGCAAAGGTTTTTCAGAAGCTCTATCGAGGTATGATAGGTTCTCTTCTCTATCTGACTGCTACTCGTCCTGATATTCTCTTTAGTGTCTGTCTCTGTGCCATTTTCCAATCAGATCCTAGAGAATCTCATTTAACAGCAGTTAAGAGAATTCTTAAGTATCTGAAAGGAACTCCTAACCTGGGCCTGATGTATAAGAAAACATCAGAGTATAGACTTTCTGGTTACTATGATGCAGATTATGCAGGAGATAGATTAGAACGAAAAAGCACATCTGGAAATTGTCAGCTTCTGGGAAACAATTTGATATCCTGGGCTAGCAAGAGACAGTCAACTATTGCTCTATCTACTGCAGAAGCAGAATATATCTCAGCATCACTGTGCACAACTCAGATGCTCTGGATGAAGAATCAGTTAGAAGATCTGCAAATTTTTGAGAGTAACATTCCTATCTTCTGTGATAATACTGCTGCCATTTGTCTAAGTAAGAATCCCATTCTACATTCCAGAGCCAAACACATTGAAATAAAACATCATTTTATCAGAGACTATGTTCAGAAAGGGATAGTAACATTGAAGTTCATTGATACAGATCATCAATGGGCAGATATCTTTACTAAGCCTCTAGCTGAAGATAGATTTCTTTTTATCTTAAAAAATCTGAACATTCAAAATTGTCCTGAATGAATTGTGCCTCTGAGAATGTAAAATGAGACTCTGATGTAAACAAATGTACTTCTGCCTCTGACTCTGATACCTCTACCAAGTTAAGAAGATATCTGAGTTAGAAATCTTCAGGAACCAATCCTTTGGTATTCCTAAAGATCAGATACATCAAAACACGTGGAGCATTGAGCGTCTAACCCTAGAACTTCTAGACAGCTGTCAAAAGAAATTCAAAGGACAGACGTTTGAAATCTCCTCGAGCAGTGTGCGTACTGTTGGGATTAGACATTCATTAATTAGCCTTAATCATTTCTCCCCCAAGCATGCTAACTTGAATTTTGTGCTAACGCTGACTGATGTGTCGTTTTGCATGTGTTTTAACTTAGGGTATTTAAACACTTTTCTCACATTTCACACACTTATCACTCTCACTCACTCTCAAACCCTTTCTAAACCCTCTCTGAAGCATTTCTACAAACACTTCATCTTCATCTTCTTCTTCAACCATGGACGCTCAACAACAACAAGTTTTCAACTTTTCTCAACAAATGGAATCAAGCTCAACTGCTCAAACTTCAAGCATTCCAACTCCAACTGTTATAGGAGTTTCCATTACTCCAGTGTACAAGGAACCCCATATCCTTGATCGTCTACCTCACGTAAACCTAGCAACTCCATTTGAGGGATTGGAAGTTTTGTGTGAAACTCTAGTAGACTTTCAAAACATGAAGAGAAATGGCGTTGATCTTACTGAAGAACTTCGTCAACAAGGGTGGGAAAACTACTTCCAAAGGCTTTATGGTCCTGTTTACCCACTTCTCATCAAGGAGTTCTGGAGATTTGCAGACGCTGATGACCATTTCATCGTCTCTTAGTTTTTTGGGGTAAAGATAGTAATTACTGAAGAGTCAATTGCTTCTTTACTGAACATGGAGAGAGATGGAGGAAAAAGGATTTACAACATCAACCCTAGGTCAAGGCGCATTGCTGAAGTGATCAATCCAACCATCTTCAAACATAACACTGAAGGAAATCCTTCAAAGAACAAAGAGCTTCATCAAAACCTCAGAGTATGGCTTAAGATCATTCTGGGAACTATTCACCACCGCCCAGCATCAAACTCCTCTGACTACATCAATGCAGATCAGAAGTGCATTCTGTATTGCATTCACAAGGGTGTGAAGATCTGCCTTCCTGCACTACTCTTCAGATACCTCAGAGACTCTGTCAGGGAGACCAGAAACAACATGAAGCCCAGAACCTACATCCCTCTGGGAAGATTGTTATCTGATGTCTTCATCGAGAATGGGCTGGTAGATCATCTGGAGAAGGCCAAACTGATGGAGGATCTGGCGATAGATACTGGAAAGCCTCTGAACGCCAGAAATCTCAAGAGTATGGGAATAATAAAGAAGATTCAAGTCAGACCCACTATGGATACCTCCTGGGATGCCTTGAAAGATCAGAGGAAGCTGCCCCATGGTCTTGCTAGGTTCTACAAGAATGAACCCAGAGATGCGGTTGCTATCTACCTTCAGCGTCTGCTGGATGAAGGTGTTGACATCTCTGACTTCAGACTCGACGATTGTCTAGATTCAGAAGAAGACTTCGTCAGGTACAAGAGAGGTCTCTCTGAGAAAAAGATAGCATCTCAGGCAAAGAAGGCAAGAATAGGAGAAACTTCTGGGACCAGATCTCCAACGCCTCTGCAAGAAACTACTGGTATGTCTGTTCCCTCTATTCCCTCTGAACACATTTTGGCTTCTTCTTCTAATCCTCTCCCAACACCACCCATATACACAACCTCTGAAACTCCACCTTCTATAACTAGAACTTCACAACCTCCACCAAATGTTAATCTTTCTCACACTACCACTTCCTCTTCATCATCTTCAGCCCCAGAATCACCCCCATACGTTGAAATCCCCTATGACCAAGAATACTCTGACCCTGACTCCCCAACCTTAGCCCAAATTCAGGCTCAAAACCTTGCTTCACAACAACCAACACAAACACATTCTGAAGCAACTTCACCTCCACCAGAACAAACAACCAACATTACTTCTGAAGACCAACCCTCTGAAACTCAACCCTCTGACCTCCACACCTCTGATATCACCCCTCCAAACACCTCTGCTGAACCTGAACCTGAAGCTGAAACTGAACCTTTAGACTTAAACCCTCTTTACGCTTCACCCCAAAGATCTGAACCTCAACCTGAATCAGAATCTGAACCTTTCACATTAAATCTCAGCCCTCCAATTTCTTCACCTCAAACCTCTGAACCAAACCTTTCTGTACCTACCCTTGAGGAAGCCATAATGATGGTCGCAGGGGCTTCAGTACAAAAGGTCAAGTCTCTGACCACTAACTTTGAAGTCAGTGATGATCCTGACTCTGTAAGGACACACTGGAACAGAGTCATTGGCTGGATGACCTCTGAGGCTTTTAGACTGAAGAACATCTCTGAACAAGTCAGAAATGGCTACATCAGAGATGCTGAGGCAAGACTTCAGGACAGACTTGCAAGAGAAGCTGAAGCCAGAAGGCTGGAAGAAAAGAGACTTGCAAGAGAAGCTGAAGAAGAGGCTAGAAGGCTGGAGGAAGAAAGAGCAAGAGAAGCTGAAATTCTAAGGATAAAGGAAGCTGAAGCTAAAGCTCTGGCTGATGTTGCTGCTGCTGCTGAAGCACAGGCTGCTGCTGCTGAAGCACAGGCTGCTGCTGAAGCACAGCAGGCTCTGACTCAGGGGGAGTCTTCTTCTTCTGTTATCCCTATGGTTCTCCAGACACTGAAAGAACTTAAGTAACATCAGAATGAACTCCGTGCCAGAATGGATAAACAAGACACTGTCAATGACAACATTCAGAACATGCTGGCTATGTTGCTTCAGAGAATGCCTCCGCCTCCGAACCCCTAGGCACTTAGGACTTATTGCTTGTTGCTCTGATTTCTCTGTTTCTGATGTTTACTTGTTCTTTTTGCCTCTGTTGCTTTTTATCTAAATACAATGTTTTTCTCTTCAATTATTTATTTTTTGCTATGTCTTTTTGATTCTGACAAAAAGGGGGAGAAGTCATTAATAGCTCTGATGAAAATATTGTCTAAATACCTTAAGCATTCTGCAACATATTTTTCTTAAAAATAAATTTATCTAACCTGGACTTAAGAAATTGCAGAAGGTATCAAGAAACCTCTTTGCTTAGAAGCTCTGGTAAGAACTTCTGAACTCCCTAGCACTATCTCAGGGGGAGCTCTTGTCTATCTGATCTGATATTTTATATGTTTCATCTGCTAATTAAGATTGTTTTGTCATCATCAAAAAGGGGGAGATTGTAAGAACAAAATTGTTCTACAACAGATTCCATGATTTTGATGATAACAAAGGATGAAACCAAAAATGGCACCCTAACGAAAAGTTTCTAAGTGTGCAGGGTTCTAAAGAAAGAAGAAAGAGATCTGATGATGTCATCAGATACAGAACCAGATCAGATACAAATTATCAGAAGATAAGAAGCATCTGAAGTAGAAACACGTTCAAGAAAGTCTAACTCTGAGCAAAACAGCAAAATATCAGAAGCATCTGAACAAGAAGTACGCTCTAGAAGTTCTGATTCTGAACAACAGTATGTCAAACTTCAGAAGCTCTTGGCGCTATCTGAAGAAATCATCAGAACTCAAAAGATCAACATCAGAAGCTAGATATCAGATTCCAAGATCTCCAGAAACATGAAGACTCTGATTATGGAATTGTTAAATAAGGAAGAGTAACGTTAACTTCAAATAAAGTTATGGAAATGGATTTCCTAATACAGGAAGAGACGTTAACTCCAAAAATACAAATGATAAGGAACTATTTGTGGTAAGTAGTCATTCAAGAAGTGAAAGTTGCTTTGACAACAAGCAACATAAGATATGGCACTAATTATTATTCAAGAGTTATTATCTGCCATGATTTTTCAACGGATCCTTCTCTTCTATATAAAGGACTGCAAATCAACATTCAGTACATAACATATACAAGGAAAAAATATACTGAAACATCAACACACAAAAATACTGTTTATTCTCTCAATCTTCACGAAGCTTTTGCTTAGTACGTGAAATACTTTGTTCTTATTGTTGTAATATTTGCTTATTTTAGAAGCACTCTAGATTACATAAGCTTTCATCTATTGTTTTATTTTCCTCAAGTGACTCTGTGTAGTCTGTAGACTTGAGAGGACTAAGAGATCTTTCTCTTAGATGTTGTTTGTAAACAATCTTTCAAGATTAGTGGATTAAGTCCTTGTTGAAGGCGAAATCACCTTGGCCGGGTGGACTGGAGTAGCTTTGTGTTATAAGCGAACCAGTATAAAATCCTTGTGTGATTTTCATTTTGAAAAAGCGCTTATTTTCCAAACAATTCAACCCCCCCCCTTTCTTGTTTTTCTCACCTTCAATTGGTATCAGAGCTCCGGCTCTGTTATTGATTTTCTAATCAAACACTTAACAGTGTAGAGAGATCCAGAAAGAGAAAAACTATGGCCCACACAAATGAAAAGGATAGTTACAATGCTAAGCCTCCTGTCTTTGATGGAGAGAAATTCGATTACTGGAAAGATAGAATTGAAAGTTTCTTTCTAGGCTATGATGCTGATCTCTGGGACATTGTCACAGATGGATACAAACCTCCTGTCACAGAGGATGGAGCTGAAGTTCCCAGAAGTAAGATGTCAGATGATCAGAAACGAGTTTTCAAGAATCATCACAAGGCCAGAACCATACTCCTAAATGCTATATCTTACAATGAGTATGAAAAGATCACCAACAGAGAAACAGCCAAAGACATACTTGACTCTCTAAGGATGACTCATGAAGGAAACTCTCAAGTCAAAGAGACAAAGGCTCTGGCGCTTATCCAGAAATATGAAGCCTTCAAAATGGAGGATGATGAAGCCATAGAGGCAATGTTCTCTAGATTCCAAACTATGATTGCAGGTCTCAAGGTTCTAGACAAAGGATACACAACTGCAGACCATGTCAAAAAGATAGTCAGAAGTCTGCCAAAGAAATGGAGACCCATGGTTACTGCTCTGAAGCTGTTAAAGGATCTGAACAATATAAGTCTTGAAGAACTTGTCAGTTCCCTCAGAAGCCATGAGATAGAACTAGAGGAAGATGAGCCTCAGAAAAGGAACAATTCCGTAGCATTAAAGTCCAGATATGAAAGACGCAAACCTGACAGAACCAAAGCTCTCCAGGCAGAAACTAAAGATACTGATGACTCTAAACCAGAAGATTCTGATGATGAAGAAGAATTGTCCCTCATGACCAGAAGAGTTAAACAACTCTGGAAAAAGAGAAACAACAACAACTTCAGAAGATCAAGACCCAGAGGGGATCGATCAGAATCAACCTTCAAAGGTAAAACTAACAAAGATATTACTTGTGATGAATGTAAAGAAACAGGTCACTATAGGAATGAATGCCCCAAGCTAAAGAAAGACAATCCTAGAAAAGAAAGTTTCAAGAAAAATACCTTCAGGACAAAGAAAGGATTAATGGCTACCTGGGATGATAGTGAATCTGGGTCATCAGAATCTGACTCTGATAAAAAGGCCAACGTGGCACTTATGGCTACCACATCCAGGAGCAGCTCAGATGAAGAATCTGAAGAGGTATTTTCTGAACTCTCTCGATCTGATCTAGAATCATGCTTGTCAGAAACTCTTAGCTCATATCAGAAATTAAAACAAAAGCTTAAAAACATAAAAGGCTGTTTTAAAGCAAAATTTTGAAGAATGTGGCAAGCTTGAGATGACAATTCTAGCACGAGAAGATACAATCAGATCTTTAACATTAGAAAGAGATGGAGCAAAAAGAAAAGCTTAGAATTAGAAGAAGCGTTGTCTCAAGCACCACAAACTTCAAATAAAATAATTCTTGAATACGAAGAAGCCTTTCAAGAATTTCTGAAAAATGGAATAGGTAGGAGTATTATGGCATCCATGATTTAGGGAGTCAGTCAGAACAATAAAAAGGGAATTGGGTATGATCCTAAGGAAGTTAAAACTTCTTCTAGTGACCAACTTAAATCTCCATTTTCATATCACTATACACACACACAAGAACAAAAATTTGAAAATGCTAGAAAACCCAAAGTTATAAGAAACTCTGGGAAGACTAATCAAAAAGGACCCAAGAGATTCTGGGTACCAAAGGATAAGATTGTCTATGTTGCAGATATCCTATGCAGCAAAGTTCAGACACCAGTCATGGTACCTGGACTCTGGATGCTCGCGACACATGACGGGAAGAAAGTCTATGTTCCAAAGTCTGGAACTTAAAGACACTGGATTTGTAGGCTTTGGAGGAGATCAGAAAGGAAGGATCAGAGGCTCCGGAACTATTGGTAATGGTACTCTTCCCTTTATATCTGATGTCCTTTACGTAGAAGGATTGATGCATAACTTGTTATCCATAAGTCAATTAAGCGATAACGGTTATGATGTAATCTTTAATCAAAAAACATGTAAAGCCATTAATCAGAATGATGGCTCTGTCCTTTTCACAAGCAAGAGGAAAAACAACATTTATAAAATTAATCTTTCTGATTTAAAAGAACAAAATGTTAAATGTCTGATGTCTGTTCACAAAGAGCAATGGATATGGCATAGACGCTTGGGCCACATTAGCATGAGGAAACTTTCTCAGCTAAATAAAAACGAGTTAGTCAGAGGCCTACCTAAACTGAAGTTTTCTTCAGATGCTCTGTGTGAAGCATGTCAGAAAGGAAAATTTTCAAAAACATCCTTTAAAAAGAAAAATGTTGTTTCTACCTCTAAGCCTCTGGAACTTCTCCACATTGACTTATTTGGTCCTGTGAAAACAACATCAGTCAATGGAAAGAAGTATGGACTAGTCATTGTTGATGATTACAGTCGCTGGACATGGGTGAAATTCCTAAAGCACAAGAGTGAGTCTCACTCTGTATTCACTAGTTTCTGCTCCAAAGTACAAAAAGAATTTGATGCTAAAATTGTTAGAGTCAGAAGTGATCATGGTGGAGAATTTGAAAACAAAGATTTTGAAGAATTATTTGACTCTAATGGAATATCCCATGATTTCTCCTGCCCTAGAACTCCACAACAAAATGGAGTTGTAGAGAGGAAGAATAGGACACTCCAAGAGATGGCCAGAACCATGATCAATGAAACTAATGTGGCAAAGCATTTTTGGGCAGAAGCTGTAAATACAGCGTGTTACATTCAGAATAGAATCTCTATAAGACCTATTCTGGAAAAGACTCCCTATGAACTGTGTAAAGGAAGAAAACCAAACATTTCATATTTTCATCCTTTTGGATGTTCTTGCTTTATCTTAAACACTAAAGAACATCTGAACAAGTTTGATTCCAAAGCACAGAAAGGTATTATGTTAGGATACTCAAACGCTCTAAAGGCTACAGAGTATACAACATAGAAACCAAAATTGTGGAAGAATCAATTCATGTCAGATTTGATGATAAGCTTGACCCTGAAAAGTCAAAGCTAGTTGAAAATTTTGCAGATTTAGAAATCACTCTTGCAGGTTCTGATAAAGCCCCAGAAGCAACTGTCACTCAGAACTCTGAAGAAATTAAATCCCCAGAAATCCCAAAGAAAGTTAAAAGTCGTATCAATGTATCTGAAGATTTGATTTTGGGAAACAAGGACGAACCTGTCAGAACCAGATCTACCTTCAGGACCTCTGAAGATACTCCTCTGGGACTAGTGTCTCTGATTGAGCCTATGTCCTGTGATGAAGCACTTCAAGATAACGTCTGGGTTTCAGCCATGCAAGAAGAATTAGATCAATTTACAAAGAATGATGTCTGGGATCTTGTTCCAAAGCCCAGAGGCACTCACGTTATTGGAACCAGATGGGTATTCAGAAACAAGCTGAATGAGAAAGGAGAAGTTGTCAGAAACAAAGCTCGACTGGTAGCTCAAGGTTATAGTCAACAAGAAGGTATTGATTATAATGAAACTTTTTCTCCAGTCGCAAGGTTAGAATCTATTCGTCTTCTTGTATCTTTTGCTATTAACCATTCTATTAAATTATATCAAATGGATGTCAAGAGTGCATTCCTTAATGGTTATATATCAGAAGAAGTGTATGTCAACCAACCTCCAGGTTTTGAAAATCCAAACTTTCCAGAACATGTTTTTAAACTTAAAAAATCTTTATATGGACTTAAACAAGCTCCCAGAGCTTGGTATGAACGTTTAAGCAATTTTCTTTTGGAACACAATTTTATTAGAGGGAAAGTTGACTCCACACTTTTCTGTAAGAACCTTAACAATGATCTCATGATATGCCATATATACGTTGATGACATTATTTTTGGTTCAGTTAACGCCTCTGTTTGTCAAGAATTCTCTAAGTTAATGCAGGCAGAATTTGAAATGAGCTTAATGCAAGAACTAAAGTTCTTTCTGGGAATTCAAATTAACCAAACCTCAGAAGTTACATATGTTCATCAAAGCAAATATATTAAAGATGTTCTGAAGAAATTTGACATGGCTGACTGCAACTCTGCAAAAACTCCAATGCATCCAACATGCATTCTTGAAAAAGAAGAAGTAAGCGCAAAGGTTTGTCAGAAGCTCTATCGAGGTATGATAGGTTCTCTTCTCTATCTGACTGCTACTCGTCCTGATATTCTCTTTAGTGTCTGTCTCTGTGCCATATTCCAATCAGATCCTAGAGAATCTCATTTAACAGCAGTTAAGAGAATTCTTAAGTATCTGAAAGGAACTCCTAACCTGGGCCTGATGTATAAGAAAACATCAGAGTATAGACTTTCTGGTTACTATGATGCAGATTATGCAGGAGATAGATTAGAACGAAAAAGCACATCTGGAAATTGCCAGCTTCTGGGAAACAATTTGATATCCTGGGCTAGCAAGAGACAGTCAACTATTGCTCTATCTACTGTAGAAGCAGAATATATCTCAGCATCACTGTGCACAACTCAGATGCTCTGGATGAAGAATCAGTTAGAAGATCTGCAAATTTTTGAGAGTAACATTCCTATCTTCTGTGATAATACTGCTGCCATTTGTCTAAGTAAGAATCCCATTCTACATTCCAGAGCCAAACACATTGAAATAAAACATCATTTTATCAGAGACTATGTTCAGAAAGGGATAGTAACATTGAAGTTCATTGATACAGATCATCAATGGGCAGATATCTTTACTAAGCCTCTAGCTGAAGATAGATTTCTTTTTATCTTAAAAAATCTGAACATTCAAAATTGTCCTGAATGAATTGTGCCTCTGAGAATGTAAAATGAGACTCTGATGTAAACAAATGTACTTCTGCCTCTGACTCTGATACCTCTACCAAGTTAAGAAGATATCTGAGTTAGAAATCTTCAGGAACCAATCCTTTGGTATTCCTAAAGATCAGATACATCAAAACACGTGGAGCATTGAGCGTCTAACCCTAGAACTTCTAGACAGCTGTCAAAAGAAATTCAAAGGACAGACGTTTGAAATCTCCTCGAGCAGTGTGCGTACTGTTGGGATTAGACATTCATTAATTAGCCTTAATCATTTCTCCCCAAGCATGCTAACTTGAATTTTGTGCTAACGCTGACTGATGTGTCGTTTTGCATGTGTTTTAACTTAGGGTATTTAAACACTTTTCTCACATTTCACACACTTATCACTCTCACTCACTCCCAAACCCTTTCTAAACCCTCTCTGAAGCATTTCTACAAACACTTCATCTTCATCTTCTTCTTCAACCATGGACGCTCAACAACAACAAGTTTTCAACTTTTCTCAACAAATGGAATCAAGCTCAACTGCTCAAACTTCAAGCATTCCAACTCCAACTGTTATAGGAGTTTCCATTACTCCAGTGTACAAGGAACCCCATATCCTTGATCGTCTACCTCACGTAAACCTAGCAACTCCATTTGAGGGATTGGAAGTTTTGTGTGAAACTCTAGTAGACTTTCAAAACATGAAGAGAAATGGCGTTGATCTTACTGAAGAACTTCGTCAACAAGGGTGGGAAAACTACTTCCAAAGGCTTTATGGTCCTGTTTACCCACTTCTCATCAAGGAGTTCTGGAGATTTGCAGACGCTGATGACCATTTCATCGTCTCTTATGTTTTGGGGGTAAAGATAGTAATTACTGAAGAGTCAATTGCTTCTTTACTGAACATGGAGAGAGATGGAGGAAAAAGGATTTACAACATCAACCCTAGGTCAAGGCGCATTGCTGAAGTGATCAATCCAACCATCTTCAAACATAACACTGAAGGAAATCCTTCAAAGAACAAAGAGCTTCATCAAAACCTCAGAGTATGGCTTAAGATCATTCTGGGAACTATTCACCACCGCCCAACATCAAACTCCTCTGACTACATCAATGCAGATCAGAAGTGCATTCTGTATTGCATTCACAAGGGTGTGAAGATCTGCCTTCCTGCACTACTCTTCAGATACCTCAGAGACTCTGTTAGGGAGACCAGAAACAACATGAAGCCCAGAACCTACATCCCTCTGGGAAGATTGTTATCTGATGTCTTCATCGAGAATGGGCTGGTAGATCATCTGGAGAAGGCCAAACTGATGGAGGATCTGGCGATAGATACTGGAAAGCCTCTGAACGCCAGAAATCTCAAGAGTATGGGAATAATAAAGAAGATTCAAGTCAGACCCACTATGGATACCTCCTGGGATGCCTTGAAAGATCAGAGGAAGCTGCCCCATGGTCTTGCTAGGTTCTACAAGAATGAACCCAGAGATGCGGTTGCTATCTACCTTCAGCGTCTGCTGGATGAAGGTGTTGACATCTCTGACTTCAGACTCGACGATTGTCTAGATTCAGAAGAAGACTTCGTCAGGTACAAGAGAGGTCTCTCTGAGAAAAAGATAGCATCTCAGGCAAAGAAGGCAAGAATAGGAGAAACTTCTGGGACCAGATCTCCAGCGCCTCTGCAAGAAACTACTGGTATGTCTGCTCCCTCTATTCCCTCTGAACACATTTTGGATTCTTCTTCTAATCCTCTCCCAACACCACCCATATACACAACCTCTGAAACTCCACCTTCTATAACTAGAACTTCACAACCTCCACCAAATGTTAATCTTTCTCACACTACCACTTCCTCTTCATCATCTTCAGCCCCAGAATCACCCCCATACGTTGAAATCCCCTATGACCAAGAATACTCTGACCCTGACTCCCCAACCTTAGCCCAAATTCAGGCTCAAAACCTTGCTTCACAACAACCAACACAAACACATTCTGAAGCAACTTCACCTCCACCAGAACAAACAACCAACATTACTTCTGAAGACCAACCCTCTGAAACTCAACCCTCTGACCTCCACACCTCTGATATCACCCCTCCAAACACCTCTGCTGAACCTGAACCTGAAGCTGAAACTGAACCTTTAGACTTAAACCCTCTTTACGCTTCACCCCAAAGATCTGAACCTCAACCTGAAGCAGAATCTGAACCTCTCACATTAAATCTCAGCCCTCCAATTTCTTCACCTCAAACCTCTGAACCAAACCTTTCTGTACCTACCCTTGAGGAAGCCATAATGCTGGTCGCAGGGGCTTCAGTACAAAAGGTCAAGTCTCTGACCACTAACTCTGAAGTCAGTGATGATCCTGACTCTGTAAGGACACACTGGAACAGAGTCATTGGCTGGATGACCTCTGAGGCTTTTAGACTGAAGAACATCTCTGAACAAGTCAGAAATGGCTACATCAGAGATGCTGAGGCAAGACTTCAGGACAGACTTGCAAGAGAAGCTGAAGCCAGAAGGCTGGAAGAAAAGAGACTTGCAAGAGAAGCTGAAGAAGAGGCTAGAAGGCTGGAGGAAGAAAGAGCAAGAGAAGCTGAAATTCTAAGGATAAAGGAAGTTGAAGCTAAAGCTCTGGCTGATACTGCTGCTGCTGCTGAAGCACAGGCTGCTGCTGAAGCACAGGCTGCTGCTGAAGCACAGCAGGCTCTGACTCAGGGGGAGTCTTCTTCTTCTGTTATCCCTATGGTTCTCCAGACACTGAAAGAACTTAAGCAAGATCAGAATGAACTCCGTGCCAGAATGGATAAACAAGACACTGTCAACGACAACATTCAGAACATGCTGGATATGTTGCTTCAGAGAATGCCTCCGCCTCCGAACCCCTAGGCACTTAGGACTTATTGCTTGTTGCTCTGATTTCTCTGTTTCTGATGTTTACTTGTTCTTTTTGCCTCTGTTGCTTTTTATCTAAATACAATGTTTTTCTCTTCAATTATTTATTTTTTGCTATGTCTTTTTGATTCTGACAAAAAGGGGGAGAAGTCATTAATAGCTCTGATGAAAATATTGTCTAAATACCTTAAGCATTCTGCAACATATTTTTCTTAAAAATAAATTTATCTAACCTGGACTTAAGAAATTGCAGAAGGTATCAAGAAACCTCTTTGCTTAGAAGCTCTGGTAAGAACTTCTGAACTCCCTAGCACTATCTCAGGGGGAGCTCTTGTCTATCTGATATGATATTTTATATGTTTCATCTGCTAATTAAGATTGTTTTGTCATCATCAAAAAGGGGGAGATTGTAAGAACAAAAATTGTTCTACAACAGATTCCATGATTTTGATGATAACAAAGGATGAAACCAAAAATGGCACCCTAACAAAAAGTTTCTAAGTGTGCAGGGTTCTAAAGAAAGAAGGAAGAGATCTGATGATGTCATCAGATACTGAACCAGATCAGATACAAATTATCAGAAGATAAGAAGCATCTGAAGTAGAAACACGTTCAAGAAAGTCTAACTCTGAGCAAAACAGCAAAATATCAGAAGCATCTGAACAAGAAGTACGCTCTAGAAGTTCTGATTCTGAACAACAGTATGTCAAACTTCAGAAGCTCTTGGCGCTATCTGAAGAAATCATCAGAACTCAAAAGATCAACATCAGAAGCTAGATAGCAGATTCCAAGATCTCCAGAAACATGAAGACTCTGATTATGGAATTGTTAAATAAGGAAGAGTAACGTTAACTTCAAATAAAGTTATGGAAATGGATTTCCTAATACAGGAAGAGACGTTAACTCCAAAATACAAATGATAAGGAACTATTTGTGGTAAGTAGTCATTCAAGAAGTGAAAGTTGCTTTGACAACAAGCAACATAAGATATGGCACTAATTATTATTCAAGAGTTATTATCTGCCATGATTTTTCAACGGATCCTTCTCTTCTATATAAAGGACTGCAAATCAACATTCAGTACATAACGTATACAAGGAAAAAATATACTGAAACATCAACACACAAAAATACTGTTTATTCTCTCAATCTTCACGAAGCTTTTGCTTAGTACGTGAAATACTTTGTTCTTATTGTTGTAATATTTGCTTATCTTAGAAGCACTCTAGATTACATAAGCTTTCATCTATTGTTTTATTTTCCTCAAGTGACTCTGTGTAGTCTGTAGACTTGAGAGGACTAAGAGATCTTTCTCTTAGATGTTGTTTGTAAATAATCTTTCAAGATTAGTGGATTAAGTCCTTGTTGAAGGCGAAATCACCTTGGCCGGGTGGACTGGAGTAGGTTTGTGTTATAAGCGAACCAGTATAAAATCCTTGTGTGATTTTCATTTTGAAAAAGCGCTTATTTTCCAAACAATTCAAACCCCCCCTTTCTTGTTTTTCTCACCTTCAGTACATCCATGTCATCTAGTGTACTTACATCATCATAGATTCAATGGTTTGGGACTATTTATACCTAACAAGGAGCTAGGGTTTTCTTGAGTATCAAGCCCTAGGAATTGCAATGCCAAAGTCAATATGGAGAGCTCATCATGGTGATCAAGGTGTAAAACCCAAATTGTAGGTGCTTGAGGACTTCGAGATTGCATCTTGAGGTTTATTCATGCCCAAACCATAATTCTTTATTTGGGAGGTGGTTGAAACCCTAGTTGTGGTTCATGGAATTGGTGGACTACTTGTGTTGATTACTCATTTCTTGGTTTAAGGTTCTTGGTTGTTGCTTGGAACTTTGATCTTTGACCTAGTTAAAACCCTATTTCACATTCTTATATGCTTAATCCAAGGTATGCATTCATTCATATTCCATTCATTGACCTCATGTTCTCATGATCCATTTAATCCAAGTCTCATTGCATTCACATTTCATCCTTTGGTTTCTTGGTTTCATTAATGTGTCAAGGTTCATCCATGATTTGATTTAAAGTCCCATTGATTCAATTTAATTTTTACATTTGGTCAAGTCATTATATTGGTCCATTGATTTCCATTTCATTCATTCATTCAAGCATGTTTTAAAGTGCATTTCAAGGCACTTGTTTCAAATTGATTGCATATTGAACTTAATAAGAAGTGGCCATGTGAATTCAACTTTTGTTTCATTGATCCATTAGAAGATTTTACTAAAGTCATTTGTTATATTATCCATACATATCCAAAATAAGAAGTGCATTTTATTCATAAAGTAATTTTGTTACATTGTCCATACATATTCATTAGAAAGTACAAAGAATTCACATTTTTTTTGCATAAGTTGACTTTTGATCAACCAGTTGACCAAAGTCAACTCACCATTTCTACATCCCCTAAACCCTAATTCCCGTGTTTCTTCAAGACCAATCATCCTTGCACTAATCCATTTCCTACAAAACAAAGACCAAGACCAATATGTCATTTTCAACCATTTCAACCATAGCATATGCATTTCATGTGCCATTTCATTTTCACCATTTCATTTTCACCACTAAGAAATTAACTTACACCATCTAACTGAACTTTCACCAACAACAATTGATTTTCACCTTATAACAACTAACTGAATTAACTCAGCTTTAGAATTAGTTAACATTTCAACATTAACAAAATTTAACTAACCTAACAAACTAAAACTAACACCATGATTTCACTTCTAACCATTTTGATCCAATTGCCAACTAACTCGTTAACAGATTCGAAATTCTCTGTTAACTCCTTCACTATAAAACCTGTTCACCCTGATCATTCAGGAGGATCTTCATTCATTCATCGATTCGAACTTGATCATTCATTCAACATGTTCATAGTCTCTCTTTCCCTTATGCAAATTAAGAGATCTCTCCACTCTTACGATTTCTCAACACACAATTCGCACGCAAACACAGAAGAAGAAGAAATAAGAAGACTAAGGAGAAGAAGATTCAAGAAGAAGTTTTAAGAAGTTCAATGAAGCGTACCTGAACTCTGGCATCTGCTCCAGTGAGTGCCTTCTCTTGCCTTCATCATTTAATCCATGCTACTTACCACGGTGTTGAGATATGTTGGGGGAATCAAAGGCCTAACCTCTAAGGCTTTGATTCCACAGATCCGGGATTTAATTTCTCTTTTAGTTTTTAGGGTTCTTGAATGTGTTGCTTCGATCTGAACATTTAAGGAAGAATTAGGGAGTTGCATCATGAGATTCTTATTAAGGGGCAAAAGATGAAGGAAATGGTGTAATTGTTTCAGAGATTAGGTCTCTGCCACTTCCGGAGGCGACTTATAACGCAGCGGAGGAGAGAGTCCAGATGGATTGAGTTTTGAACTGGCCTGAATGTTTAAACCTGAGAAGGAAACATGGAAAATGTGTTTAATAATGTGGCACATGTTTTTTTCCGGGCCACACTTGCATCTTGCCTTACTGATCATTGGGCTCCCAAGCCTAAATCTTACTTCCTGCACCTCTTGAAACCGCCACATCCATATGTCTCCCTTGCTGTATTATTATGGGCCCTTGCTTGGGCTTGCACATTTTTTCTTTCCTGCACCATTGATTTGTTGAAGTATACCCCTTGTTTAGGCTTTGTTTTTGTGCATTTATTTTGCTTATTTTTTTTTTAGTTTTCTTACACATTTGTTAATTGTAGTTAAATTCATGTTAATGCAAAATTGATAGAAATTAAAATGATTAGTTTTAATTAGGATTATTTTGTTTTTAATTTAACATGGTTAGTACTTAATTTGGATTAATAGAATTGGTTTAATTTTTATTGTTTGAAAAATGTACCAAAACAATACGTGGTCCATTAGCAAAGCTCATAGTTTATTCATGTTTCATTCATAGTTTTATCCATTATCCATTGGTTCATTTATGCAAGCTTCATTGTCCATTGGCCCATTTGTTCAAATCCATACCACATTCATGGTCCATTCGTTTCATGTTTCACCATGCATTCAAGACCATGGTTTCAAAGTGTTTTAAACTTGATTTGGAGGGAGAGATTGCATTTGGAAAGAGGGACTTGATCAATTAAGTGATATATAATTTTCATTACATTCATACATTGCACATTGCGAGTGTCCATACAAAATGAATTAGAAAAAATGCATCTTTCACCTAAGTTGACTTTTGGTCAATGGTTGACTTTTTGGTTATCTAGTTAACCAAAGTCAACTGATTATTTTGACTATCCTAAATCCTATTTCTTGCATTGATTCTCCACCAAGGCATCTTTGATTGTTTGAATCTTCAAAATTCCACATGCTTTTTATTTTTCCTTCACCATCTTCTTCAAATACAAGTCACATCCTAGTTTGCTTTCTCATCTGTGCATCACCCTACAAAATCATCCATATTAAATACATGTTGTCATAAGCAATTTCCAAGCATCACAATATCTCATGGGAAACCTAGCATCCACGTGTTCATGGCATGCCATCATTCACATATTAACCATGGCAAACCAATGCCAAGCATTTCCATTGAAGCATAGCATAGCAGCATGGTAACATCTAGCATAACAACCTATTTACACATGACATAGAAATGCATTAACTAGAAGACTAGTATTTCAAAAAAACTCACATATCAACCATTCATTAAAAAAACCAGTAGAACACGAACGTCAACACTGTTCATAAAAAAACCAAATAAATACTCAGTTTGTGAGCGGAACTACGGAGCTCTGACTTCCTTATTGTATAAATGAGGATACATAGGCACAAGGGTTCGAATCCTTGGCGAGCACACTAATTTAAAACTTATTTTCTTTTCCCATCCTATTCTTATCTCATCTCATTTCACCGATAACAAACAACATTTAAATAAAAAAAACATCCATACACATTGATACAAGCTAGTCATTCCCATCGAGTACGATGGATGTGATGGGTACTAACACCTTCCCCTTGCATAACTGACTTCCGAATTCGATCTTGGTTGCGAAAATTATTCTCTTTGGGGTTTTATCATTATTTTCCTTTTCCTTTGGAATAGATAAAATCTGGTGGCGACTCTATATCTTTTACGGTGCGACACTTATCAGTCTATTCATCAGAGCATACATACTCACAAACTAATCCTAATATAAACTTAAAAAAATTATGGACAATATACATGTCAAGGTAGCCCGTAACAACGTAGCAACATAAGTCATTTGTTATTCACTTCCTTTGACGACCATGGGTGTATATCAGAGAACCATTGACTTACCATTCATTAGACTTCTTTTTTAAACTAATGCTCTCTCCTTCCTCTGTTTCCTCCAACAAACAGAGATTTCCCCTATTGGAGTAGCTTTGATGTGAAAAGAACCTTTTGTATATAGAGCTTCCTGCAGGTTGTATGTCAAACTTGATTTCTCCAGGACCCCAACAAATGCCTTTTCAAATCTAATAGTATTTTTCTTCTCAATATTAAATTGGAGATGCGCAAAACCGGGTTTCGCATTTGTAGTATTCCACCTTCGATTCTTGCTCCGATTATACATCATATTTTCATCACTCTTAGCCTTCATCTCTAAACTGGAGTTTCTACCACCTGCCACCCGAGCATACGTCATATTTGGTGCTTTAGGATTCCAAAACTGATGTAATCCTCCAACCCTATCCTTTTCCCCCATGTTCACATATTTCTTATTTGGTTGTTGATCTACCTTAATCCCTCGTTGAAATCTAGGTATGTTAGTAAATATCTTCTTTCCTTGAATATAAATGTTATCTAGCCTCATCGCCACCACTCTCTCGTCTACGACCTTTCTGAATCAAACAAAACTATATATTTTTGTCTCTCTTGTCCCTCCTTGGTGGGATGAAAACTTCCACCACCAGTCAATATTCCTTGAAAAATTTGAACATTTCCTTTAGATCAAATGAATATGGGAACTCCATAAAAAAGAAAGACGACAATGTCTCCTCTTCCCCAAGACCTTTTCCCCTCCGAGCATACCACACATAGCTCTTATTCACCACCGTGTAGGGTGTTCTTTGACGAACGTCCATCCATTTTCCTTGTTCTCCTAACTCTTCTTGCTCTCCTTGATTTCTCATCTTGAACTAATATATGACACATAAAACTTATGAATAACGTATTGGTTACATTCATTAAAATGTCTCAAATAATCGAAATTTCTAACTCACACTTGAATCTCAACATTAAGATCCAACAAATTTAGAAAAATAAAACAAAATTGATTCTAAAATTACAATACACTCAAATTGTGTTATATATTTTTTTTAAAATGAAATTATGCATAAATATGTTATGATTCCATGAGTGTATTGTTCCTACATATTAGTTTACCTTGACGTCCGACAATATTTTAAATAAAAGTTTCCATTCTCTACACTTAAAGGTTAGTCTGTTTTTTTACACGACCATCTTACCAAGTATAATAATAGGATAATTATAACACAGTAAACTACTAAGATCCATTAAATAATAATTTTAATGTTAGGAAGGGTTTTTTTACAACACTGTGAGTGGGAAAGGCATCTTAATTGTTTTTAAGAGATCATACCCTTTATATATTTTAAATTGATCAAGTTCTCATTCTATTTTCTGTAAGTTGTAAATGCGCCTAAGAGGGGGGGGGGGGTGAATTAGGTGGTTAAAAATTCTTCGATATTGTTTCCGGTTTTTGATTATTTTTCGTTTAAGTGCGGAAAAATAAATTGCGGAAAGTAAAAAGACACCAGAAATTATAGTGGTTCCCTTCACAATCCGAAGGTACATCCACTCCCCTTTCCACACGAAAGAGATTTCACTATAGTTAGAATTATGGTACAGCCTATTCACACAAACGGTGATGCCTACTATCTAACCTATAGGTAAAAAAGTGTATGAAGAACAATCCTCTTCAACACCAACCCCTTGTGTCCAACAATCCTGGATCACAAGTCAAACAGAAATAAATCCTTTTTAATGATTTGAACAAAGTGTAGTATTATCAATCTTCTCTTGATTGATCTTCTCCTTTAGATAAATAATTCACTCAATGGTAATATACAAGTGTTCAACAAAAATAGAATGAGATGAAACTTTGATTATGAACACTTTTAAAAATATTGAAGGAAAATATGAAAGAGTGATTATGTTAAGTTTGTATGAAAATTCTTGGAGGTGAAAATTCATTTTTGAAAATTAAGAATTTATATTGCCAAAACACCTTTTCAAAGGGGTATCATTTTCTCCATAAACATTGATGAAAAGATATAATTTTTCAAAAACATTTTCACTGTAACGAACAGTGTTAACCGGTTAACCAAATGGGTTAACCGGTTAACGCATACAACGTTAGCAAAGAATTTCAAAAACTGGGCCGTTAACCGGTTAACCCATATGGTTAACCGGTTAACACTGTTGAAATGTAGAAAAATACTTTAAGAAAATTGTGTCTTGCATTTCAATGTGTTAACAAAAGGTTATGTTTAAAAGATGCAAATGCAGATCATGATTGTTGAACACTTGTATACTAATCTAAGAGTGAGTTAGATATACCTAAGAAGTGAATCAACAATCTTGCAAACGGTTGACTTGAAAAAGAAGCTTGATCAAAATGTTCCTCATGCGTATGTGGCTTGATCACTTTGATGCTTGAATTATCTTTGAAGTTCTTCTCTTTGATCAATCCAAGATAAATCTTCAAGACTTTAAATAATATGAAATCTTGTTCCCGCTTCAATGTCTTGATCCATTTCCTTTTTGAGCATGCATAACATCTTGAAAGAATAATGTTGTCTTCATCAAAACCATTTAGAGGCTTGCCTTCACATTCTCCCCCTTTTTGATGATGACAACCCAATTTAGAAAGTTTGCTCTACTTTTGTTTCTCTAACACAAAAGGCTCCCCCTTGATCAACGCTCCCCCTAAATTCATGATTTAGAGAGTCTTTTCTAGCTGTATTTTGTTAGAGAAGAAAAAAAAAAAAAAACAAACACAAACACATATTTCTTCTCCCCCTTTGTCATTAGCAAAAAGGATGGGAAAAGACTTGAAATATGTAAAGGCATCATGAAACATTAAAAATAAAAAATAATGTTTACCTATGAGTTTTACCTCATGAGAGACTTCATCAAATAATTATTCTTGCCGAAACATGATTTTGAAGTCTTTGTTACAAAGTTGATTTATGCTTGGAAGATTTTGCTTTAGTTTGTCAACTTAAAGTATGTCTTCAATTGGATGTGAAATTTAGTGCTTCAACTTTGCCAATGCCAAGAATTCTTCCTTTAAGGTATTCCCCATATGTGAAATAACCCTTGGACTTTGGAACTAGATTTGAAAGTTAGTTTATGCCTCCCATCAAAAACTTAGAACAACCACTTTATCAATAAAGCATAGATTTTGAAGTGGTCTCCAAGTAAACCTACAAAACAATTAAGTTTTATTTGGTAACCAATGTGCTTTGGGTCCATGATAGTTAGTTCCTTTCTTAACCCATACATAATGGCCTTTAGCAACACTAAAGTTTCTAACATAACATGCATTAGGAGTATGACCTTTAATACCACAATAGAAACATGTAGGCTCAAAGTTGCTTTTATATCTAGGAGGATAAGATTTCTTTTTATAATAAGATTTGTTCCTTTTCCTATTATTATATTGATGAACCACTTTAGGCTTGTTACTTTTATCTAGAGGAATTTGTTCTTTAGCTTTTACAAAAATGGTCTTGTTAGAAATATGTTTAGCAAATTTTGAATAACCTAAACCACTTTTATCATTTGAGTATCTTTGACTACTAAGAACATGTTCCAATCCGATTTGACCTTGTTCATATCTTTCAATAACTCTCTTCAGTTGAACTATTTGAAAAGCAAGTGACTCACATTTAGTGCATGCAAAATTCTTGATTAATTCTTCCTTTTCATCTTTGAGATTATTTTTCATTTTTTCAATATTTTCTTCCAAAGTTGATATTTGATTCTTTTGAGATGAAATGGTTTTGTATAGAATTTTGCATTCACTTAAAAGTTCATCAATTGCTCCTTGAGCATCATTATCAAAAATTGAAAAATTACTACTAACCTCATCTTCTTCCTCGTCGGAATGATGTGATGCCATCAATGCTAGATTTGCGCTTTGATCACTGTCGGAATTCGATGAAGAGCTTATTTCATTGTCATCCCAAGCAATGTAGGCCTTCCTATTGTAATCCTTCTTTCCTTTGTTGTCACGATTCTTTGCAAGTTTGGGACATTCTGGTTTGATGTGGCCTTGTTTTCCACATTCATAGCATGTAATGTCTTCATTGGATGTTGATGCTTCTCTTTCTTTGTTCTTTGAGAACTTCTTTCTTCTTGTGTAACTAGAGTTTCCAATATTATTTTCTGCACCAAAATATTTTCCTAGTCTTTTTACAAGACGTATAAAGTTTTCGTCCTCTTTGGGATTGTCTTCTTTCTTCACAACTTTGGAATCAACTTTTAAGGCAATGCTCTTGAATTTCTTTTCTAGACCTTCGTGCTTCTCGAGCCTTCCAAGTTCCAATTCGCGTTCTTGAAGTTTGCCAAATAGAGACGCGGATGTCATCGTTGAGAGACTTTTCTTTTCCGAAATAGCGGTCACTTTCGGTTGCCATTCTCTTGTCAAGGATCTTAGGACTTTCAGGTTGAGATCATCATTGGTGAAAGTTTTACCGAGAGCAATCAAGTGATTTGTTAGATGGACAAATCTCTTTTGTAAGGCAACTATAGATTCACCGGGTTGCATGCGGAACATCTCATATTCTTGACTTAGAGTGTTTAGCCTCGATCTCTTCACTTCGGTGGTTCCTTCATGTGTTTCAACCAAGGTGTCCCAAATCTCCTTTGCCGATTTACATTGAGATATATGGAAGAACTCGTCCATACTAAGAGCGCTTTGGAGTATGTTGATTGCCTTTTTCTAATTCAGAATCTTTTTCCTATCATCTTCGTCATAAGTGTTTTTCAACTTTGCGGTACCAACTCCATTCACCACATTCACCGGTTTGTGTGGACCTTCTTCAACTGCTTCCCATATACCTTCTCCTTGGGCCTCAAGATGTGCCTTCATTCTTATTTTCCAGAAATCGAAATATTCTCCGGAGAAGAGTGGGGGCTTGTTGCTACTTCCACCGTCTTTGAAAACCGGGTTTATGCTTGCGGAAGCCATGCTGGATCTCTAGGAACAAGTTACCTATAACTTGCTCTGATGCCAATTGTAAGTTATAAATGCGCCTAAGAGGGGGGAGGGTGAATTAGGTGGTTAAAAATTCTTCGATCTTGTTTCCGGTTTTTGATTATTTTTCGTTTAAGTGCGGAAAAATAAATTGCGGAAAGTAAAAAGACACCGGAAATTATAGTGGTTCCCTTCATAATCCGAAGGTACATCCACTCCCCTTTCCACACGAAAGAGATTTCACTATAGTTAGAATTATGGTACAGCCTATCCACACAAACGGTGATGCCTACTATCTAACCTATAGGTAAACAAGTGTATGAAGAACAATCCTCTTCAACACCAACCCCTTGTGTCCAACAATCCTGGATCACAAGTCAAACAGAAATAAATCCTTTTTAATGATTTGAACAAAGTGTAGTATTATCAATCTTCTCTTTATTGATCTTCTCCTTTAGATAAATAATTCACTCAATGGTAATATACAAGTGTTCAACAAAAATAGAATGAGATGAAACTTTGATTATGAACACTTTTAAAAATATTGAAGGAAAATATGAAAGAGTGATTATGTTAAGTTTGTATGAAAATTCTTGGAGGTGAAAATTCATTTTTGAAAATTAAGAATTTATATTGCCAAAACACCTTTTCAAAGGGGTATCATTTTCTCCATAAACATTGATGAAAAGATATAATTTTTCAAAAACATTTTCACTGTAACGAACAGTGTTAACCGGTTAACCAAATGAGTTAACCGGTTAACGCATACAACGTTAGCAAAGAATTTCAAAAACTGGGCCGTTAACCGGTTAACCCATATGGTTAACCGGTTAACACTGTTGAAATGCAGAAAAATACTTTAAGAAAATTGTGTCTTGCATTTCAATGTGTTAACAAAAGGTTATGTTTAAAAAATGCAAATGCAGATCATGATTGTTGAACACTTGTATACTAATATAAGAGTGAGTTAGATATACCTAAGAAGTGAATCAACAATCTTGCAAACGGTTGACTTGAAAAAGAAGCTTGATCAAAATGTTCCTCATGCGTATGTGGCTTGATCACTTTGATGCTTGAATTATCTTTGAAGTTCTTCTCTTTGATCAATCCAAGATAAATCTTCAAGACTTTAAATAATATGAAATCTTGTTCTCGCTTCAATGTCTTGATCCATTTCCTTTTTGAGCATGCATAACATCTTGAAAGAATAATGTTGTCTTCATCAAAACCATTTAGAGGCTTGCCTTCACATTTTCCTACATTGCAAAGAGAGAAAATTATGACTGCAACTTTCAAGTTTATTTATACTATAATTCTAATTCTTTATCTAGCTCTTATTGCAGCATAAGATGCCAGTAAGCCTTTTTTGAATCATATTTTTAAATTTTCTTCTTTATTCATATAGTTCATACACAATCTATTGTCATGTTTTAGTAACATTATTGTATTATTTTTTTCATTACAGAAGAAGAATATACATGTGGGAATGTTCTTGATTGTCCTAGTTATATGTATTCGATTCCTAATGTTTTAAGATGTATTTATAACACATGTCAATGTGAATTCTCTGAGAACTATAGATAAAGATAGCCTTTTCACCAAGGAAGGATGTGACATATCTCTAATGACATTTTATAATTGAAGTTTCGTTTATGTTTACTTTTCAAATTTCACATACTTTGAAGTTGAGTTTTATAAGATGGAAATGAAATAAAATAAAGGAAAATATAATATTATTAACATGTTTTTACATGACTCGTTCTTGTATGATAAAAATATTAGTATGTGTATCATCCAAAAAGTTGCTTAAAATAAGTAAATATGAATTATATTGATTCAAACTCATCCTTTATATATAAGTAATAGTGAGTTTTTTTAATAATATTAAATAAAATCAAAGAAACTTATACAAACTAGAGAGGGAATTAAACCTAAACCCTCTCAAGAAGAAACGAACCTAAAGAATGACAAACCAAGCATATTCTTTATAAAATTTTCTCTCAAAAAATTGGGAATCAAACAGAAGTTAGTGTTATTTATTACCGCGCATCTATTCCTCTCTTTGAAGATATGAGAAGTCACAGAGTATATATTTGCGGTGATATTAACACAATTAACCCATCTGGTATGGACTTTCCAAGGCACTTTGAAAGAAGGATTGAAAGCTTGAGCAATAACTATAGAATCTGCTTCTGGCCAAATTTTGCACCAACACTTCTCTTGAGCGAACTCAATTGCTAACACAACATCCGAGAGTTCAGAAATGAGAGAGTTAGAGACACCTGGAAAGTTAGCAAAAACTCTAAGAAACCTGCCATCAGAGTCTCTAGCAATACTGCCACAAGCAGAGGGGCTCAGATTTCCTAAAGAAGCATTGTCACAATTGAATTTAATTTAATTTATTTTTCACAATTTATATTCCGCAATTTATTTTCCGCTACTTGATAATCAAACGTTTTCAAAATACTTTTAAACTCTGATTTTAATCTGCAAAGTATTTTAAAACCCTGTTTTTCAAGACCATACAATTCAACCTTCCTCTTGCGGGGAAAGTGTTAATACCTTAGGATTGGCATTAATTTTGTAAAACAAATAATGTAATCATCTCTGTTGTTTTAATATGTTGGGTTGAAAAAGTTCAACATCTGGACCAACATGTCATGTACGATGTCACGACATCATGCCTGTGACATCACACATGTGTAGAAAACTGAATTAATTAATTCAGTATATATTCTGGGATTAGTGAGGATATTTGGTGAATATCCTAACTCCCTTGTGGAGGTCTTGAAGACTCAATCAGAATATATAGGCTCTAAATATGGAGATATATATGGAGAGATTTTAGGAACTTGAAGACCTTATTTGTAGCAGAAATTTTCTGCTGAAGTTGTAACAGCAAAAAACAAGTCTGTTGCGATTTCTGAAGGCCCAAATCAAGTTGGGTGATTAGGTTATAAATAGCATATTGTAACCTAGTTTTTGTAAGTCTCATAGAATGAAAATTTAGGGGTGTGTGTAACGTAAACCTCCCAACCTGTGGGAAGGTTACCATGTGTTTCTCAGTGGTAAAAGCTGAGAGTGTTTGCAACTCAAAGCCTGTAGGCAAGAGTTGTTATGGTCTTGAATGAAGCTGTGAAGCAGTTCAAGTTATATTTACATTACATTGTATTTGTAGTGATAGGAATGGAAGCTGGAGGTTTCTATCTAGGAGTTCCTAGGTATAGATTGCATTGGGTAGGGATTAAGTGAAGAGTTGTAAACGGGGGAGTTTAACTCTGAATTAATACTGTTGATAGTGGATCTTCTTCCTGGCTTGGTAGCCCCCAGACGTAGGTGATGTTGCACCAAACTGGGTTAACAATTCCCTGTGTTTGTTTTCCTTCTGCATGTTATAATCCATCTGCCATAACACAGCTGGTATTCCAGTCTGCTTATCAAGATGATACCAGACCTGGTATATACCCTTTTGTTTGAATGTCAATCAGAATGTTGTGACATTCATCAGTGACAACATATACTGAATAATAGGCAGGTTGGTTTCAGTTCAGTATTTATTTAAGTCTGGTCTCCACAAGGATAACAGACCTGGCCAAAGGATCATTGTGAAACTGTCAAACTGGATGCCTTGACAGTTGTTCATGTAGGTTGATACTGAAGTAGAGTCTGGTTGGTCTTTTCCCAGTACAGCAAACTTAGCACAGTTCGTTTTCAGGAACATAACAGAATCAGCATGAGGTATATGTTCTGGCTGTCAAACTGAATGTTGTGACATTCATTCCTGACAGCATGTGCTAAATTGTAGGATGATTAGTTTTTCTGTTTCAGTATTGTTCTCAGGCTATTCTTTAGGAATTCAACAGCTAAGCTAAAACCTAGGAAACCAACAACTAATCTACAATTAATGAACCTAGCTAATAGCCTATTAGTTAGCTCCTTAATAAGTGGAAATTAGTTTGACTTGTTCAACCTTTATTTTAGGAAATACAAGTACATGGTCAACAAACTGGAATAATGTAACAGATGATGTCCAAATCACTATTGAGACATCATGCTGATAACTGTGTAGGAAAAAAACAGAAGTGAGTGCTTTGATTGATCTCTGCTGAGTCTTTCTACCTGATGCACAGAACTAGGTGTTCCCTCGTTCTAGGGTGACATAGAAGGAGATGTCGTTACTTCTGTGAAAGTGTGCATATTAGTACAGGATTTAATAACTGTCTTGCTGTGTTAGTTACAATGTTGGATCAGATGTCATGACTTGGAGTAGAACATCTGAAATCTGACTTCGCCAGAATTTCAAATGGTATCAGAGCAGGCATCCTGTTCTGTTTCTGGATGAGATCCATGGGTGATACTTTCTGGTATCTTGCAAGGAGTTATGGTGGTACTGATGCTGGAACCGGTGGAAGGTTCTGTAATTTCCCTGAATGGTCCCTTGAAGTAGGTGGATGGACTGTTCATGACAGGAATGGTGTGTACTTGTCTCTGAATGTTGGCAATTGGCCTTTGTGTGGGACAGCTGTGCCAGTATTGAATCACATTCCAACTTGGTATGGTCTTGGAGGATGATCTGGTGAAGTGTGTGTTCATAGGTTGAGTTGTATTATGATTTCCGCTGCATAATACCTTGCAAAACTCAAACTCTGATGTAGTTTCCCCTCATGTGGATGAAAGGCTGCTGTATTCAAGATTTCATCATAATCTCTGAAGATGTCAAAGATACTCGAGTCTCCTCAAGTCCACTCATCATGTCGCTCTCACTTCAGGATGGTAAGAATCAACTGATCACTGATTCTTTTACTCTTTTGGGTAATGTATATGAAGACCTTGAAGAATTTCAAGGAAAGTTTGTTCCAAGGAGGTGGAACTAATGTTCTATGTGATGTTAGAACATGTTGTTCAAGAAGTATGCAGCTACTGGTAGAAGAGCAGATGTTTTTAGGTGTCAAACAAAGGGAGACTTTGTTTGAAACCTACTCCTGACCTGGAAGAGGAGACATCTGTGTGTGCTAAGTTGACAAGGGTAGGGTCAACTGTGTGTATGCTCAAGAAGGTCACATGTAGAGGTCTGGTCTCTAGAAGTGGAGCTGGCTAAGATGTGACATGGTGCAATTTCCTGCTGCTTGTCCTACTCCTGTAGATTGATCAGGGCTGGATAGCTGTTCTCTGGAGCACCATAGTGTGTTGGTAGACAAGTCCTCTGGATGTTAGAAGTCAATAATGGGGTAACCTGATTTCTATTTCATTTAAGAGGATTGGAACCATGAGTCTTGTTATTCAAACACCTCGCTCAGAAGTGGCAGTTCTTTCAAGGAGTGAGAATATGAAGATTCAGAGGTTGGTTGAGGTAGTATGCTCTGGAAATGCATATCTACTATTGACTGGTGTTGTTTGTCTCACTAGTACTTATGGTCAGCTGGAGTCTGATTGGTGTGATTGGAGGAGTTAGTTGCCACTGGTAGGGATAATGTATGTCATGTTGAGGCACTTGTGTACAATGCATGAATATTGGGGTGGAGTTTCCATGATTGGTAATTTGAGGGGGAGTTTTGGTTAACCTCCTCACGGTTGGTCAGTCTATGGTCTGGTTGGCTGTTGACCTGTGTCACATGGGTTCTGGTTGTTGTGTGACACATCTGCAATGAAGGATTCATCTCTCTCATTCCTAAGGGTGAATCTAATCTGGAAAGATTCTCAAATCTGTTGAGGTGCTTGCAAACAGAAGATGTTGACACAAGAAGAGTACTCTCAAAGTATTCTTATGGTGGAAGTATCTGAAAGGAAAATTGGGAAAGGATTTAAGATCAATGTCTACTTGTGCCAAGTACAAGTACTTAATTGGTTATCCTTGGAGCTCAAGATAACTGATGTTCTTAAAGATGTTGGAACATCTCTTCTTCAAGACCTTGTGCAGAATCACAGGAAGGATAGTACATTGATTTATGATCTATCTCTTTGGTGGAAGCAAAAGCGTATGATCTCTGAAAAGGTTTCCTGGCAAGAAACATGTTCAGCCTTGGTGTGTACAAGAAGAAGAAAACGTCATAGTCCTGATGGTAGTTACTTGGATCGGTGTTCTTCTGATCTAGGTAAGGGAGTGCATGAGCTAATGCCCACTATGGAGTCAAGAACAAGTGGCAGTAGTCTTGACATCATGGAAACAGCTTTGCTTTAGGAAGTAGAATCCTTGGTATAGCTGAAGGGTTAGTTTCTAACTGGTCCCTCTGAAGACTCATGCATCAGAGTGTCTGATGTCTTTGGAGAAGAAGCAGGGATTAATCAAGATGTGAGCTTGGATGACTCAACTGCAAACCTGCGGGATGGAGGTGGTTTATTCAAACTTGGTTTCACAATCAACCCTATGAGAACGTTGAACTCTTGTTCTGTGAAGGGAGGAAGTTCTTTCAAGTGGCAGAAGAATGAGCTGAATTCAACAGCTAGATGTTAAAACACAATGTTATGACATTTGGTTCAACATCAGAATCTTAGTTGGTGAAGTGGCACATCAACTTAAGATAGAAGGGTCTACAGAGTTGTAGATTGGGTACTTCAAAAGGATCCTTCCCATTGCAGTTCTTTAGAGTTGCTGGATGGAGAGGATGTTACATGTTCATGTCTTAAAAAATCTAAGTTTTGTTTGACATGTAGCTTAAAGTTCAAGTCTCACTTGGAAGGTCAGAATATCTGTGGGAGAAATCTTATAAACGTGGAGAGGTCAAAAAGTGGCATTTGACTTTTTCATATGAGGATTCATGAAGGAGGTAATCAACCAGTGGCATTTGGTCTATCTCAGAAGTGAGTTCGAAGAATCAAGATAATCAACATATGGCAGCTGATTATTCTTGAGGAAAGTCTGAGACAAATTACTTTTGAGCAGAAAAGTAGTAAGTTGAAGACAAAAGGAGGTGTTTTCTATTCATCCCTTGGAGCTTGTGGTAGGAGTTCTGAGCCATCTATGGAAGATTATCTCTCGTAATGGAATGAAAATGTATATGTCCCAATTTATGTCTGGGTTCTTCTGGATCAAACTGGTGACTCAGTGATATCTGAAGACTATCAGATGGTGTTCTTTGTTATGTTGTGAAGGATGTCCCAACTAATGTTAGAACATTCTATGAAGTGATGTTCTGTTCTGGTTAGAAGAGAGATTGACACAGAGTGTGGATGTGTTTAGCCCAGAGGGTTGAACAGAGGGGGTGCTCTTGAAGACATGAAGATGCGTCTTATGTTTTCCATTCATCAAGTGGTCTGAGTTCTCTTTGAATTAAGAAGTATGTGAAGGTCCAACTTTGGGGTGTTGGATAAGTTCAGGTGTGATCACCAAGTTTCAAGAGGAGAGTTGGTTGTTCATGATAGGGGGAGTTTTGTCCTTGTGCTGTAAGTAATGATCAAGCTAGTGGTCTATGTGTTCTCAGATAACAAGGTATGGCACCTTGTTAGTTATTGGGATGATGTGGTGCATGTCAATGCTGAGTGAGCACAAGAATGTATGACCGGATGTCATGACATTGCCTTGGACAATACTATTATTTCCTTCTGAATCTTATAGTCATGAGGAAATAAGGAGGTGATGTGTCTAATTATGATATATTAGAATAAGCCTGAGTGCTACAGCCGTGTGTTACAGGGGGAGTAACCATCTGCTGAAGTGTGGGATTTTGGCTGTAGTGGTGCCAGATGTCAAGGTACTATTGGAGGTACGAACTTGGTCCTAGGAAATGATGATAGGAAGAATACTGGCAGAATGCAGGGAAAAGCCGTGTGGAATGTTAAGACATCGCGTGCAACGTGTCTGACTGCATATATGGAATAGTCTCCATGCACTGGAACTGCTGTTTCGAAAAAGAAACAGTCAAGAGCTATAAAAGGTATTCAAAGATAGTCTGAGATTTTGTTGGTGATTCTCTGACTGTTTCTCAACAAATATTAATGAATCTTGACCAAGCATTTATTCCCACCGTTAATTCGTAAGCACGGGCTGGACTATTTAAAGGAGTTATCAGCACTTCTCTTCTCACAAGAGAAACATTCCATTCCCTCTAAACCATGGGATATGTCAAGGTTTGTGAAAACTGCGCCTGGATCTGGTTTTGTGAAGGGTTAATTTGTAAATGTCTAGCTAAAAAGGGGGAGAGAAATACGGTCCTGAGAATGTACCAGAAGCAAGCAAACTGTGGTTGTGGTAGCAAACAGAAGTTGGCTTCAGGCACAAAAGCCACCAACTGGGCATATCACTTGTGTCTTGTGATCTGAGTTAAGAAGACAGTTGTGTCTTGTGATTTGAGTTACATTGTCTATGTACTCAGCATTACATATTCTTCAGGAAGCCCTCCTGTTGAGGGGAAAGGTTGTGATGCAGCTGCGTCTTGTACCTCTATTTTCTCATGTACACCAACTTTGGTGTTTGTGGTGGTGGAGATAATCACAGAGGCTTATTTGTTTTAGCTAAAATTTGCCAAAGGGGGAGATTGTTAATACCTTAGGATTGGCATTAATTTTGTAAAACAAATAATGTAATCATCTCTGTTGTTTTAATATGTTGGGTTGAAAAAGTTCAACATCTGGACCAACATGTCATGTACGATGTCACGACATCATGCCTGTGACATCGCACATGTGTAGAAAACTGAATTAATTAATTCAGTATATATTTTGGGATTAGTGAGGATATTTGGTGAATATCCTAACTCCCTTGTGGAGGTCTTGAAGACTCAATCAGAATATATAGGCTCTAAATATAGAGATATATATGGAGAGATTTTAGGAATTTGAAGACCTTATTTGTAGCAGAAATTTTCTGCTGAAGTTGTAACAACAAAGAACAAGTCTGCTGCGATTTCTGAAGGCCCAAATCCAGTTGGGTGATTAGGTTATAAATAGCATATTGTAACCTAGTTTTTGTAAGCCTCATAGAATAAAAATTTAGGGGTGTGTGTAAGGTAAACCTCCCAACCTGTGGGAAGGTTACCATGTGTTTCTCAGTGGTAAAAGCTGAGAGTGTTTGCAACTCAAAGCTTATAGGCAAGAGTTGTTATAGTCTTGAATGAAGCTGTGAAGCAGTTCAAGTTATATTTACATTACATTGTATTTGTAGTGATAGGAATGGAAGCTGGAGGTTTCTATCTAGGAGTTCCTAGGTATAGATTGCATTGGGTAGGGATTAAGTGAAGAGTTGTAAACGGGGGAGTTTAACTCTGAATTAATACTGTTGATAGTGGATCTTCTTCCTGGCTTGGTAGCCCCCAGACGTAGGTGATGTTGCACCAAACTGGGTTAACAATTCCCTGTGTTTGTTTTCCTTCTGCATGTTATAATCCATCTGCCATAACACAGCTGGTATTCCAGTCTGCTTATCAAGATGATACCAGACCTGGTATATACCCTTTTGTTTGAATGTCAATCAGAATGTTGTGACATTCATCAGTGACAACATATACTGAATAATAGGCAGGTTGGTTTCAGTTCAGTATTTATTTAAGTCTGGTCTCCACAAGGATAACAGACCTGGCCAAAGGATCATTGTGAAACTGTCAAACTGGATGTCTTGACAGTTGTTCCTGTAGGTTGATACTGAAGTAGAGTCTGGTTGGTCTTTTCCCAGTACAGCAAACTTAGCACAGTTCGTTTTCAAGAACATAACAGAATCAGCATGAGGTATATGTTCTGGCTGTCAAACTGAATGTTGTGACATTCATTCCTGACAGCATGTGCTAAATTGTAGGACGATTAGTTTTTCTGTTTCAATATTGTTCTCAGGCTATTCTGTAGGAATTCAACAGCTGAGCTAAAATCTAGGAAACCAACAACTAATATACAATTAATGAACCTAGCTAATAGCCTATTAGTTAGGTCCTTAATAAGTGGAAATTAGTTTGACTTGTTCAACCTTTATTGTAGGAAATACAAGTACATGGTCAACAAACTGGAATAATGTAACAGATGATGTCCAAATCACTATTGAGACATCATGCTGATAACTGTGTAGGAAAACAACAGAAGTGAGTGCTTTGATTGATCTCTGCTGAGTCTTTCTACCTGATGCACAGAACTAGGTGTTCCCCCATTCTAGGGTGACATAGAAGGAGATGTCGTGACTTCTGTGAAAGTGTGCATATTAGTACAGGATTTAATAACTGTCTTGCTGTGTTAGTTACAATGTTGGATCAGATGTCATGACTTGGAGTAGAACATCTGAAATCTGACTTCGCCAGAATTTCAGAAAGTTACATGTCCAACATTATCCTTCAAAGATTGGTTCTTACAACTTAGATCTTTTGTGGCAGCGTCCATCTCTATCATGGAATTTTTGTCGTTGTTGGATTCTTTGTTGGTCGAAGTTGTTGTCTTTTTGTTCACCATGATGGACAAAGAGGTTGAACGTAGGACGATAATCTGAATGAATATCGTAATGGTGACTCTAGTTAGTTTTACTGAGGCCCTAAAGTGGGTTCACATTGTACTCGCTAAAAGTATAAAACATGACAACCCCCAATAATTAAGGGATGTTAGAGGCTTTATGGTTTGTGGTAGGGTTTAGAGATATATCACATAGGGACATTATAAACTCTGTGTATCTACTATTTGTGTGAATATGAAATTGTCCCCTTTCACCGTTAGAGTTAAGATATTTATAGGAATTCTTGGGATGATATCTCATATTCAATAGAATGTTGTCAACTTCTCTCTAACTTCTCCCACATTGTAGTTGACTAGGGACACCTCATTTTTCATGTTCGCACGCCTTAGACGAGTTATCAAAGATGCGGTCAACATATTCTAGAGAAGGGCGTCACATTTAATAAATAGACTATTGATATAATAAATGGCAGAATAACACACAATTAGGATGATTTCCCTTCCCATTCCCATGTTTTCCCTTAAGGGCGTTTCATTGATATACCACTACAAAATATATATATATATATATATATATATATATATATATATATATATATATATATATATATATATATATAAAACTTAATTTATAATTATTAAGTGATAGGTACGTAATGAGGAAGAGCATTGGTATTGGATCAAGAGTAAATCACAAGTAAGAGAGACACCACAAATTTATCCTAAACTTTAAATCTTTAAGGAATATAAAATTATTCAATTGGATGATGTAATTGGAAAATTTTAAAGAATTTCAAATTCTAATAGTTTACATGATTCATTTAAAATTAATTCATTTTTAATTTATTTATTTTGATAGAGTATTAAAATAAATGATTGTTAGATTGTTGGGGCCATTTTTATAAATTTTAAAGTTTTAGGGCTAAATTTTTAAATTTTAAATAGGTATTAATTTGCAAATTTTTATAAATTATTAAGGAATAATTTACAGTTTTTTTTTTTTAAATTTAGAGTGTTAATTATAAAATTTTAGAAAATATGGTGACCAAATTATAATAACAACATTATCCAACTTGATATTCAAATTCAGCGGGATACGAGAGGAATTTGAAATTCTTTGGTTTTAAATATCATTTCAAAATCATAAAATTAATTTGGAAAAAATTCTTTATAAATTTTAATCATTTTAACAATTCCTCAAAAAAATTATCCAAACACTAAATTTTATCCCGATCATTTTAAATTGTCTTAAATGATTAAATTTATTAAAATATTTCATCCAAACACAATAAAACATTGGTATAGGGGGTCATTTCACTTTTAAAATTTATCCTCCATTTTTTAATTAATCAAAATTTCCAACTCACACTTGAATCTCAACATTAAGATCCAACGAATTTAAAAAAACTAAAAACAAAATTGATTCTATAAATATATTACACTCAAATTGTGTTATATATATATATATATATTTTTAAATGAAATTGAGCATAAGTATATTATGATACCATGAGTGCATTATTCCTACATATTAGTTTACCTTGACGCCCAACAATATTTTAAATAAAAGTTTCCGTTCTCTACACTTAAAGGTTAGTCTATTTTTTTTACAGGAACACCTTACTAAGTATGATAAAAGGATAATTATAACACATTAAACTATTAAGAGCCATTAAATAATAATTTTAATGTTACGAAGGGTTTTTTTTACAACTCCGTAAGTGGGAAAGGCATCTTAATTATTTTTAAGAGATCATACCCTTTATATATCTTAAATTGATCAAGCTCTTATTCTATTCTCCTAGATTACACAAAGAGAAAATTATGACTGCAATCTTGAAGTTTATTTGTACTATAGTTCTATTTCTTTCTGTAGCTCTTATTGCAGCAGAAGATGCCAGTAAGCCCTTTTTGAATCATAGTTTTAAATTTTCTTCTTAACTCATATAGTTCATACACAATCCATTTTCATGTTTTAGTAACATGATTGTATTATTTTTTTTCATTACAGAAGGAGAATATACATGTGGGAATATTCTTGATTGTCCCAGTGATATGTGTCGGATTCGTTATGTTTTGAGATGTATTGATAACACGTGTGAATGTGATTTCTATAAGAACTATAGATCAAAATAGTATTTTTACTAAGGAAGGATGTGTCATATCTCTAGTGGCATGTTAAAATTGAAGTTTCATTTATGTTTATTTTTCAAATTTCACATGCTTTGAAGTACTAAGTTTTATAAGATGGAAATGAAATGAAATGAAGTAAAATATAATATTATTAACATGGTTTTATATAACCCATAGTTGTATGATAAAAATATTAGTATGTGTATCATCCAAAAAGTTGCTTAAAATAATAAATAGGAATTATAATAACCCAATGAATTAACTAAAACTCATGCTTTGTATATAACTAATAGTGAGTTTTTTTTAATAACATTAAATAAAACCAAAGAAACAGATACAAACAAAAACAAGCGGCGAGACTAAATCGAAATCCTCTCACGAAGAAACGAACCTAAACAATGAGAAACCAAGAATATTCTATATAAAATCTACTCTCAAAAAATTGGGAATCGAATTGAAGTTGGTGTAATTTGTTACCGTAACAGGAGAGTTTGTGCATCTATTCCCCTCTCTGAAGATATGAGAAGTCACAGAGTACGTATTCGCGGTGATATTAACACAATTAATCTACCTGGTACTTATTTCCCAAGGCACTTTGAAAGAAGGATTGAAAGCCTGAGCCATAACTATAGAATCTGATTCTAACTAAATTTTCCACAAACCCTTCTCATAAGGGAGCTCAATTGTTAACATAGCATCAGAGATTTCAGAAATGAGAGAGTTAGCGACACCTGGAAAATTAGAAAAATCTCCAAGACACCTTCCATCAGAGTCTCTAGCAATTCCACCACAAGTAGTGGGGTCTGGATTACCTAAAGAAGCACCGCCATAATTGAATTTATTCCAATCGCACTGAGGCGGCCTCGAAATAACTTCCATAACTTAGGGAGCACAACGAGGCTGAATTTTGACTTTCAAATACTTCAACAACTTAAAATCATGAATATTGATATAAGATAGAGTATTGTAATTATCTCCAACCATCCCACAAACCAAAATAATAGCAGAAATAGAAGAAGAAGTAAAGATTCTTTTATCTTTATATCTGACACTGTTTTGAGAAAACGAATAACATTAAACAGGTGGATAATCGCAATATTCAAAATTAACTTACATTGATTTGACCAGGTTCGATTGCAAATGCTCCAGATGTATTCTCAGTTCTTGATCTAAATGTTAATTTTCAATTCTTTGAGCAACCAATTCCAAAGGTGTCTAGCATACGAGCACTCAAAGAAAAGGTGATTTGAATTTTCTTCTTCAAGTTAACAAAGAATAAAAATGGAAGGGAAAGAAAAATTTATTCTCTTAAGTTGGTCGTATGTGGAGAGTTTATTAAGCAACAACCTCCAAACCGTAAAAGACTTATAAGGAAGGATAGATTTCGCCCAAACCCACCTCCACCAATCATTACAGACACCCAGATTTCGCTTAAACTCATAAGCATCTCTAAGGGTAAGCTCCCCCGAAGTAGTGTGATTCCAAATCCTTTTATCCGAACAAAGATCAAAATAAATAAAACAATTATTAATTATAAGCTGAAGCGAAACTGGGATATGACAGTTAGCACCCAAAAAATTCAAGCTTCGATCAATGATGAAGGAGTTACCAAGAAAATCATTAGGCATTGACAGAGTCTTCACCTCTAAGTGTAAAAGGTATTCACACCAATTATCATACCAAAATATAATCGATTTACCATTGCCAAAAATCCAAGAAGAATTATCGCAGATCAATGGGATCTCAAATTTGATATTATACCAAATCGAGGAGAAAATGTGATGGTTAATAAAATTATTTTTCCTCAAAACCCGACTCTTAATAAGAGAAGCCCAAGGATCATCCGAATTCACATAATCCAAACCAAGCTTAAGTTTAGTAGCCTCCTTCAAAGCAACCAAAGATTTAAGCCTTAGACCACCTTCAGAAACTGATATGCAAATATTTTTCCAAGCCACTATAATAGTCTTGCTTTTCGAGACATCCCCAATCCAAATTAAATTGCAAGCAACTCTCTCAATACTCCTAACCAACGAAACCGGCCACACGTATATAAACATGGAATGTATAAGCATGCCTTAAATAAAAGTCTTAACCAACTCGACTCTAGCTGCAAAGGTAAAGAGGGAACCTTTCCAAGATGCAAGCTTAAGAATGATTTTATCAGCTACCAGTTAAAGGAATTTAGTTTTAGGTCTTCCTTTAAAAATAAGAATCCCAAGATAGAGAAAAAAAGAGGAGCCAATGCTGAAACTAGAAAGAGCCAACAAAATGTTAATGCGAGACAAAGACATGGCGGCGCCCAAAATAGAGGACTTCCCTGCAGTTAACAACTTTCCCAAAAACTACAGAGTAATATTTGAAGACAAAAATAAGAGCCTTAATGTTGGAAACATTGCCTTTAAAGAAAATAATAATTTCATCCACGTAGAAAATGTGAGAAGGAACCTTTAAGTGCCTTGGCCCCGTGATCAAATCAAGGGAACCATAATTTACCAAATTTCAGATATTTCTACTAAGCAATTCTTCTGTGAGGAAAAAATAAGAGGAGAAATATGACCTCCTAGACGTACCCCTCTGGTACAATTAAAGAAGCCATGAAGCAACTCATTGACAAATATAGTAATCCAAGCAAAGTTCAAAATATTCTTATTCCACTGAAAAAAAATTTCATTGAAACAAAACTGTTGTAGAACTTTGAGGAGAAGTTGCCAATTTAATGTGTCAAAAGCCTTAGTAATATCCACCTTGAAAGCCACATTTTGACACCAAGACTTAGTATCAAGTAATTTAAAAGCTTCATAAGCCAACGCAATGCAATCTTTAATATTTTTATCTTGAACGAAGCCCCGTTGTTCATGAGAAACCAAATGGGACATTAGGGGCAATGCAATCTTTAATATTTCAAGCATGAAGACATGTGGGCCAATTTTCAAGCTTCTCCGCAAATATAAAAGTTGTGTTTGGACAGAAGATTGCCAGAAAGCTTTTGACAACATCAAGGAGTATCTGCTTGGACTTCCTATTTTGTCTCCTCTAGTGGAAGGAAGACCTTTGATTATGTATTTAACTGTGTTAGAAGAGTCCATGGGTTGTGTTCTTGGACAACAAAATGAAACTGGTAGAAGGGAGTATGCCATCTACTATCTGAGTAATAAATTTAAAGATTGTGAGTCTCGATACTCCATGCTTGAAAATAGTTGTTGTGGTTTAGCCTGGGATGCCAAACGTTTACGCCAGTATATGATCAATCATACCACTTGGTTGATATCAAAAATGGACCCAATCAAGTATATCTTTTAAAATTCTGCTTTGACCGGGAGGATTTCTTGTTGGCAGGTGTTATTGTATGAATATGATGTTGAGTACCGTACTCAGAAAGTAATTAAAGGAAGTATTCTTGCAGATCATTTGGCTCACCAGTCGATCGATGATTATCAATCCATCAGGTTTGACTTCCCTGATGAAGATGTTATGTACTTGAGAGCTAAATATTGGGACGAACCGTTTCTTGGAGAAGGGCCAAATGCCCGATCCCGGTGGGGTTTAGTTTTCGATGAAGCTGTTAATGCTTATGGTAATGGAATTGGGTAAATCATTATTACTCATAAGGGTTCTCATATCACTTTCTCTACGAGATTGATACTTGATTGTACGAACAATATGGAAGAATATGAAGTTTGTATCATGGGTCTCGAAGAAGCCACTAATTTAAGGATTAAGATCTTGGATGTATACGGAGATTCAGCCTTGGTGGTCAATCAAATTAAAGGAGAATGGGAAACTCGTCATATCGTCCTAATTTCTTACATATACTATGTGAGGAGGCTGCCAACCTCGTTAAAAAAATAGAGTTTCATCATATACCTCGTGAAAAGAATTAGAGGTCGGATGCTCTGGCTACTTTGTCTTCTATGTACAAAGTAAATCATTGGAATGACGTGCCCAATATCACAATTATGCGCCTTGGTAGACCTAATAATATGTTTGCATCATAAGAAGTTACAAATGATAAGCCTTGGTATTTTGACATTAAATGTCTCTTCCAAAGTCAAGAATACCCGTTTCGGGCATCCATAAAATATAAGAACACTTTGAGAAGACTAGTTGGCAATTTCTTTCTCAATGAAGATGTGGTGTACAAGAGAAAGTTTGACATGGTTCTGCTCAGATGCGTGGATAGACACGAAGTTGACATGTTAATGCAAGAAGTTCATGAAGGATCCTTTGGTACCCATGCCAATGGACATGCAATGGCTAAAAAGATGTTAAGGGCAGGTTACTATTGGCTGACAATGGAATCTTATTCTTGTAAGTATGTCAAGAGGTGCCATAAGTGTCAAATTTATGCTAATAAGATTCATGTTCCTCCGACACATCTCAATATTATTTCATCCCCTTGGCCTTTCTCTATGTGGGGAATCAATATGATTGGTATGATTGAACCCAAAGCTTCGAATGTACGTCGTTTTATTCTGGTATCTACTGATTACTTCACCAAGTGGGTTGGACCAGCATCTTATGCTAATGTGACCAAGAAGGTTATGGTCAAATTTATCAAGAATCAGATTATTTTCCAATATGGTGTTCCAAGTAAGATCATTACTGATAATGGGTCGAACTTGAATAATAAGATGATGAAAGAGCTTTGTGACGACTTCAAGATTTAACATCATAACTCTTCTCCTTACAGACCCGAGATGAATGGGGCTGTTGAAGCTTCAAATAAGAACATTAAGAAGATCATCCAGAAGATGGTGTTGATGTATAAAGATTGGCATGAGATGCTCCTATTTACTTTGTGTGGATATCGTACATCCGTTCTCACTTCAATAGGGGAAACCTCTTTCTCTCTTGTGTATGGCATGTAAGCAGTGCTCCTTGTAGAGGTTGAGATCCCATTAATGTGAGTCCTAATGGAAGCCAATTTGTTTGAGGTTGAATGGTGTCAGAGAAGATAGGATCAGTTGAATTTCATTGAATAGAAAAGAATGAAGGCCTTGTGCCATGGTTAGTTATATCAAAAGAGAATGAAGAAAGCATTACACAAGAAGGTTTGACCTCGTGTATTTAGATAAGGTGACCTTGTGCTCAAGAAGATTCCGTCTTTTAACATTGATTCTAGGGGCAAGTGGACTCCTAATTATGAATGCCCATATGTTGTTAAGAGAGATTTCTATAGTGGTGTATTGATTCTTACAACTATGGATGGTGAGGAACTCCCCCATTCTGTGAACGCCGATGCAGTCAAGAAATGCTTGACCTAGAAAAAAATAAAAGAACATCTCACTAAGTTAAAACCCCGAAATGGAGGCTTAGGAAAAAATAAGTGTCTCGGTGGATTGAAAACTCGAAAGGACGGTCTAAGGAAAAGTTACAGACGTAAAATATAAAATAATCATCCCGGTAGATTGACCCAAAAGAGACAATCTAGGCAAAAGTTAGGGGATTATGGCAAGTAACTGCATTAGGCCAAACTTGACCATTTGAAGAAATATTGCCTATCATAGGTCCCTTTTTCGTCATCCTTGACCGGAGTCCAGAACATAGTGGGATTCAAAGTAGTTAAGGAGAACAGTGGTCATTGTATTTCAATGTAGTCGTTTCCACGTATTTACCATTTTCCAAGTTTGTAATGATCCATGGAGTCATGTCATTTACAGACTACTATTCTATCAATAAAATTTGATCTTTTTGCCATTTTTTTTGCTACTCTTATTTTGTTTCAGTTTATGAAATTTTATTTATTTTTTATGATTATTTTTGAAACAAAAATATATTTAAACAATCATGTTTTTTTGGAAATTTACAAAAAAAAATATGTATTTTCCTTGACTTGTAAATACAAAAGAGGAATGTTAATGGTGATCCCAAGGATGGTAAGATCCTGAAGAGTGGAATTTAGTGACATCCCTAGGTCGGATTATCTTTTACAACAGTCTCCCCAGCATTAGATTGCAAGAATGGTAGAATCAAAAATAAATATCTGCGAGCATCTCCATCTTGTTGAGATTAGTCGAGTATCTGGTTGTATTGTGTTATCTGTCTCGCGCCTTTGCATTTGTTTTGTCAACATAATCATACACATGTGCATAGCATCATGATGTTCATTTATGCATTTTTCACTTTTGCAATAATTCCTCACCACTCTCTGGAACTTTCTTCCCTGCAGAGTGTGTGTGTTCTCTCACCAATAGAGTGTCGACCTTAAGCAGAAAGAGTTAGCCTTTCTAATTCCCCGTTGTGTGTGATCCTCGTGGAAGGTTTGGTTTCAGTTTTCCCCTCTAGTTCATTACTTAGATGGGATAATCCCTTATTGAGTTCATGCCCTCATTGGGTTGAGTCCTCTTTGACTGCTTCTCTCAAGTTCATTCCTAGTTAGAACTTTGGTCCCCCTATTATTGGTTACCTTTGTTAAGCTACCACTTGGCTGGTAGTTGGTGATCATTCAGTTTGAGCTTATTATCTTTGTTAAGATATCACTCGGCTGATAGTATGTAATAGTTCCTTTGACTCTCTAATTTATTACCTTTATTAAGCTATCGCTCGGTTGATAGTAGGTATTAGTTCCTTTTACTCTTTGATTAGTTACCTTTGTTAAGTTATCACTTTGTTGGTAGTTGGCAATCATTATGTTTGAGCTTATTAACTTTGTTAAGATACCTCTTGGCTAGTAGTTGGTAATCATTTTGTTTGAGCTTATCACCTTTGTTAAGTTATCACTTGACTGATAGTAGGTAATATTCCTTTTATATATGATTGGTTACCTCTGTTAAGCTATCACTTGGCTGATAATTGGTAATCATTTTCTTTAAGCTTATTACCTTTGTTAATCTATCACTCGGCTGATAGTAGTTAATATTCCTCTCCTGTTGGAATCAGGGTTTTCCCCTTTTTGTTGATTTCTTTTCCCCGAAAAAGTCTTGCCTTGATAAGTCTTCCCCATTGGGTCTTTAGTTCTTTTTTAACCACGCATCGGTTATTTTTGAGCTCTTCATTTTCCCTGCGGAACTTTGTCTATCCACAGCTAGGTACGCTTGTGGAATTTGTCATCCCCCCGCCGAATTTAAATATCCTCTTTTCTCTAGCCAATTATTTATCTCTCGTGACACTATATTCCCCACAGAGATTCTTTTTCGCATTCATATCATATCATAAACACCCTACGGTATCTTAGGGCCAAAAATTGGGTCTTTGATATTTAAGTCTCTTCAATCTTGTCGAGACGGAGATTTCAACCTTCATATCTCCAAATTGAATAAACTTAAATAGGGGCATATTTCATACCCTAATTTTTAACCCTAAGATCTCACATCTCATTTGCATCTTTTGCATATAAACAAGGTCACATCTTTGCCCTTCCCTTTACCATCTTTGGGTTTGCTTCTGGCAGGGATCACCAAGCACCCCTTTTGTTCTAGCATTGTGTTTATTTATTTATTGATTATCTAACCACTAATCAAAATATCAAAAATATGTCTTGTTTACCTTAAGTTTATTATGCAAGGTAGGGCTTCTCAAATCAAGAGTAACTTTGATGGCTTACTTCTCAAGAAAAGTTAAAGGTTCATGTGTTTATTTCTATGCCTTGTTCAACAAGTAACTTCAAGCTTTGAACAATATAATCAAGAGACCATCAAGGACACCTTATTTTGAGTTCATATGGTCACCCATGTGCTTTGAAGTGCAAGGAAAGTCCAAGTGCACAAGCTCGCTCCAAGTGGTTTGACCTAAAAGTCAACATTTTGAGGTCAAAGTTCCAAGGATCACAACTCCTTCAAGTCTCAACATTTTTTAATGACCCTTTTTGCATATGACTCTTATCAAAATCATCTACAACTTCTATTTACATGACAAGAGCCAATAATGCATGTAGGATCATCAAAAGTTTGGAGACATTATAGGTCATTTGTGGATTTAGTGAAATTTGACCTATTTTTAAGTGACTTTTTCCTAACTTTAAAAGATCATAACTTCTTCAATTTTCAACACAAGAAGCTGATTATTTTTGCACAATTCCATTGGTGATGCCCTCTATAAGTTTTCTTCAAAGACCAAGGTCAAATTATGCTTGGAAGGCCATGGAATTCATCGGGACATTATAGGTCATTTTCAACCATGAAGCACTCAAATTTTTCTAAGTTATGGAACAAGTATTTTATGCCAACTTCAACACACCATAACTTTGTTCTCAAACATCCAAATGCAGACTTTCTTGGATCATTGCAATCTTGGCCATGATTTAACATATTGCAAAAATAATAGGATCAAAAAGCCTCTTGAGTAGGATGCCCCATTGAGTTGAACATGGTGACTTGAAACTGCAGAAATCGCCATTGCCAGAAGTTTGATCATGACTAATCTCAACTCCAAGCGAAATTAGCAAGTGTTTTGATCCTAAACATGTTTAACCAAGTCTCCAGAAGTTAATTGACACTAAAAACGCATCATTTGGCTGAGTTTTGAGGAGGTTCAAGTCACACTTTTCACACACTTGAATCAAATTCATTTTGCATGAATTCTGCATTATTCCACATGTATTTGGATGCAATTACATTCCCTATAAATATAGGAAGTTATTGCCTTCACTTGCAAGCTTTGGAGAGCCATGAAACCCCTGCTGCAACATGAAGTTTTTCCAGAAAATTCAACTATCATGTTTTGAGTTTCAGCCTGTTTCAATCCATTTTCTTGATTCTATTAGCTCCATCGGCATCCTCTGAAACTTTTGCAACAATTCCCAAGCTCTGAGACCTTTTGAATTATACCAACCAAATCAAGCTTCATCAACTTCTGATCACCATCTAGATAAGGTATTTCTGGGCATCATTTGAACTCAAACAAGTTACCTCAATGTAGTCCTTCACTCTTTGATGCCTTCCCCTAACTTATCTGGTGTTGTTTGATCGTGTTCATCATTTAATTTTCTTTTTCGTGGCTTACTTGTTTCTGAAACTTCTTTGAAATTCTCTTTGCTCAGTTCACATAAATGAATCTGAGGCACAAGGTTGAATTCAGGATGAGAAGAGGATCACAATGGTGGTGATCTCGTGTCTTGAAGTTACCAAATGATGAAACTTTGGTGAGAGCTCACTAGAGAAGATGATCGAAGTATTTCTAAGGTGGTCTGAGATTGGACTAGATACGTTGACATTTTGAAATATTTTGATTGGTTAAATTCAAACTAGATCATGTATTCTGATTGCAGCGTGTTGCATCGTGTTTCTTATCATTTGGAATGATGGATCTTCCACGTCAATTAATGAGGCATGATCCAACGCTCCTGGTATTTTTTCTTCTGATTTTTATTATTTTTCTTTTATTATTTTAAATTTCTTTTTCTTTAAAAATTCGTCGTAATTTCATTTTTTATCTAAAAAATCCCAAAATAATTTCGAAAATTCTATTTTATTTTTCTTTATTTGATTTTTATTTTTTTATATTTTATTTCAATGAGGCAGCAATATACTCGGCCTCAATTGTAGAATCAGCAATTGTGTCTTGCTTTGAACTTTTCCAGCTCACAGCGCCACCGTTTAAGTAAAACACATAACCAGATTGCGATCTAAAGTCATCCTTATCTGTCTGGAAACTAGCATCGGTGTATCCAATTACAGCCAGCTCTTCCTGACCTCCATATATCAAGAATGAGTCCTTAGTACTTCTCAAATACTTAAGGATATTCTTGACAGCTACCCAAAGAGCATCACCAAGATCAGATTAGTACCTACTCATTGCACTTAAAGCCTACGAGACATCTGGTCGAGTACATAGCATGGCATACATGATAGATCCTATTGCAGATGCATATGGAATCTTATTCATGCGATCCCTTTCTACCTTAGTTGAAGGGGGTGTGTTTTTGATAGACACAGGCCATGTTGCATATGTATGAATCCTTTCTTGGAATTATGCATATTACAGCGTCTCAGCACTTTGTCTATGTACGTACTCTGACTTAGGCCAAGCAATTTTTGTTATCTATCTCTATAGACTCTGATTCCTAATATATAGGCTGCTTCACCTGGGTCCTTCATAGAAAAGCATTTCCCCAACCAAGACTTTACTTTTTGCAGGGTAGGGACATGGTTTCCAATGAGTAATATGTCATCTACATATAATACCAGGAAAACGATCATGCTCTCACTAACCTTCTTGTAGACGCAAGGCTCATCTTCGTTCTTGATGAATCCATATTGTTTTACCGTTACATCAAAATGAAGATTCCAACTTCTGGAAGCTTGCTTCAATCCATAGATTGATCTTTGTAACTTACATATCTTTTGGGCTTCTTCTGGTATGTCAAATCCTTCAGGTTGTGTCATGTACACATCCTCAAGAAGATTCCCATAAAGGAAAGCAGTTTTGACATCCATATGCCATATTTCATAGTCCTGATATGCAGCGATAGCAAGTAAAATACGAACAGATTTAAGCATTGCAACTGGTGAAAAGGTTTCATCATAGTCAACCCCATTGTAATACCCAAAATTTGACCTTAAGATCCCTCATGGCATCATATCATTGCTCATTGCATTGCCTCAAGGATCATAGCATGTGTGGCTCCTTTACCCCAGGGGTGGGATTTGTGTGGGTTGTTTTGAGACCACCAAGCATGCTTCTATTGTATATTATTTCTTTTTTTATTTGTTTACTAACCAAAAACACAAAAATAGGTCACTAACTCTTTTTGTTTTGAAGCTCAAGTGATCATGTGCTCCTATGCTCCTAGGAGGCTCATAAGCTCAATGAAGTGGCTAGATGAAGATGAGAGAAAGCATGACAATGTTCCACAAATATCCTAATCATCATATATGTCTCCCAAGTATCTCAATTTTCCAATTTGATCAAGATAACCAAAAGGGCTTGAGGATTGTTTCCCACGAAAACCCTAATTCAACTGTGCTTTGACTGTGCCTTGCTCATGAAGCAACCTCAACCTATGATAAAATTCAATCAAGGGAAGTTATATATTCATTATTTTATGCATATATGAGCTTATGTGAGTATCCTCAATCATTCATTCATCAAGATTTGAAGTTTGGCCTTGAGAAGTTGACCAGTCAAGTCATCTAACTAAACTGAGGATCACTGAGATACAACGTTTGATTTGTTTGTCAAATGAATATGACCCGAAGAGAAAAAATGTTCTTAAGAACCATATGAACAACTTTCATGTTCATCAAAAATCCATTTGAAACATGGAAGATCATCATTCATATCAAAACATTATAGGTCATTTTGACTGAAACCCTAATTTTGGGTCAACTTCCCAAGGACCTAACTTCTTTATTTTTTATGATTTTGAGGTGACACCAAATGCATTGGAAATCGTAAGATGTCTACTTAAAATGTTATGTTGGACAAAATTTCATAATCCTAAAAGAAACACATGTGATAATACAAAACATTATAGGTCACTTTGGACCTAAGTTATTGAATTTGAAAAATGTCCAACTTCAAGTGCCCATAACTTTCTCATTAAAAATACAAATGATGCATAACTTAAGTCTAAATTCATAACCTTGAAAAGATCTACAACTTTTATTTTGGAGGTGTTTCCATTTGAGGCTTGCATCAATGAAACAGAAGGGCTTGAAAGTGGTTGCTTTTGTTGAAAATTTTCAAAAGGAACCTAGACATATTTTGTACCCAAAACTTCACAACTAGTTTTCATAAATTTCTAAACTCCAAATGAATTTTTTCCAAACACAACTTTTGTTTCCTATTCCAATAACTTTCCAACCATTACTCACATGACCATTTTTGGATTTTCCATGTGGGAGCTTCAAAGAGCTTAATGTTTGTGCTCATTTGTGCAATTCACACCATAACTTGGAATGCAAGCTTGTTAAGCCTCTTGTGCACGTCCAATTCAACTATATTTGATCTCAGCATGCATTTCCATTCATTCTTGGGCTTTGCACGCGCCTGTACAAGCCCATGCATGAAGGATCCAAGTTTCATGCACACGCGCCAAACACCACCTTGCATCCATTCCAGCTATAAATAGAAGCTCATGCTCATTCAAAAATCAACCTGAAGGAGATCTGAAACGTAGCTGGATTGAAAACCAAACCCTCACCTAAAGGAATTTCAGTTTTCATTTTCAATTTCAAGCTTGAATTTCAACATCACTAGTTGATCTTCAAGTCTTAATTCCTTAACCTTACATCAACATCACACTTCTAGATCAAAATTGAATCAAGAGCTTGGACAATTTGTGTTGTTTGAAGCTCCATTTCATAGGTATATCACCAAACTTTTTTGATCAAGATCTTGAAATACAATGTGATTTGCTTTGGTTTGAGCTGTTTTCTGAAGTCCTCATGCATGAGGCAGGCCAGTGGTGGTCTTAATTTAATAAATTGTGACATTTCAGATCAAGCACCATGATCTTCAAGCTCTTGTTCCTCTCTAAATAGGAACATTAAGAAGGATCCATGGTTACAGGGGTGATGTACATCACCTCAGCTTCATTTTGATACCTTGCTTTTTCATTTTCATTAAAGTTTGATTCCCTGCGCGTGGTGGCCGGAATCAGTTGTCTGGCCGGAGAAGATGGTGGTTTCCACCACCATCCCCACGTGGGAGCTTCAGGTCCATTGGATCCTGATGAAATGTTATAATCTTGGCCTTTCATTTGGTTGACATGTTTTAATTCAATGTGTGATGCGCTTGACTCACGTATACCATATGACCGCGCCTCTGAACCCTCAGGTCATGGCCACGTCATTTAATGAAATGATCCAAGCGCGCTGATTTTTTCTCTTTTTCTTATTTCTGTTTTAATTTCATTTAATTCACTTTATTTTCAAAAATTCATAAATATTTCATTTGAAGTCACAAAAATATGAGACCAATGCCAAAATTTTCTTGAAAAATCTAGTTTCATATTTTGATTTTTAATTATTTTTGTGACTTCATTTAATATTTCTTGTGAATTAATTGGTTTTTAATAGTTTTAATTCATTTTAAAATACTTTTTGATATCTGAATAATCCAAAAATAATTCTTAACACATATGGATCATGATAAGTCAATGAAAAATAGCCTCATCAATTTCTTAATTGATTTGAGATTTATTTGAGATTTTAATTCATATTGTGTTATTTTTATTGTTTTTAATTGTGTTAAAATAGTTTCTGATTTCATAAATTGTTGAAAAAAATTGTCAAAGCTTGTTTTACCATGTTAGACCTATGAGAATTTAATTGGACTTGTTGAAGTTGATTTGAATTAAATTTGAGGTTTGACCATATTTTGTCCATTGTATTTTTGCATTTATTTTTTAATTCAAAAATACCAAAAAATATGTTTGACTTGTTGACTTCTAATCTTCATTTCTTTTCTGTTTAGCGTAGGTTGATGATGATATGATTCACTTTTGACCAATTGTATTTGACACTCGAATTCTCTTTTCATTCATTTCATCTTCATCTCATTTCTTTTTATTTTGGCCAATGAGTTAATGTCTTATGGTTAGGTTTGACAAATGAGAGGTTTAACCTTCTTTGATCCAAATCAAACTCAACTTGATCCAAGATCAAGTGAGTTGCTTTGTGTCCAAGAGAGGTTGCTTCTTGGTCAAGCAAAAAACCTAAAGTCCATACAAGGCCTTTCCTCTTTTCTTTTGGCATGACAAGTTTTAGGAGCTTGGCTTACTAGTCATGATCTCTAACTTGTGTTTATTTACCCATAGTTTTATTGACCGGCGTCAGATAGGTGTGACTACTACATTAGTCCACTTACGATTGCTTAACATAGCGCTAAATTGTCTTATGACAAACTAACATAACTTCACTAATTACTAACTTTAATTTGAGCATTTAATTTCTTGCAATTTACTTTAATGCAATTTACTTTCTTGCTCATTTATTCATATTGCTTTTCCCTTTGCTCACTTGAGCACATATTTTATGTTTATGTCATTTTCCTTTTACTCATTTGAGCTCATTATTGTACATAAATATATTGTTGACTTGTGTTTGTTTTGTGTTTGTTTGTGTGAACCTAATGCAAAAGGAGAAAGGACTTAGAATTAGGACATACCTATGCTTAAAGGAGTTCAAGAGCAACTATGCCTTATGCCTTTAGAATGCTAAATTGGTTGAAGAGCAACTAGGCCTCATGCCTTTAGAATGCTAAATCTTAAAGTTGACTTCAAAGGACTTCCTTTCCAAAACTTATTCTTTGTCCATTCCTCTTATTGTGTTGTGAACTTTTTGATTGTTTGCTCTTGTGTGATAGGGATTCCATCTTGAGATAGTAAGAAGGACCATTGTCATGAGTAGTCAAGTTATGAGAGACAAGCCAAATGGAGATCCTAGGAGCTTGAATCCAAATTTGTGTGTTTGCTTGATTGTGTTTGCTAAGTCCAAAGGAAAGGAGCATCTTGAATCATCTCTATGATTTCAAGAAAAGAAACACCAAGGGTTTTATCTTCTCTTTCCTATCTTTGTATGCTTTAGGACTAGCCCTTCTCTTATTCTCCTCACTTTAACCCAAGCCAAACTCTTTTTGTGCAAACTTTGACATTGTTTTCAAATTAGAAACCTAGGCCTCATGCCTTTTACTTTTCAAAATCTTTTCATTAATACTCATTGTGAATAAATCTTAATCAAACTTTAACTTTGTTTTGTGAATAAACCTAACTTGTAAATACAACTCACTTCAAGTAGTTTTTGTGGTTCCAATGGTCACCTTTGTTAAAACCTTTTCATAAACATTAGTCATAGGTTTGAGTTATCATAGTGGTTGATGTAAACCTCACCTTATCCTTAGTGGTTGGATTATAAGTCTTCCATCCTTATTATAGGGTTAACCCCTCACTAGCATGTTGAAGCCTTCCTCACATGGTGGATAGTTGGTTTAGGTTGAGTTTTCTCCCTTTGATAACAAAAGACCTTAAGGCTTTTGATCAAATCAATTCACCAATCTTTTGAGATTTTTACCCCGAACTATGAGGTTTTGAACTTACCTTTGTGATAGTACATAGGCAATGGGTTCATCCATTCAAACAACAAAATTTGTAAATATAATCTATTCTCTTCTCATCCCCCCAATCTTTTGCACATATTTTCACAAATACCAACCTACAACACACATTTGCAAAAAGAGGTTCCCTTAGAGTACTAAGGATGTTTTGGATGCGTAAAACCTTCCCATTTCATAACCAACCCCCATACCTAGATCTCTGATATTTTTATTAGTTTTTGATTTGATAAAACATCTTACTTGGCTTTTGTTCTCTTTTTAGCCTTTCCTTTGGACAAATAAAAGTGCGATGGCGACTCGAATTGTATGTTTACTTTTGGTTTAGTCAATAAACCATAAGGTAACGAATACCCCGCTACAGAAAAGTGGCGACTCTGCTAGGGAACAAAATTTCCTACTGGGTTTAGCCTACTTTTTGCTTATGTGTGTTCTATGTTTATATTTATTTGTCACATGTTTTTGTGCAAATTTGGGATGACTTTATTGTTTGTAATGTATGAATTGCTTGATATATCAATTGCTTGTACGCTTGGTGGTTTCTTGTGAGATGAGTTCTATACCCAGACTCAAGTGCACTTATGATAGGAGAATTGCATAGTCTTGTTGGCTTGTGCGGAGTTATTCCTTAGCAAGTTGACTTGCAAGCCCATTCACTTGGTGGAGGTCTTGTTGGAATCAATAATGTCACACGAGTAGTCGTGGTTAGGCATTACTCTTTCCAATATAAACCTTAGAAGCCAAGGACCTTAGATACCTAGCCCATCTTGGCCTATTTTAGGACGTAGTGCGAAGGTCGTTCAAGTGAAAGATTTGATACGATTGTTACGCGATACTACACTCATAAGAGTCTCTCTTGAGAATATTTTTGGAATACGAGTAGTCGTTTTATCTGATAATATTCAAAAGATGAGATGATGACTATGGGAACCTCTTTTAGAACATGATTGTCAGGTTTAACCATAGTACACTCCCATTGGGTGGTTCTTAACCGAGACTCCATGCTCGTGACTTACAACAAACCCTTGACTCGCGGTTGATCCATTCTCGTACATTCTCAATATCAATGGAACTTGGGTGTTGATGAGGTGTAAACCATAATCCACCAAAATGGATGATTGATATTGATGATGACTTGAGCCATCCCGTGATCTTTGTGTGGCGTGACTTGCTCGATCCTTGAATGTGATTGTTGCATCCATGCATTCATGCATTCATACACATCCATATCATCAATAATGAAATCTTCAAGGAACTTAAGAGGTCTATTTGCAAATTTTCAGACATGGATAAGCAAAGAAGGAATACGAAGAAGTACAGTTTCAGACAACCTGATTTGAAAGAGTTAAGGAGTTTGGCATCTTATGTATTAGAGCCCTTGGAGTTCAAAGCTCGCCATGGGAAGCTTCTGTCTATTCTTTCTAACAAGGTGGATGAAGGTATGATGAGTGTGTTGGTGCAGTTCTATGATCCTCTGTATCGGTGCTTCACTTTTCCGGATTCCCAGCTTCTGCCTACACTTAAGGAGTATGCATATCATGTGGGTATACCTATTTTGGATCAGTTGTCGTTCAGTGGTTTGGAGAGGGTTCCTTCTTCCCAAGAGATTGCTGACCTGCTTCACATAGATGTATCTGACATTGTTGCTCATATGACTACCAAAGGTGGAATTCAAGGTCTCCCATATGATTTTCTCATTTCCCAAGCTACTTTGTTTGGGAAGGCTATGAGTGAGGACGTCTTTGAAGCCATATTTGTACTCCTCATCTATGGGCTAGTGTTATTCCCCAACATCGACAACTTTGTGGATGTGAACGCTATTAGGATTTTCTCTTCTCTTAATCTCGTTCCTACTTTGTTGGGTGACACTTATTTCTCTTTGCATATGAGGAATGCAAAGGGTGGTGGATCCATTGTATGTTGTTTGCCTTTGTTGTACAAGTGGTTTATTTCGCACTTGCCACATACGCTTGCCTTCAAGGAGAACAAGGGATGTCTACGGTGGTTCGTGAGACTTATGTCTCTCACTAATGATGATATCTCTTGGTATAATCGTGTGTATGTTGGCGTCCATATTATTGACTCTTGTGGTGAATTCTCCAATGTGCCTCTTCTTGGTACATGTGGTGGAATTAACTACAACCCTGTTTTGGCTCGCCGTCAGCTTGGGTTCTCCTTAAAGGATAAACCTAATAACATTTTGTTGGGAGGTGTATTCTTTCAAGAGGGTAAAGATCCCCAGAACTTGAAGGAAAGGATGGTTCGCGTCTAGCGCAAGGTTCATAGGAAGGGAAGGAAGGAGCTTGGTCCGAAGAATTGCATTGCTTTGGAACCTTACAACGCTTGGGTGACGAAGAGAGCACTTGAGTACCGCATTCCATATGATTATCCGAGACCTACCCCATGGTTATGGTTGGGCCTTCAACCCTCCCTAACCAAGGAGTTGAGGAGTTGAGAGATGAAGATTGGTCGCGTGCATGGGTTCGTGAGCAAGAGGAACTTCTTCAACAGCTCAAAGATAAGGATGCAGTGATAGAATTTCTGGAGCATCAGGTTATTGATGAGCCTGATGATGTGGTTACTTCTCTTCTTCCTCAGTCATCTAGGTTTTGGAAGAGAAAATATGATCGACTCGCCAAGAAGAAGGCCGATATGGAAGAAGCTTGTGAGAGAGAGGTGAAGATGCTTCGTGCAGCTTATCTTCCGATTTCGAGGGCTTTGGACGATTTTTTCCAGGGCTCCATAGGATGTTTATTCTCCTTTTCTCTTGTATTGTATTTGGTTACCAAAACTGTACTACTTCATTGGTGTAAAATTGTTCCAAATATTATTGCAATGTGCATCCCCTATAAGTCTTAAAAGATTAATATTTCCAAATATTTGCAAATAGATCTCCATAAAGTTCCTCTAATAAAAACAATCATATGCACAAACATTGCATGCATCATATACATAAGCAGGTTTTGTTTTGAGCTCTTGATCAGTGGTCTAACTCTTTGCTCTTCATTTATTTTGAAGACAAGCTGACGCACTGTATAACACCAGAGCCAATCATCCAAGGATAATGGAGCACTTAGAGCATGAGAACCGGGAATTGAAGGAAGAGATTGCTAGGCTGACTTCCATGATGGAGTCAGTGCTGGCCGCCCAGAGTCAAGCTTCGCCAACTCCTGCAACTCCTCCCTAGAGGACTGTCATTTCTAAGGTTGCTACCTCGACCGTGCCTGCTGCAACAGCCCATTTCGCTCCGCCTATGCCAGCCGGGTTCCCTTGGGGAATGCCCGCTAACTTCCTGCCATATGGTTTTTCTCCTACACTCGCTTCTCTATCGGCATCTATCCCGGTCCTATCTGTGCCACCTCCTGTTGTGCACACTTTACCTCGAGTTGAAGACACCATCTCTCATTCCGAGCCATCTAAGGGCCCAGACGTTTATGAAAATATGTTGATTCTAAGTGTTGGCAGCAATTTTGATAAAACAAAGAGTGTTCACAAGATGTCATGTGTGATGTATTAACATGAGATATCCTATGTACCTGCTGGAGTTCAAGAACATGTGCATGCAGGATTGTTTCAGAATGCCACATACAATGCCATGGCTTCTGATATTGGATGTACCTGCTGGAGCTTAAATGAAAGACATGTTCATGCAGGATTGTTTCAGATGACATACACAAGGTCATGACATCTGATATGGCTGTACCTGCTGGAAGTTATAAAAGGAATTATTGGATTATGCAGGATTTTTCCAGGATGTCAGACCCGACGTCATGACATCCCGTACACAGAACATTCAGTATGAATGTCTGGTGTTTTGTGATTGCACAATTAATGGCAATCTTTGGATGATTGAAGATATGATTAGCTGGCGCATTCAATCATAGATTACGACCAGATTTACTTATTTTCCAAGGAGATCTACACAGCTGTTATAAAAAGATTTGATTGGAAAATATATTTAGGGTTTTCAAGATGTCCAAGCCCAGCTGAAAGCTTCTATAAAAAGGGACTTAGAAAACCTGTTTGAATACACAACCAAGACTGAGCGAAATATAGAGAGAGAGAGCTAGAGTTTTTGTCTTTTTAGTCGTAAGACTTGTAGGTCATTCAAGTCATCCATTGATGATTGAATTGGACTGATTTGTGGTTGTAATTTGTCACTCTAAAGTTGTTAAGCAAGAGTGTGTGTCTTCTTGATCAAAGCTGTGAAGCAAGATCAAGGGTGTGTCTTCTTGATCAAAGCTGTGAAGCAAGATCAAGAGTGTGTCTTCTTGATTGAAAATGTGAAGTAAAATCAAGAGTGTGTAATTGAAAAGTATTTTCTTTTCACAAGGGATTGTTGTTTAAAATCACTGGCGTGTGATTGTAGGGAAGTGAGTGGGTTCTCATATCTAAGAGTGCTTAGGTAGAAATTGCACGGGTAGAGATTAGGTGAGAAAGACTGTAACTTGTTGAAGTGTACGGAGAGTCTTTGAACTAATTCTATTTTAGTGAATTTCCTTCCTGGCTTGGTAGCCCCGAGACGTAGGTGAGTTGCACTGAATTGGGTTAACAATTGCTTATGTTATTCGCTTTATCATTCTGTTTTTGTTTATCCATTGTGTATTACCAGATATTAGTGTCGTGACATTACCTTCGACATCTTATATCTGATACCAGAATTTTAATTGGTATCAGAGCAGGCATCCTGCTCTGGTTCTGGGTGAGATCTAGGGGCAATACTTTCTGGTACAATGGAGAGAGATGGAGGATTTGTTCATAGGCCACCATTTTTGGATGGTTCTAACTATGACTATTGGAAACCTAGAATGGTAGCGTTTTTGAAATCCCTTGATAACAAGGCTTGGAAAGTTGTGTTAACAGGTTGGGTACATCCTGTCATTACTAAAGAAGGAGAAGCCACCACTAAGAAGCCTGAAGAACAATGGTCCAAGGAGGAGGATGATCTTGCTCTTGGAAACTCTAAAGCCTTGAATGCAATATTCAATGGGGTAGACAAGAATATTTTCAGGCTGGTAAACAACTGTGAAGTGGCCAAAGAAGCTTGGGACATTCTCAAGACCACTCATGAAGGCACCTCTAGGGTAAATATGTCTAGACTTTAGCTGCTCACCTCCAAGTTTGAAAACTTAAGAATGAAAGAAGATGAAAATATTCATGAATTCTACACGAGTATCCTTGAAAGTGCCAATGCCTCTGGATCCTTGGGTGAGAAGATGTCAGATGAAAAGTTAGTAAGAAAAATACTCAGATCCCTCCCCAAGAGATTTGCTATGAAACTAACAACCATAGAAGAATCTCAAGACATCTCAAATATGAGAGTTGATGAGCTAATTGGATCCCTCCAAACATTTGAGATGGGAATATGTGACGGAGCTGAAAAGAAAGCCAAGAGCATAGCATTTATGTCAAACACTGAAGATGAAGATGAGGAAGGTGGTCAAGATATTGATGAAGACCTGGCAAATGAGATAGCAATGTTGGGAAGACAGTTCAACAGACTGATAACAAGGGTAGATGTGAGAGCAAAGGGAAATGTCAAGAACATCACATCTGACATCAGTAAATCCAACAACTTTGGTAAGAAACAAAAGTCTGAAGAAAAGCCCAAAGAAGTTCAGTGCTATGAGTGTAATGGGTATGGTCATATTAAAATTGAATGTGGGACCTACCTCAAGAAACAAAAGAGGAGTCTTGTGGCCTATGAAGGTGAGAAAAACAAGAAAGGGGGGGTTTGAATTGTTTGGAAAAATAAACGCTTTTTCAAAATGAAAACCACACAATGATTTTATACTGGTTCGCTTATAACACAAAGCTACTCCAGTCCACCCGGCCAAGGTGATTTCGCCTTCAACAAGGACTTAATCCACTAATCTTGAAAGATTACAAACAACGTCTAAGAGAAAAAAATCTCTTAGTCCTCTCAAGTATACAGACTACACAGAATCACTTGAGGAAATCAACAAACAAATAAATGAAAGATTAATGTAATCTAGAATGCTTCTAAGATAAGCAAGTATTACAATAGTATGAACAAAGTGATTCACGTTATAAGCAAAAGCTTCGTGAAGATTTAGAGAGCAAGAAGGTTTTCTTGTGTTGATGTTTCAGTATGATTTTTCCTTGTATATGTAGTAGTTGCTGAATGTTGATTTGCAATCCTTTATATAGATCAATGAGGTAGTAGTTGAAACTGATGAGTAATAAGATGAATTTACGCCATAACATAAACAGCTTCTGCAGGATAACTTTTTCTCCTTGAAATGACTACTTACCACAAGTAGTATCTTCTTTATTGAAATTGGAGATTAACGTCTCTTTCTTAATTAGGAAAACCATTTGCAAATCTTTACTTGACTTTAACGTTACTCTTTCATGATTAGCAATTCCATGCTCAGAGTATTTGTGTTTCTGGAGAGTCTTGGAATCTTGCTTCTGACGTTTAATCTCTTGTGAGTTCAGATAGTTTCTTCAGATAGCGCTGATAACTTCTGGAGCTTAGAGATAGCGTTGTTCAGAGTCAGAACTTCTAGAGCTACTTCTTGTTCAGATGCTTCTGATACTTGTTGTTTTGCTCAGAGTTAGACTTTCTTGAACTTGTTTTCACTTCAGATGCTTCTGATCATTTGATGATTTGTATCTGATCTGGTTTTGTATCTGATGACATCATCAGATTTCTTCCTTCTTTCTTTAGAACCCTGCACACTTAGAAACTTTTCGTTAGGGTGCCATTTTTGGTTTCATCCTTTGTTATCATCAAAATCAAGGAATCTGTTGTAGAACAATTTTTGTTCTTACAATCTCCCCCTTTTTGATGATGACAAAACAAACTTTAATTAGCAGATGAAACAAATAAAATATCAGATCAGATAGACAAGAGCTCCCCCTGAGATAGTGCTAGGGAGTTCAGAAGTTCTTACCAGAGCTTACTTCTAAGTAAATAGATTTCTTGATACCTTCTACAATTTCTTAAGTCCAGGTTAGGTGAATTTATTTTTAAGAAAAATATGTTTGCAGAATGCTTAAGGTATTTAGACAATATTTTCATCAGAGCTATTAATGACTTCTCCCCCTTTTTGTCAGAATCAAAAAGACATAGTAAAAAATAAATAATGGAAGAGAAAAACATTGTATTAAAATAGAAGCACAAAGGCAACAAAAAAATAAGAAAACATCAGATCCAGAGAAAATAAAAACAACAGGCAAGCAGCAAAAAAAAAAAATCCTAAGTGCCTAAGGGTTCGGAGGCGGAGGCATTCTCTGAAGCAACATTGCAAGCATATTCTGGATGTTGTCGTTGACAGTATCTTGCTTGTCCATTCTGGCCCGGAGTTCATTCTGATCTTGCTTAAGTTCTTTCAGAGTCTGAAGAACCATAGGGATCACAGAAGAGGACTCCCCCAGAGTCAGAGCCTGCTGAGCTTCAGCTTCAGCAGCAGCTAGTGCTTCTGCATCCGCCAGAGCCTTAGCTTCAGCTTCCTTTTCCCTTAGGATTTCAGCTTGACGAGCTTTTTCTTCTTCTTCCAGTCTTCGTGCTTCTTCTTCAGCTTCCTTGGCCAATCTCTCTTCCTCTAGCCTCCTGGCTTCAGCCTCTCTGGCAAGTCTCTCCTGGAGTCTTGCCTCAGCATCTCTGATGTAGCCATTTCTGACTTGTTCAGAGATGTTCTTCAGTCTAAAAGACTCAGAGGTCATCCAGCCAATGACTCTGTTCCAGTGTGTCCTTACAGATTTAGGATCATCACTGATTTCAGAGTTAGTGGTCAGAGACTTGACCTTTTGTACTGAAGCTTCTGCTACCTGCATGATGGCTTCCTCAAGGGTAGGTGTAGAAAGTTCAGGTTCAGGTTCAGGTTCAGAGGTATGAGGTGGAGAGTTTGGAGGGCTGAGATTTAATGTGTGAGGTTCAGATTCTGATTCAGGTTGGGGTTCAGATTCTTCTTCTAGTTGAGGTTCAGATGTTTGGGGTGAAGCGTAAAGAGGGTTTAAATCTAAGGGTTCAGTTTCAGCTTCAGGTGCAGCGGAGATGTTTGGTGGGGTGATATCAGAGGTGTGGGGTTCAGAGGGTTGAGTTTCAGAAGGTATGGTGGTTGTTTGTTGTGGTGGAGGTGAAGTTGCTTCAGATTGTGTTTGTGTTTGTTGTTGTGAAGCAAGTTTATGAGCATAAATTGTGGCTATGGTTGGGGAATCAGGGTCAGGATATTCTGGGTCAGAAGAGATGGAAACATATGGGGGTGATTCTGGTTCTGAGGATGATGAAGAGGAAGTGCTTTGGTAGGTTTGTTTAGGTTCAGAGGGAGGTATGGATGTACGGGCTACATTTAGAACTGGTGAAGGTTGGGAGGTTCTGGTGGTTGAAGGTGGGATTTCAGAGGTAGTAAAAATAGGTTGTGAAGAGAGAGGGTTAGAAGAAGCCATCAGAGGATTAGTGGTAACAGAAGGAACAGACGTACCAGTAGATAAATTCAGAGGAGCTGAAGATTTGCTTCCAGAAGATTCTCCAAGTCTTGCCTTCTTTGCCGGAAGTGCTATCTTCTTCTCAGAGAGACCTCTCTTGTATCTGACGAAGTCTTCTTCTGAATCCAGACAGTCGTCGAGGCTGAAGTCAGAGATGTCAACACCATCATCCAGCAGACGCTGAAGATAGATAGCAACAGCATCTCTGGGTTCATTTTTGAAGAACCTGGCAAGGCCATGAGGCATCTTCCTCTGATCTTTCAAACAATCCCAGGATGTATCCAGAGTGGGTCTGACTTGAATCTTCTTAATTATCCCCATACTCTTGAGATTTCTGGCATTCAGAGGCTTCCCAACATCTATTGCCAGATCTAGCATCAGCTTGGCCTTCTCCAGATGATCCACCAGCCCATTCTCAATGAAGACATCAGATAACAATCTTCCCAGAGGGATGTAGGATCTGGGCTTCATGTTGTTTTTGGTTTCTCTGACAGAATCTCTCAGATATCTGAAAAGGAGAGCAGGGAGGCAGATCTTCACACCCTTCTGAATGCAGTACAGAATGCATTTCTGGTCTGCATTGATGTAGTCAGAGGAGTTAGAGGCTGGACGGTGGTGAATAGTTCCCAGAATAATCTTCAGCCACACTCTGAGGTTCTGATGCAGCTCCTTGTTCTTTGAAGGATTTCCTTCAATGTTGGGTTTGAAGATTGTTGGGTTGATTACTTCAGTAATGCGCTTTGACCTAGGAGGGATGTTGTAAATCCTTTTTCCTCCAGCTCTCTCCATGTTCAGTAGAGAGGCTATTGACCCTTCAGTGATAACAATCTTCACCCCCAGAACATATGAGACGATGAAGTGGTCATCTGCATCTGCAAACCTCCAGAACTCCTTGATGAGAAGAGGGTAAACAGGACCATAAAGCCTTTGGAAATAGTTTTCCCATCCTTGTTTACGAAGCTCTTCAGTAAGATCAACGCCATTTCTCTTCAAGTTGTCGAAATCAACTAGTGATTCACACAACACGTCCAATCCTTCAAAAGGGGTTGAAAGGTTAATATGGCGTTCACGGTCAAGAACATGGGGTTCTTTGTAAACAGGGGTTATGGTGACGCCTGTAACCGTTGGTGTTGGAATGCTTGAGGTTTGAGCAGTAGAACTTGATTCCATTTCTTGAGAGAAGTTAAAGACTTGTTGTTGTTGAGCGTCCATGCTGAAGGAGAAGATGAAGATTGATGAAGATGAAGAACTTGCAGAGAATGCTTCAGAGAGGGTTTAGGGTTTTAGAGTGAGTGAGAGTGATAAGTGTGTGAAATGTGAGAAAAGTGTTTATATACTCTAAGTGAAACACATGCAAAACGACACATAAAATTGCGTTAGCACAACGCTCAAGTAAGCACGCTTGGGGGGAAAAATGATTACAGCTAATTAATGAATGTCCAATCCCACAGTACGCACACTGCTCGAGGAGAACTCAAACGTCTGCCTTTTGAATTTCTTTTGACAGCTGTCTAGAAGTTCTAAGGTTAGACGCTCAGAGCTCCACGTGTTGATGTATCTGATCTTCAGGAATACCAAGGGTTTGTTCCTGGAGATTTCTAACTCAGATATCTTCTTAACTGGTAGAAGTATCAGAGTCAGAGGCAGAAGTGCATTTGTTTTTATCAGAGTCTCATTTTACATTTTCAGATGCCATACTTTACTCAGGGCAATTTTAATGTTCAGATGTTCTAAGATAAACAGAAATCTATCTTCAGCTAGAGGCTTAGTAAAGATATCTGCCCATTGATGTTCAGTATCAATGAACTTCAATGTTACTATCCCTTTCTGAACATAGTCTCTGATAAAATGATGTTTTATTTCAATGTGTTTGGCTCTGGAATGTAGAATGGGATTCTTACTTAAACAAATAGCAGCAGTATTATCACAAAAGATAGGAATGTTACTCTCAAAGATTTGCAGATCTTCTAACTGATGCTTCATCCAGAGCATCTGAGTTGTGCACAGTGACGCTGAGATATATTCTGCTTCTGCAGTTGATAAAGCAATTGTTGATTGTCTTTTGCTAGCCCAGGATATCAGATTGTTTCCCAGAAGCTGGCAATTTCCAGAAGTGCTTTTTCGTTCTATTCTATCTCCTGCATAATCTGCATCACAATAACCCGAGAGTCTATACTCTGATGTTTTCTCATACATCAGGCCCAGGTTAGGAGTTCCTTTTAGATACTTAAGAATTCTTTTAACTGCTATTAAATGAGATTCTCTAGGATCTGATTGGAATCTGGCACAAAGACAGACACTAAAGAGAATATCAGGACGAGTAGCAGTCAGATAGAGAAGAGAGCCTATCATACCTCGATAGAGCTTCTGAAAAACCTTGTTGCTTACCTCTTCCTTTTCAAGAATTCAAGTTGGGTGCATGGGAGTTTTTGCAGAGTTGCATTCAGTCATGTCAAACTTCTTCAGAACGTCTTTAATATATTTACTTTGATAAAATTTTGTTCCAGAAGAAAATTGCTTAATCGTTCATACCAAGCTCTGGGAGCTTGTTTAAGTCCATATAATGATTTCTTAAGTTTAAAAACATGTTCTGGAAAATTTGAATTTTCAAAACCTGGAGGTTGATTGACATACACTTCTTCTGAAATATAACCATTAAGAAATGCACTCTTGACATCCATTTGATATAATTTGATAGAGTGATTAATAGCAAAAGATACAAGAAGACGAATAGATTCTAACCTTGCGACTGGAGCAAAGGTTTCATTATAGTCAATACCTTCTTGTTGACTGTAACCTTGAGCTACCAGTCGAGCTTTGTTTCTGACAACTTCTCCTTTCTCGTTCAGCTTGTTTCTGAAAACCCATCTGGTTCCAATGACATGAGTGCCTCTGGGTTTAGGAACGAGATCCCAAACATCATTCTTTGAGAATTGATCCAATTCTTCTTGCATAGCTGCCACCCAGTCGTTATCCTGAAGTGCTTCATCACAAGACGTAGGCTCAATCAGAGATACTAGTCCTAGAGGAGTATCTTCAGAAGTTCTGAAGGTAGATCTGGTTCTGACAGGTTCGTCCTTGTTTCCCAGAATCAAATCTTCAGATACATTGATACGACTTTTGACTTTCTTTGGGATTTCTGGAGATTTAATTTCTTCAGAGTTCTGAGTGACAGTTGCTTCTGGAGTTTTATCAGATTCTACAAGAGTGATTTCTAAATCTGCAAACTTTTCAACTAGCTTTGACTTTTCAGGGTCAAGCTTATCATCAAATCTGACATGAATTGATTCTTCCATAATTTTGGTTTCTGTGTTGTATACTCTGTAGCCTTTAGAGCGTTCTGAGTATCCTAACATAATACCTTTCTGTGCTTTGGAATCAAACTTGTTCAGATGTTCTTTAGTATTTAATATAAAGCAAGAACATCCAAAAGAATGAAAATATGAAATGTTTGGTTTTCTTCCTTTACACAGTTCATAGGGAGTCTTTTCTAGAATAGGTCTTATAGAGATTCTATTCTGAATGTAACACGTTGTATTTACAGCTTCTGCCCAAAAGTGCTTTGCTACATTAGTTTCATTGATCATGGTTCTGGCCATCTCTTGGAGTGTCCTATTCTTCCTCTCTACAACTCCATTTTGTTGTGGAGTTCTAGGGCAGGAGAAATCATGGGATATTCCATTAGAATCAAATAATTCTTCAAAATCTTTGTTTTCAAATTCTCCACCATGATCACTTCTGACTCTAATAATTTTAGAGTCAAATTCTTTTTGCACTTTGGAACAGAAACTGGTGAATACAGAGTGAGACTCACTCTTGTGCTTTAGGAATTTTACCCATGTCCAGCGACTGTAATCATCAACAATGACTAGTCCATACTTCTTTCCATTAACTGATGCTGTTTTCACAGGACCAAATAAGTCAATGTGAAGAAGTTCCAGAGGCTTAGAGGTAGAAACAACCTTTTTCTTTTTAAAAGATGTTTTTGAAAATTTTCCTTTCTGACAAGCCTCACACAGAGCATCTGAAGAAAACTTAAGTTTAGGTAGGCCTCTGACTAACTCGAGTTTAGTTAGCTGAGAAAGTTTCCTCATGCTAATGTGGCCCAAGCGTCTATGCCATACCCATTGCTCTTTGTGAACTGACATTAGACATTTAACATTTTGATCTTTTAAATCAGAAAGATTTATTTTGTAAATGTTGTTTTTCCTCTTGCCTGTGAAAAGGACAGAGCCATCGTTCTGATTAATGGCTTTACATGTTTTTTGATTGAAGATTACATCATAACCGTTATCACTTAATTGACTTATGGATAACAAGTTATGCATTAATCCTTCTACATAAAGAACATCAGATATAGAGGGAAGAGTACCATTACCAATAGTTCCGGAGCCTCTGATCCTTCCTTTCTGATCTCCTCCGAAGCCTACAAATCCAGCATCTTTAAGTTCCAGACTTTGGAACATAGACTTTCTTCCCGTCATGTGTCGCGAGCATCCAGAGTCCAGGTACCATGACTGGTGTCTGAACTTTGCTGCATAGGATATCTGCAACATACACAATCTTATCTTTTGGTACCCAGAATCTCTTGGGTCCTTTCAGATTAGTTTTCCCAGAGTTTCTTATAACTTTGGGTTTTCTAGCATTTTTAAATTTTTGTTCTTGTGTGTGTGTGTAATGATATGAAAAGGGAGACTTAAGTTGGTTACTGGTAGAAGTTTTATCTTCCTTAGAATCATACCCAATTCCCTTTTTATTGTTCTGACTAACTCCATAAATCATGGATGCCATAATACTCCTATCTATCCCATTTTTCAGAAATTCTTGAAAGGCTTCTTCGTATTTATAAATTATTGCATTTGAAGTTTGTGGAGTTTGAGATAACGCTTCTTCTAATTCTAAGCTTTTTCTTTTTGCTCCATCTCTTTCTAATGTTAACAATTTAATTGTATCTTCTTGTGCTAGAATTGTCATCTCAAGCTCGCCACAATCTTCAAATTTTGCTTGAAGACAGCCTTTAATTTTTTAAACTTTTGTTTTAATTTCTGATATGAGCTAAGAGTTTCTGACAAACAAGATTCTAGATCAGATCGGGAAAGTTCAGAAAATACCTCTTCAGATTCTTCATCTGAGCTACTCCTGGATGTGGTAGCCATAAGTGCCACATTGGCCTGTTCATCAGAGTCAGATTCTGATGATCCAGATTCACTATCATCCCAGGTAGCCATCAGTCCTTTCTTTGTCCTGAAGGTATTCTTCTTGAAGCTTTCTTTTCTAGGGTTGTCTTTCTTTAGCTTGGGGCATTCATTTCTGTAATGACCTGTTTCTTTACATTCATAACAGGTAATATCTTTGTTAGATTTACCTTTTGAAGTTGATTCAGATCGATCCCCTCTGGGTCTTGGTCTTCTGAAGTTGTTGTTCCTCTTTTTCCAGAGTTGCTTAACTCTTTTGGTTAGTAGGGACAACTCTTCTTCATCATCAGAGTCTTCTGGTTCAGAGTCGTCAGTGTCTTCAGTTTCTGCCTGGAGAGCTTTGGTTCTGTCAGGTTTCTGTCTTTCAGATCTGGACTTTAGCGCTACAGACTTGTTCCTTTTCTGAGGCTCATCTTCCTCTAGTTATATCTCATGGCTTTTGAGAGAACTAACAAGTTCTTCAAGGCTGATATTGTTCAGATCCTTTGACAGCTTCAGAGCAGTAACCATAGGTCTCCATTTCTTTGGCAGACTTCTGACTATCTTCTTAACATGATCTGCAGTTGTGTATCCTTTGTCTAGCACCTTGAGACCTGCAATAAGAGTTTGGAATCTAGAGAACATAGCCTCTATAGCTTCATCATCTTCCATCTTGAAGGCTTCATATTTCTGGATAAGCGCCAGAGCCTTCGTCTCTTTGACTTGGGAGTTTCCTTCATGAGTCATCTTCAGAGAGTCAAGTATATCTTTGGCTGTCTCTCTGTTGGTGATCTTTTCATATTCGTTGTATGATATAGCATTTAGAAGTATTGTTCTGGCCTTGTGGTGATTTTTGAAGATACGTTTCTGATCTTCTGACATCTTATTTCTGGGAACTTCAGCTCCATTTTCTGAGACTGGAGGTGTGTATCCATCTGTGACAATGTCCCAGAGGTCACCGTCATAACCAAGAAAGAAACTTTCGATTCTATCTTTCCAGTAATCAAATTTCTCTCCATCAAAAACAGGAGGCTTAGCATTGTAACTATCTCTTTCATTTGAGTGGGCCATGGTTTTTCTCGTACTGGATCTCTCTACACTATTAAGTGTTTGATTAGAAAATCAATAACAGAGCCGGAGCTCTGATACCAATTGAAGGTGAGAAAAACAAGAAAGGGGGGGTTTGAATTGTTTGGAAAAATAAACGCTTTTTCAAAATGAAAACCACACAATGATTTTATACTGGTTCGCTTATAACACAAAGCTACTCCAGTCCACCCGGCCAAGGTGATTTCGCCTTCAACAAGGACTTAATCCACTAATCTTGAAAGATTACAAACAACGTCTAAGAGAAAAAAATCTCTTAGTCCTCTCAAGTATACAGACTACACAGAGTCACTTGAGGAAATCAACAAATATATAAATGAAAGATTAATGTAATCTAGAATGCTTCTAAGATAAGCAAGTATTACAATAGTATGAACAAAGTGATTCACGTTATAAGCAAAAGCTTCGTGAAGATTTAGAGAGCAAGAAGGTTTTCTTGTGTTGATGTTTCAGTATGATTTTTCCTTGTATATGTAGTAGTTGCTGAATGTTGATTTGCAATCCTTTATATAGATCAATGAGGTAGTAGTTGAAACTGATGAGTAATAAGATGAATTTACGCCATAACATAAACAGCTTCTGCAGGATAACTTTTTCTCCTTGAAATGACTACTTACCACAAGTAGTATCTTCTTTATTGAAATTGGAGATTAACGTCTCTTTCTTAATTAGGAAAACCATTTGCAAATCTTTACTTGACTTTAACGTTACTCTTTCATGATTAGCAATTCCATGCTCAGAGTATTTGTGTTTCTGGAGAGTCTTGGAATCTTGCTTCTGACGTTTAATCTCTTGTGAGTTCAGATAGTTTCTTCAGATAGCGCTGATAACTTCTGGAGCTTAGAGATAGCGTTGTTCAGAGTCAGAACTTCTAGAGCTACTTCTTGTTCAGATGCTTCTGATACTTGTTGTTTTGCTCAGAGTTAGACTTTCTTGAACTTGTTTTCACTTCAGATGCTTCTGATCATTTGATGATTTGTATCTGATCTGGTTTTGTATCTGATGACATCATCAGATTTCTTCCTTCTTTCTTTAGAACCCTGCACACTTAGAAACTTTTCGTTAGGGTGCCATTTTTGGTTTCATCCTTTGTTATCATCAAAATCAAGGAATCTGTTGTAGAACAATTTTTGTTCTTACAGCCTCTTGGTCTAATGGAAGTGAAACAGGAGAAGCCACAAACCATGTGACTGCATTGATAGGAAGATGGGGGTCTGAGGAAGAGTCAATTAATGATAAAAGAACCCTTAAAGAGTTGTGCCACAGAAGGGCAGGAGTGTGCAGACAAGTTGAAAGCCAGAAGAAAGTGATAGCTCAGCTGGAAAATGAAAAGGAAGAGCTTGTGGAAACCATCTCAAAATTAAAGGTGGAAGCTGTATTCTTGAATTCCAAACTAGATGAGATGACTAAGTATGTAAGAATGCTTAACAATGGATCGGCCATCTTAGACAAGATTCTCCAGACTGGCCAAATAACAGGAAACAAATCTGGTATTGGATTCAAGGATGAGTACAATTACACTGGTTGCGAACCAAAATCCAAACCTAAGTGCAGCCATGCTAAAAGCAAACCTGAGATGCACATCAGATGTCACAACAGCAAAAAGGGAAGCATCAAAGATGGAAATGCCAATACTGTGGAAAATTTGGCCACCTGAAGCCTTTTTTCTATAAGCTATGTGGCTATCCTGACCCTGTTAAGTCTCAATACCAATCAAGGTCCAAGCATCACAAGACTGTCAACAAAAAGCAATAGGCTCCTAAGATAAAGGTAACAAGTCTCATAGCTCACACTTCCCTCAGAGTTTCTGCCAAAGAAGATTGGTATTTTGACAGTGGGTGCTCCAGACATATGATTGGAAACAAAAATCTGCTAACTGAACTTCATCCTCATGCCATGAGTTATGTTACCTTTGGTGATGGTGCAAAGGGGGAAATCAAGGGAATGGGTAGGCTGGATTGCCCTGGAGTTCCTGACCTTGATGATGTCCTACTTGTTAAGGGATTAACTGCTAATCTTATAAGCATCAGTCAACTGTGTGATCAAGGTCTGAATGTAAACTTCACCAAAACTGAATGTCTGATTACTAACAAAGAAAATAAAGTAATCATGAAGGGAGTTAGGTCCAAAGACAACTGCTGTAAGACCCCAATTTTGGCCCTAAGATCCCCCATGGCATCATAACATTGCATTTGCATAGCCTCAAGGATCATAAGCATCTTGGTTCTCTTTGCCTTTGGGTGGGACTCCTTGTGATTGGTTTGAGATCACCAAGCATGCTTGAATTATATATCATTGTTTCTCTTATTTTTGTTTACTAACCAAAAGCACAAAAATGTGTCACTAACATCTATTGTTTGAAGCTTGAGTATCATCCAAGACCATTTGTGGGTTCTATCCGGGTGATCAGTCAACACGAGGGAAAGACTTGAGTTACTTTCAACAGGTTCAAATGAGGTCTATTCATCATTCCGAATGCTAATCTTGAAGGAGCAAAAATCCGTTCTTGAGCTGTCATGCTCGCTGGGCGAGTAGAATGGTTCGCTTAGCGAAGACAACTGTCATGCTCGCTAGGCGAGCAGATCTTTCGCTAGGCAAAGAGCGCGCATTTCAGAAAATAACAGAAAGTTTTGGGCTTGAGTTACCCTCATCTGAGCCCACCAAGCTACCAATATCAGACTATAAATACTAGAGTTTCAGTAGAACAAAACCCTAAAGAAAAAGAGACAGAAAGACAAAGAGGCAGAGAAGAGCCCTAGGAACTAATCTGCAGCAACTTCCAAACAGCTCTGAAAAGTTCACTCTGACTCACACACTTTTTCTCCTCCGCCTCACGCAAACCCATCCGTGCAATTCGATTTTAATCGGTCTCTCCCATCAGGTTTGCCATTATTCCCATTACTCTATGCTTTGAATTTGAATACTCTGAATGTATGAGGTAACATTAGGTTTTGCCCACGGGTTTATAATTGTGTATGAATATGTAAACAATGCCTTGAATGTTTAATAGTTTCGTATCTGAGATGGATGCCATAGGGTTTGGAGTCCCTAAAATCGTACTGTTATCAATAGGAAATCTAGAACCCGCATGTATTCGCTAGCACCTTCGCTAAGCGAGCCTTTAGCGAAGCTTCGCTAAGCTTTCGTTAGGCGATGCAGTAGCGAGCATGACAGTAACTGATTTTTTCTGTTTTGCTCCAGTCTGTCTTGTGTTTGTCATGGCATTGTTTTCTCCTGATTCCGTCATATTACTCTAACCTGTTTGTTGAGTGTTTGTGAGGGCTCACATACTCTTGCAGGGATAGCTTGTTTGGTATTCCACTTTATTTGTGGGATACCACTTGGAGGTTCATTCCGATTGCCTGTACTGACTCACTTTCTTTGATGGTGTTAGCTTGGAAGGATCCCTAGGTTTCTTGTTTCGTTAACTACTGTTACTTCAGATCTTTATCCGTGCGGTAGACCACTCGATCCGTTTACTTTTCCCGTGTTTTGCCGCTTTCCTAACTAGAAGACCTCGATAGGAAGCAATGTTTTGTGTGTTATCCGTGCGAACGACGTTTTGCCGCGTTTTGCCGCCTTCGTCCAGGACCCCTTTTCGCATGCGCGTTCCTAAAATGCAAACAAACCCATTGATTTTTCTTCTCCTAAGAACACGTTTACTCCTTCTACTACAGGCGAGTAAGTCTCCAAAGGTCGAGCATCCGATAGATTGCGTAGTAACGTCGTTCGCCCCAAATCCACACCCGTAACCCCGTAGTTAGTCGAACTACGTTTTGCTCTGATTTTCATCCCCGATGAGATACGTAGGCATAAGATGTGATGTCTTAGCGAGCACACTCCTCTTTAACCCATAGGTAGTTGAGCTACGAAGACTCTGATTCTTAGATTCAGATGAGATACGTATGCAGTGGATGCGACATCCGTGCGAGTCATTTCCTGTTGACCCTTCTTTTAGTAAGTAGTACATTAGATAAACGTACACGCTTTTCTCATTCCTTCAATCATGTTTGCACAAACAAATTTTCACAAAATAACAACCTTCACAACAAGTATGAAAAGGGTTCCCTAGGAGTACCTATGATGCTTTGGGTGCCTAACACCTTCCCATTGCATAACCAACCCCCTTACCCAGATCTCTGACATTTTTTACTAGTTTTTGATTCGATAAAACTTTTAGGTTTTTGTTCGCTTTCTAACCATTCCTGTGGATAAATAGAAGTGCGGTGGCGACTCGACTTGTATGGTTTACCTTGGATTTAGTTAATATCTCTAATGGTAACGAATACCCCGCTACAGAAAAGTGGCGACTCTGCTATGGAGTAAAAAAATCCTAGTCGGTTTTGCTAACTTTTCATATTTGTTGTATTGTATTGTATATTTTTTTGTGTGACATATATTTGTGCAATTTGGGATTACTGTATTGTATGTAATGATTGAATTGCTTGAATATTAATTCCTTGTGTGCTTGGTGATCTTTGTGAGATGAGTTCTATACCCGGACTCAAGTGCACTTAGGATAGGAGAATGGCATAGTCTTGTCGACTTGTGTGGAGTTATTCCTTAGCAAGTTGACTTGCAAGTCCATTCACTTGGTGGAGGTCATGTTGGGATCAATAATGTTACACGAGTAGTTGTGGTTAGACATTACTTTTTCCAATATAGACCTTAGAAGCCAAGGACCTTAGTTTACCAAACCTATCTTTGCCTATTCGTAGGATGTAGTGCGAAAGTCGTTCAAGTGTAAGATTTGATACGATTGTTACGCAATACTACACTCATAAGAGTCTCTCTTGAGAATATTTTTGGAATACGAGTAGTCGTTTCTCCGATAATATTCAAAAGATGGGATGATGACTATGGGAACCTTTTGTAGAACATGTTAGGCAGGTTTAAACCTTAGTACACTCCCTTTGGGTGGTTCTTAACCTAAACACATGCTCGTGACTTGCAACAAACCCTTGATTCATGGTTGATCCGTTCAGGTATCCTTAATATCAATGGAACTTGGGTGTTGATAAGGTGTAAACCATAATCCACCAAAATGGATGGTTGATATTAAGGATAACATGATCCATCCCATGACCTTTGTTTGGTGTGCTTTGCTTGATCCTTGAGTGTGATTGTTGCATTCATGCATTCATGCACCCATTTGCATTCATATCATCAAAATAATCAGAAAATTTTCAAGGAACGTAAGAGGTCTATTTGCAAAATTCTCAGACATGGAAAGACAAAGAAGGAATACAAAGAAGTACAGTTTCAGACAACCCGACTTGAAAGAGTTAAGGAATTTGACATCTTATGTATTAGATCCCTTGGGTTTCAAGGCTCATTTCGGGAAGCTTCTTCCTCTTCTGATCACTCAAGTGGATGAAGGATTGATGAGTGTATTGGTGCAGTTTTACGATCCTTTGTACCGTTGCTTCACGTTTCCGGATTTTCAGCTTTTGCCTACACTTGAGGAGTATGCTTATCTTGTGGGTATACCTGTTCTGGATCAGTTGCCGTTCAGTGGCCTGGAAAGGGTTCCTACTTCTCAAGAGATAGCAGACATGTTACACATAGATGAATCTCTGGTTGATGCTCATATGACTACCAAAGGGGGAATTCAAGGTCTCCCTTCTTAGTTCCTCATTGCTTAAGCTACTATGTATGGGAAGGCCATGAGTGAGGACGCCTTTAAGGCCATATTTGTACTTCACATCTATGGGCTAGTGTTATTCCCCAACATCGACAAGTTTGTGGATATGAACGCTATTAGGATTTTCTCCACTCTTAATCCCGTTCCGACTCTGTTGGGTGATACCTATTTCTCTTTGCATATGAGGAATGCAAAGGGTGGTGGCGCCATTGTGTGTTGTTTGCCTCTGTTGTATAAGTGGTTTATTTCTCACTTACCTCAGACAGTCGCTTTTAAGGAGAACAAGGAATGTCTACGGTGGTCCACGAGACTCATGTCTCTCACTAATGATGATATCTCTTGGTACAACCATGTTTATGATGGTGTGCAGATTATCGACTCTTGTGGTGAATTCTCCAATGTACCTCTTCTTGGTACATGTGGTGGGAGTAACAAAAACCCTGTTTTGGCACGTCGTCAGCTTGGGTTCCCCCTAAAAGATAAACCTAATAACACTCTGTTAGAAGGTGTGTTCTTCCAGGAGGGTAAAGATCCCCAAGGCTTGAAGGGCGGAATGGTCAGCGCCTGGCGCAAGATTCATAGGAAAGGAAGGAAAGAGTTGGGTCCTAAGAATTGCATCGCTTTGGAGCCTTACACTGTTTGGGTTAGGAAGAGGGCGTCTGAGTATCTCATGCCTTATGAGTATCCAAGACCTACACCTTTGGTTATGGCTGGGCCTTCAACCCTCCCTAATCAAGGAGTAGAGGAGTTGAGAGACGAAGACCATTCACGTGCCTGGATCCGTGAACGTGAAGAGTTGCTCCAGCAGATTAAGGAGAAGGATGCGTTGATTGAGTTTCTTGAGCATCAGGTTATTGATGCTCCTGATGATGTATGGACTTCTCTACTTCCTCAGTCTTCTAAGTTCTGGAAGAGGAAGTATGATCGACTCGCCAAAGAGAAAGCCGATATGGAGGCAGCCTATGAGAGGAAGGTGAAGAGGCTTCGTGCATCCTGTCTTCCTGTGTCCCGAGCTTTAGATGATTGTTTCTAGGGATCCATAGGATGATTATTTTCCTTTTCTCTTGTATATGATTGACGATGCTGCACTTCTTTTCCCTGATATTATTTGATGAGATATTTCCATATGCGATAAAATGCTTAATATTTCCAAAATTTGCAAATAAAACTCTAAAGTTCCGTTGAATTAAAAAAAAATAAACAAATCATATGCACAATCATTGCATGCATCATATGCATAAGCAGGTTCTGTTTCCGGTCCCTTTCCCTGTGGTCTAACTCTGTGTCCTTCATTTATTTTGAAGACAAGCTGACTCACCGGTACTACACTAGAGCCAACATTTCAAGACTGATGGATCACTTAGAGCAAGAGAACCGCGAGCTGAAAGAGGAAGTGGCCAGATTGACTGCCCTAATGGAGTCATTCATGGCTGCCCAGAGCCAGTCTTCTCCGACACCTTCAACTCATCCCCAGAGGACGGTTATCTTCGAGATTGTCTCCTCTACTGTGCTCGCTGCCAGTGCACACTTTGTTCCAACAGCCATGCCAACCGGGTTCCCGTGGGGGATGCCTCCCAATTTCATGCCTGAGGGTCCTGTTCCCGCCTTTGCTTCTCTGCCGGCATCTAGCCCGATCCTTGTTGTTCCTCCTCCTGTCGTGCATACTTTGCCCAGGGTAGACGACACCATCTATCATTCTGAGCCGTCTGAGGGTCCAGATGTTTATGAGAAGATGAATGCTATGAACGATCAATTTCTTGAGCTTCGCAAGGAATTGAAAACTCTCAGAGGAAAGGATCTTTTCGGCAAGTCTGCTGCCGAACTCTGCTTGGTTCCAAATGTGAAGATCCCTATGAAATTCAAGGTCCCTGATTTTGAAAAGTACAAAGGAAATACTTGTCCTCTCAACCAGTTGTGCCATTCGATTTTAATCGGTCTCTCCCATCAGGTTTGCCATTATTCCCATTACTCTATGCTTTGAATTTGAATACTCTGAATGTATGAGGTAACATTAGGTTTTGCCCACGGGTTTATAATTGTGTATGAATATGTAAGCAATGCCTTGAATGTTTAATAGTTTCGTATCTGAGATAGATGCCATAGGGTTTGGAGTCCCTAAAATCGTACTGTTATCAATGGGAAATCCAGAACTCGCAGGCGTTCGCTGGCACCTTCGCTAAGCGAGCCTGTAGCGAAGCTTCGCTAAGCTTTCGCTAGGCGATGCAGTAGCGAGCGTGACAGTAACTGATTTTTTTTGTTTTGCTCCAGTCTGTCTTGTGTTTGTCATGGCATTGTTTTCTCCTGATTCTGTCATATTACTCTAACCTGTTTGTTGAGTGTTTGTGAGGGCTCACATACTCTTGCAGGGATAGCTTGTTTGGTATTCCACTTTATTTGTGGGATACCACCTGGAGGTTCATTCTGATTGCCTGTAATAACTCACTTTCTTTGATGGTGTTAGCTTGGAAGGATCCCTGGGTTTCTTGTTTCGTTAATTACTGTTACTTCGGATCTTTATCCGTGCGGCAGACCACTCGATCCTTTTACTTTTCCCGCGTTTTTCTGCTTTCCTAACTGGAAGACCTCGATAGGAGGCAATGTTTTGTGTGTTTACTTTATGCAGGTTCCTTCGTTCAGGACCCCTTTTCGCATGCCAGTTCCTAAAACGCAAACAAACCCATTGATTTTTCTTCTCCTAAGAACAGGTTTACTCCTTCTACTATAGGCGAGTAAGTCTCCAAAGGTCGAGCATCCGGTAGATTGCGTAGTAACGTCGTTCGCCCTAAATCCAAACTCGTAACCCCGTAGTTAGTCGAACTACGTTTTGCTCTGATTTTAATCCCTTATGAGATACGTAGGCATAAGACGCGATGTCTTAGCGAGCACACTCCTCTTTAACCCATAGGTAGCCGAGCTACGAAGACTTTGATTCTCAGATTCAGATGTGATACTGTCGCATACGCGAAAAACAACCGGCGGGAGAAGACACAGAGCCGCCACCGTGCGTTATTTATCCCAAAGGAGGGAAAGGAAACGCTCGAAGTAAACCTGGAAAAGGGAAAGGAATGGTCTTACGACCAGAGATTGCAAGGTACGGGAGTCGGTTACGTAAGGGGAAGGTATTAGAACCCCTCACGTCCTTCGTACTCGACGGGATCCACAATCAAAAGAATAGAATAAGGTTGCTAATAAACTGCTCAAAAAGAATGCACGCACACTTGAATAAAACACAGATGGAAGAAGACGGAGGAAGCGGACTCGGCAGGATGTCGCATCCTAGGCCTACATAGTTTGTCAGAAACAAACATCAGAGTCAACGTAGTTCGGGGAAATGGGAAACATGCTCGCTAGGATATCGCATCCTATGCCTACGTATCTTCTCAATCCAAAGTAAGAATCAGAGCACTCGTAGCACGGCTAACGCACGCCGAAACAAAACACTGAAAAGAGACGCTGACACGTCAAAGGAAACACCCAAACGGAAACAGACTGCCAATAGCTGGTCTTACGTCCAACTCCAAACAAACAAGCGCCAACAAGGAAACGGAATGCCAATGGCTGGTCTTACATCCGACTCCGAACAAACAAACACAAACAGGAAACGGAGTGCCAATGGCTGGTCTTACATCCGACTCCAAACACACACCAAAGGGTAACTGGTTGATAAGCTAAAAAGGAGTCTGGTACTCGAGCATAATAGATGTCAAGAAAACACACACCAAAAAAAGAAAAGGTTGCCCGGAGAGATCTCGCACGATCTCCTGCCTACGTATCTCATCTGGTATGAGAATCAGGGCAACGTAGTTCCCATTAACAGGGGAGAAACTTGCTCCTAACCAGAGACCAGGGAATAACAAACTAATAGGGAGACTACGACTCGAGCCTAAAAGTTGTCATGCAATCCACAATAGCCCTAGGTTGAGGTATCTAAACAGAACCTAACTCGCACATGCAGCAAGTCAATTCAAACAACAAATAAACATAAACATACAAGCATCACATGCTATATGCAAACAACGAGGCTCATACAAGGCTGGGCTTTAGTCAAGGGGTCATATCAACCTCGACAAACAAGCCAACACTGGAAAGGGTGTCTGAGGCTCTTAACCACTGACATTGACCGTCAGGGTGAGCAGATGAAAGGTAATGAGGGTTGGACCTCATAGCCTCTAACCCGGGCCTGGGTGAGCATGAATCAATGAAAACGTGGGGATCCAGAATAAGGGACCCTACTCCACTTGACTGACACTATACAAGATCTGGGGGACATGTCCAAGAGCATCAGCACGTAGTGCGAGCATAATGGACGACTCAACGATTAACAGGGGACTGACTGCTAGTCCCTTCTATCTGTCAATTTCGTCTTCACTTAGGAGGACTTAAGTACCATGCCTCGACAAGGAGGTCTTTAGCACAAACATAAACAAACACAGTCATTGCCTCTTAAGGAGGACTTCAGCCAAATGCCTGCCAAAAGAAACGAGAGGGCTTCCAGACTACATGGAGTTAGAGAATGATTACCTAGGTGGTATACCAACCACAAGCAAAGCAAAGCTCAAGCAATGAGCTAAAAGCGACTAATGTACCTCTACAAAAGTCAAACAAGTCAATATCATATTCAGACAACCAAACAGACAATCAACAGTGGTACTTCAGTATGTGCACAATGCAAGTCCTATGTGTAAACAACTCAAGTGAGTTCATCACCAAGGATCCTACAACACAACAAAGGTTAGTGGACAAAATAACTTTCATCTCAAGTCATGAGATCACATCAACCACTAGAGCTAATTGCTTGAACCTGAAATACAAAGCTTAAAAGGTGAGTACAAACCACTAGTACCAAGACTAGGGTCAAAGGCAAAGCAAATAGTCAAAACAGCAGCCAATATTCCACATGACTCGCATTTAATCAAACAAGAACATATATCCTAAAAAGGATCAAACTCAAATCATAAAGCAAGGCCATCAAGTGATTATGATAAGGCAAAGGCACACAATGGTGATCACAATTGGACATCAAAGATATAAAATCCACATTAAAACAGAAATGACTCCAATGATCATGAAATTTTTTATGTGAACATAACATATTAAACACAAGCATCTTGCAAAAAATTGGAATCAGAAAAGCTCAATTGACATGTATATGAAAATGAACAAGAGCAACATCAAAATGTATGACACACATTGTCACACCATACATCCATGTGTCTAAAACAGAGATGAAAAATGATAAAAATGCCAAATCAATCCTCAAAAATCATGTTACATGTTATGATTCAGCATATCAAATTTCAAGCCAATTGGATAAACTATGTGCATTTCACAAGCAAATGAATTCAACATGTCAATATAACATCATGTGCAATCAACAATCAACAAATAAAAACCCAGAAGCACACATTTCATGTAATTAATGCTAAAAAATACTAGACATCCAAACAAACATGTGAAAAAAAACTACGACTAAATTGGATTAACCTACTATTATTTATGATTTTTGGAATTTGATGAAAAATATTGGAATAAAATGAAAATAATTTGGAAAATGATAATCAAAGGAAAATCAGAATGTGCATTCAACAGGTATTGAACCCACGCCATGAAGGTTAACATGAGCGCTCAGAAATATTAATTCACAAACTGTCATGGCCAGGAATCGAGCCCTTGCACCTTAGGTAAACTAAGCGCTTAACAATAAAATCACAAAAGCACATTAACCAGGGATCGAACTCAGGTTCTTAAGGTAGATGGAGCGCTTCAAAAATAAACTCACAAATTGTCATAGCATGGACTCGAATAGAGGAAGCCAAGGTTACCAGCGCACACAAAATTAAATCACAAACCACACAAAGCTGGAATCGAACTAGAGATAAAGAGCTTAATGCGCGCTTTGGCCAAAACGACGTCGCTTTGCCTGAAACCCTTGCCATAATTACAGGCGGTGGCGCACGGTGGTTTCAACCACCTTCTCCGGCCAACCAGGCGGAGCGCCACCGTGGCAAAATGCAGAAATTGGCAAACTATATATCATTGGAAAGCTCTTTCCATGAGGATCACAGATATCCTAAAATCTAAGCCTAATTCCTAATACATTTTCTGGATCGAAGGAAATAAGTTTCATGCATCAAACTTAAAATCATCATATCTCACTCATTTTTCATCCAAATTCAAAGATATTTAGATCAAAATCACCAGCAATGAAAGATCTACAAGATCATGGCAATGAATTGAAGAATAATGAGATTCGAATTTTCACCAACCTGAACTTGCAGTGACCAAATCCTTGTGGTTAAGCCTTCTCCAGCTCCAGATCTCCTTCTCCACTCTTGTTATGAAGCTTTGGATATGAATTGACACTGGAATTGATCTGGATCTAGCTGAAATTCAAACTTCCATGTTCATGTTCATGTGTTGAAGGTGAACGAATCTTGATCAATTTCTTCAATCCAAGCCTTGATTCTTCATCAATCACACAAGATAAACCAGAATATGCAATAATATTGATGAGTTATGTGAAGAAAATTCAAGTTTCAATTGAGAGAATTTTTGGAGGGAAGTGAAATTTCTAGATTTAGAATGTGAAAACTGATCCAACTCTGTTATGATTAGCCTTATATACTCCTCCTTAATCATGTTGTAATTAAGTTTAAGCATGACTAATGAAAAATTAACAAAATATGGAGTGTGATGCAAAATTGGTAAGTGCACCTTATGCATGGAAAAATGGACGTGAACAGTGCCTTGTGAGTGTGTAAAATCATTTAAAATCAGTTCATGAACACAATTGGATTGGAATTAAGCATGTATGATGCACCAAATTTGAATTAGGCAGATTCCCTCCAAAATACTCATGCATGAACAAATGATCATGTGATGTTATTTCATGCAATTCAATGATTGATTTGGAAAATATAGGTCACAAGAAGCAATATGCAAAAAGAGTGACTCAAATTGGAGTTTTGAATCAAAAGTTATGGCACTTTGAAGTTTCATGTAAACTTGGTGATCATTTGCTCATAACTTCTCATCCCTTCATCAGATGCTCATGATCTTGGACTTTTTGGAAATGGGAGAGAAAGATCTTCAACTTTTATGTTGACCGAAATTTCATTTGAAGCTTCTTTAATATTGGAAAGTCAAGTTGAATGTGGTCCAAAAACTTGCCATTTTTGGAAACTTGAAATTACAGGTCACTTTCCATTTTTCGAAACTTTTGCTCTGACTTCAAAATCTTCAAGATATAGGTTTATAATGAAAAATGAACCTCTTTTGAACATAAATGAAGTTTTGAAACTCATTTACCCACCTCAAAGTCCTCAGCTCTTACACAGTTGATTGTATAGGTCCTTAGATGACCTTGACATGCTCTGATCAGCTTGAGCCTCAACCACTTGAGGAAATGGCTCAGAAATGGAACCGTAGCTCATATAAGCTCCTCCCCATAACCATGTGATTCCCATATCCATAGAATGCCTCATCTCCTTGAGAAACCTTGACTGAAAGAATGCTATTGATTAGGGTTGACCAGAGGTCAAAACCCTAATCCAAAGGAACCTGAGAATGCCATGAAACCCTTGATAAGGATAGAACCATGATGATGGTGATATACCCTTGCAAACAATATAATACTCAAGGCCTTTGAAGGATCAAGAAACCCTAATGCACTGCAAACCCTCAGATGGTTGATCATCAATCCATAGAAACCCTCAGGCTTGAATCATGCAGCTTCTCCATCTCTAAAAAGACTTTGGAGGATGACTTCCCTATTTTTCATATGATATGCACTATGCCATGCCAAATGTCCTAAAAAATGAAATGCAATGCTAAACTAGTCCCAAGAAGAGGAGGGCAAATTTTGAGGTGTTACAGCTGCCCCTATTCAATCCACTATGAACCTATCGATTTGAACAACCTCGGCTTTCAGATGATCAGAGTGAAGAGTGGTTGAATACCAAGGACAGACGAACAATTTGCGCTCCGCTGGGGATTATTATATTTTTTCTTTTCTTGAACCCCACAACTTTTTTTTCTTTTTTTTCTTTTTTCCTTGGACCCCGACAACCTCATGTCACTCCTGCTGCCAAACAATGAACCTCGTTCTCCATTTTCCCATGCTAATTCCGTTGGCAATGCCGGAAATAACACCAAACACCACTCTGATGGCGACATATCAGAGGGTACACGACCAGACATTTACCGATGACCGGGAAGAAACTCGACGTTTACCGACATCGAACAATGATGTTTACCAACACCAAAGAAAAAGATACTCGACCAGACATTTACCAATGACCGGGAAAAAACTCGACGTTTACTGACATCGAACAATGATGTTTACCGACACCAAAGAAAGGATACTCGACCAGACATTGACCAATGATTGGGAGGGAACTCGACGTTTACTGACATCGAACAATGATGTTTACCGACACCAAAGAAAGGATACTCGACCAGACATTTACCAATGACTGGGAAGGAACTCGATGTTTACTGACATCGAACAATGATGTTTACCGACACCAAAGAAAGGATACTCGACCAGACATTTACCAATGACTGGGAGGGAACTCGACGTTTACTGACATCGAACAATGATGTTTACCGACACCAAAGAAAGGATACTCGACCAGACATTGACCAATGACTGGGAGGGAACTCGACGTTTACTGACATCGAACAATGATGTTTACCGACACCAAAGAAAGGATACTCGACCAGACATTTACCAATGACTGGGAGGGAACTCGACGTTTACTGACATCGAAGAATGATGTTTACCGACACCAAAGAAAGGATACTCGACCAGAAATTTATCAATGACTGGGAGGGAACTCGACGTTTACTGACATCGAACAATGATGTTTACCGACACCAAAGAAAGGATACTCGACCAGACATTTACCAATGACTGGGAGGGAACTCGATGTTTACTGACATCGAACAATGATGTTTACCGACACCAAAGAAAGGATACTCGACCAGACATTTACCAATGACTGGGAGGGAACTCGACGTTTACTGACATCGAACAATGATGTTTACCGACACCAAAGAAAGGATACTCGACCAGACATTTACCAATGACTGGGAGGGAACTCGACGTTTACTGACATCGAACGATGATGTTTACCGACACCAAAGAAAGCAGACATTACGGGGATCGACACGACACTTACCGGTATCGCAGGGATGACATCTACATATGTCAAAACAAGGCAGAAGCTTGCCGGGGACTAACTAGGACTAACTGGGGAATGTTGTTGATCCAAAATCACGATGCTGAACTCCTCAGAGTAACACCTTCACCATCCGGCGAAATCAATCCTCAAACGGTAACCACGGTTTGAGTCGCGCTGATCGCGTCACGTCATGAAGCTAAACTCCTCGGAGTGACATCTTCACCAACTGGCTAAACCAACTCTCAAACGGTACCCACGGCTCGAGTCGCGTTGATCGCGTACTGCTGATGCTGATCTTCCAACCAGCTAAACCAATTGTCAAACGGTAACCACGACTTGAGACTAGTTTATACCTGCAATGCTGATGCCGATCTTCCAACCAGCGAAACCAATTCTCAAACGGTAACCACGGCTTGAGACTAGCTTATACTTGCAATGCTAATGCTGATCTTCCACACAGCTAAACCAATTCTCAAATGGTAACCACGGCTTGAGACTAGCTGATGCTTGCAATGCTGATGCATGATTTTTTTAAGCGTAATGCTACATAACCATGGAAATGCTACGCAATTATGTATGTAATATGCTATGCTTATCTAAATGATGAATGCATAAAAAGTATCCCCCTCAAGGGACTCTTCTGGGGAGCTCGAGGCACTTTGCTGAGGAACTCGATAACACTCCAATCTCCACCCTGCTGGGGAATAACACTGCTGCTGGGGAAAAGACAACCCTCACCAGGGATGACCTCTGCTGAACTTGATCCGCTTGGGGACTTCGCTGGGGAAACCACAGTCTTTAGACTTGCTGGGGAACTAACAAGCTCCACCATGCTAGGGAAAACAACAACCTTCAGGCCTGGCTACCGAGGGAAAAGCTACCAACGGACACCTCTGTTGGGGAAATAACAACCTTCAGGTCTGGCTGCTGAGGAAACAGCGATCTCGAACCCGCTGGAAAGATAACAATCCCGACCCTGCTAGGGACAAAACGAAATACTTAACATGGAACACTCGTCAACTCGTCGACATTGGCATTCATCCTCTAACCAGAGTGTCCATTTTCATCTTTCCAGACTTTGAAGAGTCTTCTTGATTAGTCCTCTAGGATCGTCGCACGTCTTTCATCGTCTTTTCACCATCCTTCTATTCGTCGTCCCTGATTGGACTCCACGGGAATCTTTTGTAAAAAACGCTTCACATCACAACCTGCAAGTGAGTGAAAATATCTAATAGCACCTACAAAAGAGATCGTTAGATAAAAACGTGCCCCAGGCGTGCCAAAGTTTCAACACCTAGGTCACTCAACCTTCCGAATAAGATTTCAAGTTTTCAATCCTATGAACATGCATTGGAAGGGATCTCTATGTCTCAAAATGCAAAGATTCTTATCAAAATAAACAGATGTTTTTGCAATCAAAGCGGTAATGAAAAACAAAAACAAAATTATTTGACTGAATATGCATCTTATCGATTGAAAAAGGTGGCTCATAACTGAGCAATACACAGGAAGCAATCCCTGAAAAGAGGTAATTGCGCACAAAAGGAAAAATCTATCCTAATGGAAATGTGAACCCGTTATCTCATCGAGTTCCAACTCGGTAACACCCCATATGTCCTCAAGACTCTCTGTGCTTTCTGCCTTCTGAACAAGACGCTTCAGACTGATCCCTGCCGGGGATTCTCCAGGTGCCTTAACCAAAGCATAAACGATCATGCTAGACGCAGTTGTTCGTTTCAATCCCTCTCTTGCCTGGACCGCCCTTTCGGGTTTTCAGTCCATCGGGATACCCTTTTTTGCCCAAGCCACCCTTGTGGGGTTTTCGACTTGCCGGGTGTACAGTTTTTTTCTTTTTTATCCCTAATTTTTGCCCGAACCTTTTTTCATTTTTTTCCGGTTCGCCGGGATGCCCTTTTTTGCCTGGACTCTTTTTTTCTTTTCGTCCAGCGGGTCTCTTATACGAAGTATTTTTTAACTGCGTCCGCATTCATAGGGGATGGAAAATCCTCGCCATCCATGGTCGTCAACAACAAGGCTCCGCCAGAGAAAACCTTCTTGACCACGAACGAACCTTCATAATTGGGTGTCCACTTGCCCCGACGATCGTTCTGAGGAGGAAGGATCATTTTCAATACCATCTCCCACGTGGTACACACGAGGCCGCACTTTTCGGTCAAAAGCACGCTTCATTCGCTGCTGGTACAACTGCCCATGATAAATGGCCGCTAGCCTCTTTTCCTCAATCAGGCTCAACTCCTCATACCGAGTCCTTACCCATTCAACCTCTTCCAATTTCACATCCATCAGGACTCTCAATGATGAGATCTGGACCTCAACTGGTAGCACGACTTCCATCCCATACACACGCGAGAAAGGCGTTGCCCCAGTAGATGTACGCACCGAGGTCCTATTCCCAGGATACCGGCTTCGTATTCAGCCACGTTGTTGGTGCATTCAAATTTTAGCCGGGCAACAAAAGGAACATGGGATCCCTTCGGCGTAACTAAAACGGCACCAACTCCGCTACCATTCACGTTAACGACCCCATCAAACATCAAAATCCATTCGGATTCAGGGTCAGGCCCCTCCTCCGGGATCGGTTCCTCACAATCTTTCGATTTGAGAAACATGATGTCCTCATCAGGGAACTCAAACTTCATCGGTTGATAATCCTTAATGGGTTGCTGGGCGAGGTAATTAGACAATACACTCCCCTTTATTGCTTTTTGAGAGGTATACTGAATATCGTATTCAGTCAAAATCCTTTGCCATCTCGCAACCCGTCCGGTCAATACTGGCTTCTCAAACATATACTTGATCGGATCCATCTTGGAAATCCACAAAGTGGTATGAACCAGCATATACTGTCTCAGTCGGCGAGCAGCCTATGCCAAACCACAGCAAGTTTTCTCGAGCAGTGAATATCTTGTTTCACAGTCGGTAAACTTTTTGCTAAGGTAGTAATTTGCATGCTCTTTTCGACCAGACTCGTCATGCTGCCCCAGTACACACCCCATAGACCCCTCGAGGACTGTCAAATACAAGATTAATGGTCGTCCCTCCATTGGGGGCATCAGAATCGGAGGCTCCTGCCAATATTCTTTTATTTTTTCAAATGCCGCTTGGCAATCATTATTCCACCTGACCGTTTGATCTTTTCTTAACAGCTTGAATATGGGTTCACCCGTGGCTGCTAGATGAGATATGAACCGTGAAATGCAGCTCAATCTACCTAAGAAACCACGAACCTCCTTTTCTGTTCTCGGTTCAGGCATTTCTTGTATTGCTTTTACTTTAGCAGGATCAACCTCGATTCCTCTTTCATTCACAATAAACCCCAGCAACTTGCCGGACCGCACTCCAAAAGTGCACTTATTCAGATTCATCCTCAGCCTGAATTGTCTCAACCGGTCCAACAACTTGGCCAAATCTACCAAATGCCCCTCTTCTGTTTGGGACTTTGCTATCATGTCATCAACATAGCATTCGATTTCATGATGAATCATATCATTAAACAAAGTCACCATGGCCCTTTGACACGTGGCACCGGCGTTCTTGAGACCGAATGACATCACCTTATAACAAAAAGTGCCCCACTGTGTGATGAACGTCGTTTTCTCCATATCATCTAGTGACATTTTAATTTGATTATAGCCAGAGAAGCCATCCATGAAGGAAAACACCGAGAACTGAGCTGCATTATCTACCAACACCTCAATGTGAGGTAATGGGAAATCATCCTTCGGGCTAGCTCTGTTCAAATCCCGGTAGTCCACACACATTCTCACCTTCCCATCCTACTTCGGCACCGACACAATATTTGCGACCCAAGGCGGATAATTAGTGACAGCCAAGAAACCAGCATCCAACTACTTCTACACTTCCTCTTTGATTTTCATGGCCATCTCGGGTCGAGTTCTGCGCAACTTCTGCTTCACTAGAGGACAATCTTATCTCAATGGTAACCTGTGCACAACGATATCGGTATCCAACCCTGGCATATCCTGATAAGACCAGGCGAATATATCAACATACTCTTTTAACAGTGCTACCATTCTGCTCTTGACATTTGCCTCCAAAGCGGACCCAACCTTTACCTCTTTTCTGACTTCCTCGGTACCCAGATTCACAATCTCAACTTGTTCCTCGTGCGGCTGAATCACCTTCTCCTCTTGTTTCAACAACCTAGCTAATTCCTCCGGCAGTTCACAATCTTCTTCGCCTTCTTCTTCGGCATGATAGATCGGATTGTCGAAGTCATATAAGAGTGTAACAGGATTGTTATCAATGAGATCGGGAGAATACAAAAGTCGGAACGAAGCCAATCAAAAGGAAAATGAAAACAAACATTGCCATTTTTATCATTTTTTAAACTGCAAAAATAATTGGAAAACGGGGAGAACCGCTTTTAATGCGGAAAACATCCATTTATTACTGATGCAAATGTTGCAAAATGAAACACATGTGGTGGCCCTTACAATGAACCATTACGTTTCGGGCAAAACGTATGGCTTTCATGCAAACAGAATTGAAAAACAGAAATATTACTCTTCACGCAGAGTGACAGTGATGATCTTTTAGGCCTTCCAGTTCTGGACCTCCATCCCTGGTACGCACGGTTTTATCCACGATTTGAGCTCGCAGTCACTGTCAATCTCTTCACCCACCGCACAGACGCGATCTGAATCTTCAGCAATTACACCCACCATCACCTGACCATGCGCCGGCATGGGATTGACATTAACATTATGAGATGGTGCAAAATTGATGGCCTTGGAGTCTACCAAGTCTTGGACAACGTGCTTAAAGGCCCTACAACCTTCAATGTTATGCCCTGGTGTTCCAGAATGGAATTCACACTTGGTGTTTTCATCATAACTGGCAGGCCTCTGATCTGGTCTTACCGGAGCCATCGTCCTCGGCTGAACCAACCCAAGATCCATCAACTTTTTAAACAGAAAAGCATATGTCACGGGTGGCCTATCAAACTGACGATCAGTCCTCCTTTCTCTCATCTGGTACCCAGCTCTGTGTGCTCTCTGTTGAGGTGGCTGATGTTGTTGTTATACCGATTGATTACCAGCAGGAATTGTTACTGCAGCAATATGCTGGTAGTAATGATTCCTACCATGTCCTCTTTGGGCATACACAACACTCAATTCACCCTCATTCTTGCGCTGACCATTCCCAAATAGCTTCTTTACTCCTGATGACGGAGCATTTCCTTATATTTTCCCCATTCTCAGCCAGCTTTCAATTCTCTCACCAACCACTACTATGTCTGCAAAGCCAGTGACGGGATAACCCACCATTCTCTCAGCAAAAATCCCCTGCAGGGTACCCATGAACAGATCAGACATCTCCCGATCCACTAACGGTGGTTAAACTCTGGCAGCCAACTCCCTCCACCTTTGTGCATATTCTTTAAACCCTTCATTTGGCTTCTGAGACATACCCTGCGAACCATGTCGACATTGAATTGGTACTGTTTAAAGAAAGCATCTCCAAGATCCTGCCAGCTCTTGATATCAGAGGATCGTAACTTAGTATACCACTCTAGAGACCCATCAGACAAGTTGTCCTGGAAGAAGTACATCCACAACTTCTGATCCATGGTATAGGCAGATATTTTCCGGACAAAGGCCTGGAGATGAGTTTCCGGGCAAGAACTCCCATTATACTTGTCAAACGTGGGCACTTTAAACTTTTGCGGGATCACAATCCCCTCAACCAGCCCCATGTTTGTCATGTTGATAGCCCCAGTAGTAGCATGGCTTTCCAGAGCCCTGATCTTCTCTGCTAGCACCTGAATCTCTTTGTTTGGCGGCGGAACACCGTACTGACCAAATTTCTCATTCAGCAACGAGAACTGATCTTCCTCTTTATCCTCCATGGCCCCAAAGAAAGGAGGAAACTGATTATCCTTCGGATTATTGCCCATAGGACCTGGTCCACCGCCTACAACGAAACCAAAACCCCCACCGTTATGGACCACTACACCAGATGTAGTTGCCTTCTTTCTGGGATCACCACCATCCCTAGAACCACTGAGACCGTTGTTGGAAACACCCTCCTGATTATTTCCACTATTGGTAGCCGAAGCCCGCTCAAGCTTTTCCACCTTCCCAACCAGTGCCTTCTGCCCCAAGGCGAACCCTTGCATAACGTTGATCAGCTCTCCCATCTTCTCTTTCAGCTCGAGAATATCTGCGTTGGGTGGATCCATCAGTTTGGATTTGTTGCGTCTGGTAGGGTATCTGTGCGGACGAGCTACGTGCAGTGGGATGACTCTACGTGCGCGAGCAATGATTCCTGAGATGATCAAACACGTTAGAAACTGACACCTGCAAAACAGAAGACATGTTATTATGACTCACGCATGAATGCAATGTTTATCCATATGAGGAACACTCTGTCCTTCGATTCTGGCTTCATCGAGACGGATAATAGTTCGACAATAACATTCTGACATCAGGATGTCTCTCAACCCGAATCTCAATCGAGAATGTACCCTGAGTATGGATAAACATGAGTTAGATGTGCATAAATGCAAAATGGGAATGATGTTGATGCATGAATGAAAGTCACTGTGCCATCCTCCAAGTCATCTGAACATCAACTGCACTGGATCACGGTCTCTGAACTGATCACAACCATCTGAGGGACTGAATAACCACAAATCCAACTCATGGTTCCGAAATAAACGAAACGAAGGATACATCACCATCATCACCAGACAATCACTGAGCGGATAACACCAAGATCCTTTGAACCAGCACCTTCTAATTCAACCCGAGGATCCGAAATAAACGGAACCTGCTGATAAATATCACGGATAGAACTCCAGCGTGTCAGAAATAAATATCCATAAATCCGACTCATAAATAGGACCCAATAGTCACCATCAAAAAGTCACCACCAGAACATGCATCTGTAGGAATCAAAAACCCTCCCCTCACAGGTGAATTCTAATAAGGTCATCCTAAGGCGGATAATGGTCTCGACAATCGGACAAGATACTCAATGGGTTTGCCCTTTCGGGTGTGCCGTTGTAGCTCTCATAAGATCATCTAAACCAAAGATCCGAGAAAGAACGGTCACCGAAGTCAACAGCTCAGATGAGGTAACCCAACCATAGTGGAAACTCCACAAGGAGGGGCTCTCTCAAAAGAACCTCGTCCGGCTGTGGTATGTCACGTCGCCAAAAACATGTTGACCTAACATGAGAGGCAACATGAGACCACGCTAATCCTAGGTGTATACTCGGGCCTGGGTTTCAGCCCCACTCAGAACACCCACCCCAAATCAGAGGAACCACCTGTACAGAATCCAACACGATGATAATATGATGCATGCAAACATATATGCAAATATATACCATCACAGTATAATAATCATAAATGCAATAAATAAAGCAGCAAAAGCAACCAAAACTACCCTAGAGAGCGCTAGGAATGACTCGCTTAGGGAAGATGGACCAGCAAAAGGTCAACTTCTTATAGGTTCCCCAGCAGAGTCGCCAGCTGTCGCATACGCGAAAAACAACCGGCGGGAAAAGACACAAAGCCGCCACTGTGTGTTGTTTATCCCAAAGGAGGGAAAGGAAACGCTCGAAGTAAACCTGGAAAAGGGAAAGGAATGGTCTTACGACCAGAGATTGCAAGGTACGGGAGTCGGTTACGCAAGGGGAAGGTATTAGCACCCCTCACGTCCGTCGTACTCGACGGGATCCACGCTCAAAAGAATAGAATAAGGTTGCTAATAAATTGCTCAAAAAGAATGCACGCACACTGGAATAAAACACAAATGGAAGAAGACGGAGGAAACGGACTTGGCAGGATGTCGCATCCTGGGCCTACGTAGTTTGTCAGTAAAAAACATCAGAGTCAACGTAGTTCGGGGAAATGGGAAACATGATCGCTAGGATATCGCATCTTATGCCTACGTATCTTCTCTATCTAGAGTAAGAATCAGAGCACTCATAGCTCGGCTAACGCACGCCGAAACAAAACACTAAAAAGAGACGCTGAGACGTCAAAGGAAACACCCAAACGGAAACAGACTGCCAATAGTTGGTCATACGTCCAACTCCGAACAAACAAGCGCCAACAAGGAAACGGAATGCCAATGGCTGGTCTTACATCTGACTCCGAACAAACAAACACAAACAGGAAACGGAGTGCCAATGGCGGGTCTTACATCCGACTCCAAACATACACCAAAAGGTTATCTGGTTGACAAGCTAATAAGGAGTCTGGTACTCGAGCCTAATAGTTGTCAAGCAAACACACACCAAAAAAAGAAAAGGTTGTCCGGAGAGATCTCGCACGATCTCCTGCCTACGTATCTCATCTGGTATGAGAATCAGGGCGACGTAGTTCCCCTTAACAGGGGAGAAACTTGCTCCTAACCAAAGACCAGGGAATAACAAACTAATAGGGAGACTACGACTCGAGCCTAAAAGTTGTCATACAATCCACAATAGCCCTAGGTTGAGGTATCTAAACAGAACCTAACTCGCACAGGCAGCAAGTTAATTCAAACAGCAAATAAACATAAACATACAGGCATCACACGCTATATGCAAACAAGGAGGCTCATACAAGGTTGGGCTTTAGTCAAGGGGTCATATAAACCTCGACAAACAAGCCAACACTGGAAGGGGTGTCTGAGGCACTTAACCACTGACATTGACCGTCAGGGTGAGCAGATGAAAGGTAATGAGGGTTGGACCTCATAGCTCCTAACCCGGGCCTGGGTGAGCTTGAATCAATGAAAACGTGGGGATCCAGAATGAGGGACCCTACTCCACTTAACTGACACTGTACAAGATCTGGGGGACATGTCCAAGAGCATCAGCACGTAGTGCGAGCATAATGGACGACTCAACGATTAACAGGGGACAGACTGCTAATCCCTTCTATCTGTCAATTGCCTTTTCACTTAGGAGGACTTAAGTACCATGCCTCGACAAGGAGGTCTTTAGCACAAACATAAACAAACATAGTCATTGCCTCTTAAGGAGGACTTCAGCCAAATGCCTGCCAAAAGAAACAACAGGGCTTCCAGACTACATGGAGTTAGAGAATGATTACCTAGGTGGTATACCAACCACAAGCAAAGCAAAGCTCAAGCAATGAGCTAAAAGCGACTAATGTACCTGTACCAAAGTTAAACAAGTCAATACCATATTCAGACAACCAAACAGACAATGAATAGTGGTACTTCAGTATGTGCACAATGCAAGTCCTATGTGTAAAAAACTCAAGTGAGTTCATCACCAAGGATCCTACAACACAACAAAGGTTAGTGGACAAAATAACTTGCATCTCAAGTCATGATATCACATCAACCACTAGAGCTAATTGCTTGAACCTGAAATACAAAGCTCAAAACGTGAGTACAAACCACTAGTACCAAGACTAGGGTCAAAGGCAAAGCAAATAGTCAAAACAGCAACCAATATTCCACATGACTCACATTTAATCAAACAAGAACATATCCTAAAAAGGATCAAACTCAAATCATAAGGCAAGGCCATCAAGTGATTATGATAAGGAAAAGGCACACAATGGTGATCACAATTGGACATCAAAGATATAAAATCCACATTAAAACAGAAATGATTCCAATGATCATGAAATTTTTTATGTGAGCATAACATGTTAAACACAAGCATCATGCAAAAAATTGGAATCAGAAAAGCTCAATTGACATGTATATAAAAATGAACAAGAGCAACATCAAAATGTGTGACACACATTGTCACACCATACATCCATGTGTCTAAAACAGAGATGAAAAATGATAAAAATGCCAAATCAATCCTCAAAAGTCATGTTACATGTTATGATTCAGCATATCAAATTTCAAGCCAATTGGATAAACTATGTGCATTTCACAAGAAAATGAATTCAACATGTGAATATAACATCATGTGCAATCAACAATCAACAAATAAAAATCCAGAAGCACACAATTCATGCAATTAATGCTAAAAAATACTAGACATCCAAACAAACATGTGAAAAAAAACTAGGACCAAATTGGATTAACCTACTATTATTTATGATTTTTGGAAGTTGATGAAAAATATTGGAATAAAATGAAAATAATGTGGAAAATGATAATCAAAGGAAAATCAGAATGTGCATTCAACAGGTATTGAACCCACGCCATGAAGGTTAACATGAGCGCTCAGAAATATTAATTCACAAACTGTCATGGCCAGGAATCGAGCCATTGCACCTTAGGTAAACTAAGCGCTTAACAATAAAATCACAAAAGCACATTAACCATGGATCGAACTCAGGTTCTTAAGGTAGATAGAGCGCTTCAAAAATAAACTCACAAATTGTCACAGCATGGACTCGAACAGAGGAAGCCAAGGTTACCAGCGCGCACAAAATTAAATCACAAACCACACAAAGCTGGAATCGAACTAGAGACAAAGAGGTTAATACGCGCTTTGGCCAAAACGACGTCGCTTTGCCTGAAACCCTAGCCATAATTACAGGCGGTGGCGCACGGTGGTTTCAACTGCCTTCTTCGGCCAAGCAGGCGGAGCGCCACCGTGGAAAAATGCAGAAATTGGCAAACTATATATCATTGGAAAGCTCTTTCCATGAGGATCACAGATATCCTAAAATCTAAGCCTAATTCCTAATACATTTTCTGGATCGAAGGAAATAAGTTTCATGCATCAAACTTAAAATCATCATATCTCACTAATTTTTCATCCAAATTCAAAGATATTTAGATCAGAATCACCAGCAATGAAAGATCTACAAGATCATGGCAATGAATTGAAGAATAATGAGATTCGAATTTTCACCAACCTGAACTTGCAGTGCCCAAATCCTTGTGGTTAAGCCTTCTCCAGCTCCAGATCTCCTTCTCCACTCTTGTTATGAAGCTTTGGATATGAATTGACACTTGAATTGATCTGGATCTAGCTGAAATTCAAACTTCCATGTTCATGTTCATGCGTTGAAGGTGCACGAATCTTGATCAATTTGTTCAATCCAAGCCTTGATTCTTCATCAATGACACAAGATAAACCAGAATATGCAATAATATTGATGAGTTATGTGAAGAAAATTCAAGTTTCCATTGAGAGAATTTTTGGAGGGAAGTGAAATTTCTAGATCTTGAATGTGAAAACTGATCCAATTCTGTTATGATTAGCCTTATATACTCCTCCTTAATCATGTTGTAATTAAGTTTAAGCATGGCTAATGAAAAATTAACAAAATATGGAGTGTGATGCAAAATTGGTAAGTGCACCTTATGCATGGCAAAATGGACGTGAACAGTGCCATGTGAGTGTGTAAAATCATTTAAAATCAGTTCATGAACACAATAGGATTGGAATTAAGCATGTATGATGCACCAAATTTGAATTAGGCATTTTCCCTCCAAAATACTCATGCATGGACAAATGATCATGTGATGTTATTTCATGCAATGCAATGATGGATTTGGAAAATATAGGTCACAAAAAGCAATATGCAAAAAGAGTGACTCAAATTGGAGTTTTGAATCAAAAGTTATGGCACTTTGAAGTTTCATGTACACTTGGTGATCATTTGCTCATAACTTCTCATCCCTTCATCAGATGCTCATGATCTTGGACTTTTTGGAAATGGGAGAGAAAGATCTTAAACTTTCATGTTGACCAAAATTTCATTTGAAGCTTCTTTGTGTTGGAAAGTCAAGTTGAATCTCCAAAAACTTGCCATTTTTGGAAACTTGAAATTACAGGTCACTTTCCATTTTTGGAAACTTTTGCTCTAACTTCAAAATCTTCAAGGTATATGTTTATAATGACAAATGAACCTCTTTTGAACATAAATGAAGTGTTAAAACTCATTTCCCCACCTCAAAGCCCTCAGCTCTGACATAGTTGATTGTATAGGTCCTCAGATGACCTTGACATGCTATGATCAGCTTGAGCCTTAACCACTTGAGGAAATAGCTCAGAAATGGAACCCTAGCTCGTATAAGCTCCTCCACATAACCATGTGATTCCCATCTCCATAGAATGCCTCATCTCCTTGAGAAACCCTGACTGAAAGAATGCAATTGATTAGGGTTGACCAGAGGTCAAAATCCTAATCCAAAGGAACCTGAGAATGCCAGGAAACCCTTGATAAGGATAGAACCATGATGATGGTGATATACCCTTGCAAACAATATAATACTCAAGGCCTTTGAAGGATCAAGAAACCCTAATGCACTACAAACCCTCAAATGGTTGATCATCAATCCATAGAAACCCTCAGGCTTGAATCATGCAGCTTCTCCATCTCTGAAAAGACTTTGGAGGATGACTTCCCTATTTTTCATATGATATGCACTATGCCATGCCTAATGTCTTAAAAAATGAAATGCAATTCTAAACTAGTCCCAAGAAGAGGAGGGCAAATTTTGAGGTGTTACAGATACGTATGTAGTGGATGCGACATCCGTGCGAGTCATTTCCTTTTGACCCTTCTTTTAGTAAGTAGTACATTAGATAAACGTACACGCTTTTCTCATCCCTTCAATCATGTTTGCACAAACAAATTTTCACAAAATAACAACCTTCACAACAAGTATGAAAAGGGCTCCCTAGGAGTACCTAGGATGCTTTGGGTGCCTAACACCTTCCCATTGCATAACCAACCCCCTTACCCAGATCTCTGACATTTTTTACTAGTTTTTGATTCGATAAAACTTTTAGGTTTTTGTTCGCTTTCTAACCATTCCTGTGGATAAATAGAAGTGCGGTGGCGGCTCGACTTGTATGGTTTACCTTGGATTTAGTTAATATCTCTAATGGTAACGAATACCCTGCTACAACTGCTACATGTGGAGCTCTCAAGAAACTGGATACTCCTCAATGTGTACCTTAGCCAAAGAAGAATAGGTGAAGATATGGCATCAAAGATTGGGCCATTTGCACCTTAAAGGTATGAAAAGGATCATATCTGTTGAAGTTGTTAGAGGAATTCCCAACTTAAAGATTGATGAGGGAAAAATCTATAGAGAATGTCAGATTGGAAAACAAACAAGGATGTCACACCAGAGGCTTAGACATGACACAACTACCAAAGTCCTGGAGCTACTTCATATGGACTTGATGGGACCCATGCAAGTAGAAAGCCTTGGTGGGAAGAAATATGCATATGTGGTGGTAGATGATTTCTCCAGATTCACCTGGATCAATTTCATAAGAGAAAATTCTGATGTATTTGAAGTCTTTAAGGAGCTTTGTTTGAAACTTCAAAGGGAAAAAGAAAGTCCTGTTGTCAAAATTAGAACTGATCATGGGAAGGAGTTTGAGAACAACAAATTTGCTGAATTCTGCTCTTCAGAAGGAAATTATCACGAGTTCTCATCCCCCATCACTCCCCAGCAAAATGGTGTGGTGGAAAGAAAAAATAGGACTCTTCAAGAATCAGCCAGAGGTATGATTCATGCTAAGAAATTGCCCTATCATTTTTGGGTTGAAGCCATGAACACAACCTGCTATGTTCACAACAGAGTGACATTGAAGAAAGGAACTCCCACAACCCTTTATGAAGTCTGGAAAGGAAGAAAACCCATAGTCAAATACTTCCATGTATTTGGTAGCAAATGCTATATCCTGGCTGATCGTGAGCAAAGAAGGAAGATGGATCCCAAAAGTGATGAAGGAATATTTCTGGGCTATTCCACAAACAGCAGAGCCTACAGGGTCTTTAATTCCAGAACTAATGTATTGATGGAATCCATTAATGTTGTGGTTGATGACCAACAGACGAATGTCATAGACGATCTCGAGACATCTCTGAATGATTCTCCAGTTGACCACTCAGACAAAAATAAGGAAGAAGAACCTCCTCAAGCTGAACCTGAAGATGACAAAATAAACAAGGGACCCTCTATCAGAATTCAGAAGGATCATCCCAAAGATCTTATCATAGGAGATCCATATAAAGGATTCACTACTAGATCAAGGGAAATAACCTCACATGGCTGCTTTGTGTTAAAGATTGAATCCAGAAATATCAAGGAAGCCTTGACTGATGAGTTCTGGATCAATGCAATGCAAGAGGAGTTAGGCTAATTCAAGAGGAATGAAGTATGGGAATTGGTTCCTAGACCTGAATGAGTAAATGTCATAGGAACAAAGTGGGTTTATAAGAATAAATCTGATGAACAAGGGGTTGTTACTAAAAACAAAGCTAGATTAGTAGCTCAAGGATATACTCAAGTTGAAGGAGTGGACTTTGATGAAACATTTGCTCCTCTAGGTCGCATTGAGTCCATTAGACTATTGCATGGAGTGGCATGCATTCTGAAATTCAAGCTGTTTCAAATGGATGTAAAAAGTGCCTTTCCGAATGGCTACTTAAATGAAGAAGTATATGTTGAACAACCTATAGGATTCACATATCCAAATCTTCCACAACATGTGTACAGATTAAAGAAAGCCCTCTATGGGTTGAAGCAAGCTCCCAGGGCTTGGTATGAGAGACTCACCGTGTTCCTCACTGACAATGGATACAAAAAAGGAGGTATTGACAAACCTCTGTTTGTGAAGAATGAAGGAGGAAAACTCATGGTGGCACAAATATATGTAGAAGACATTGTTTTTGGTGGGATGTCAGAACAGATGGTTGAATATTTTGTTAGACAAATGCAATCTGAGTTTGAGATGAGCCTTGTTGGAGAACTGACCTACTTTCTTGGGCTACAAGTCAAACAGATGGAAGACTCTATCTTTCTATCTCAAAGCAAGTATGCCAAGAACATTGTGAAGAAGTTTGGAATGGAAAATGCAAGCCATAAAAGGACACCTGCTCCTACTCATGTGAAAATCTCCAAAGACGAAAATGCTGTCAGTATAGATCAGAGTCTATACAGAAGCATGATAGGAAGTCTCCTATATCTCACAGCAAGCAAACCTGACATTGCATTTGCTGTAGGTGTTTGTGCTAGGTATCAAGCTGAACCAAAAGGCAGTCACATAAACCAAGTGAAGAGAATACTGAAATATGTCAATGGCACCAGTGACTATGGGATGTTTTATACTCATGGATCTGGATCCATGTTGACTAGGTACTATGATGCTGATTGGGCTGGAAGTGCTGATGATAGGAAAAGCACATCTAGGGGATGCTTCTTTTTGGGGAACAATCTGACTTCATGGTTTAGCAAGAAACAAAATTGTGTATCTCTATCCACTACTGAAGCTGAATACATAACAGCTGGGAGTAGTTGTTCTCAATTGGTCTGGATGAAGTAGATGTTGTCTGAATACAATGTCACACAAGAAGTCATGACATTATACTATGATAACCTGAGTGCCATAAATATTTCCAAAAATCCTATTCAACATAGCAGGACAAAGAACATTGACATTCGTCATCACTTCATCAGAGAACTAGTAGAAGAGAAGATCATAACTCTGGAGCAAGTTACTACTGAAAAGCAATTAGCAGACATTTTCACTAAAGCTTTGGATGCCAATCAATTTGAATGTTTAAAGGGGAAGTTGGGGATCTGTGTTCATGAGAACCTATAGCAAGCAAAGGAGTGTGTGGTTATCCCAGAAGATATTTCTGCCTGGGAAAACTGTGTTGTGGCAAGGACTAGTCTGTGTGGCTGGGAGCTATTCTAATGCTGATGTTTGAAAGATTGAAGTTTTATAAGGTCACCTTTGGTCAATTTTGACTAAAAAGGGGGAGAAGTGATATGGAAGCTGTTGTGGAAGTTGTATGTGGCTGGACAAAAGGACAACTATTATTGGAAGAAGTGCACAGGTGCTAAAACAAAATGTTGTTCTGTTTACAGATGTTTACAGATGTCAAAGAGGATGTCTGATATGGTGCACAGGTTTTGATGTTGAAGCAGATGTCAGTATGACATTCTGGCTGGTACAGGTGCTGGAGTTCAGTTGCTGTTTTGTTTGTTGTATGCACAGATTTAGGGGGAGAAGGAGTACCCTTGTGCATTATGCATTTGTGTGTCTTACTAGTTGCATCCATAACTAGTAATTTTGTTTGTTGCACATATTTAGGGGGAGGAGAAGTACCCTTGTGCATGTGTGTATTACTAGTAGCCATAGCTAGTAATTGTTTTGCTTCTGCTGCTGATTAAACTACTATTATGTTGTTTAACTGCTGATAGTTTACCTTGTGAACAAAAAGGACAGATATATGTTTTAGCCAAAATTTGCCAAAGGGGGAGTTTGTTGATTCTAAGTGTTGACAGCAATTTTGGTAAAACAAAGAGTGTTCATAAGATGTCATGTGTGATGTCTTAACATGAGATATCCTATGTACCTGCTGGAGTTCAAGAACATGTGCATGCAGGATTGTTTCAGAATGCCACATACAATGCCATGGCTTCTGATATTGGATGTACTTGCTGGAGCTTAAATGAAAGACATGTTCATGCAGGATTGTTTCAGATGACATACACAAGGTCATGACATCTGATATGGCTGTACCTGCTGGAACTTATAAAAGGAATTATTGGATTATGCAGGATTTTTCCAGGATCTCAGACCCGATGTCATGACATCCTGTACACAGAACATTCAGTATGAATGTTTGGTGTTTTGTGATTGCACAATTAATGGAAATCTTTGGATGATTGAAGATATGATTAGCTGGCGCATTCAATCATAGATTACAACCAGATTTACTTATTTTCCAAGGAGATCTACACAACTGTTATAAAAAGATTTGATTGGAAAATAGATTTAGAGTTTTCAAGATGTCCAAGCCCAGCTGAAAGCTTCTATAAAAAGGGACTTAGAAAACCTGTTTGAATACACAACCAAGACTGAGCGAAATATATAGAGAGAGAGCTAGGGTTTGTGTCTGTTTAGTCGTAAGACTTGTAGGTCATTCAAGTCATCCATTGATGATTGAATTAGACTGATTTGTGGTTGTAATTTGTCACTCTAAAGCTGTTAAGCAAGAGTGTGTGTTTACTTGATCAAAGCTGTGAAGCAAGATCAAGGGTGTGTCTTCTTGATCAAAGCTGTGAAGCAAGATCAAGAGTGTGTCTTCTTGTTTGAAAATGTGAAGTAAAATCAAGAGTGTGTAATTGAAAAGTATTTTCGTTTCACAAGGGATTGTTGTTTAAAATCACTGGTGTGTGATTGTAGGGAAGTGAGTGGGTTCTCATATCTAAGAGTGCTTAGGTAGAAATTGCACGGGTAGATATTAGGTGAGAAAGACTGTAACTTGTTGAAGTGTGTGGAGAGTCTTTGAACTAATTCTATTTTAGTGAATTTCCTTCCTGGCTAGGTAGCCCCCAGACATAGGTGAGTTTCACCGAACTGGGTTAACAATTGCTTGTGTTATTCGCTTTATCATTCTGTTTTTGTTTATCCATTGTGTATTACCAGATATTAGTGTCGTGACATTACCTTCGACATCTTATATCTGATACCAGAATTTCAGACGAGATGAAAGACCAATTCCTTGAGCTACGCAAGGAACTGAAGACTTTGAGAGGTAAGGACCTCTTTGGTAAAAGTGTTGCTGAGTTGTGCCTGGTGCCGAACGTGAAGATCCCTCTAAAAATCAAAGTGCCTGACTTTGAGAAATATAAGGGAAACACATGCCCGCTCAGCCATCTTGTGATATATGCTTGCAAGATGTCAACAAAGACAGATAACGGCCAACTGCTTATCCACTACTTCCAGGATAGTCTATCAGGTGTTGCGCTCCGGTGGTATATGGGGATGGAGAGTGCTAGCCTCCCCTCTTTCAACGATCTTGGCGAGGCCTTCGTCAAGAAATATAAGTATAATATGGATATGGCTCTTGATAGGGACCAATTGAGGGCGATGTCGCAGAAGGACAAGGACACCTTCAAGGAGTACGCCCAGAGATGGCGTGAATTGGCAGCTCAGATAGTGCCACCCCTAGAAGAGAAGGAGATGACAAAGATCTTTTTGAAGACTTTGAGCTCTTTTTATTATGAAAGAATGATCGCCAATGCTCCCTTAGACTTCACCGAAATGGTGAATATGGGGATGAGATTGGAAGAAGGTGCCCATGAAGGACGTTTGTCTAGGGATGAAGGAGGGAGAGACTCATGTTGTGTCCTCCCATATTAAAAGAAGGCCCTCTGTAAGGAGGAAGGATGTACGTCCTGCCATTAACCAACACCAGGTGGCTCACATAGCACCTGCTTTATGAGAAGTTCATCATCAACAACAACAATAACATCGTCAACAACAACAGGCCTACCAACCTCGAAACAGTAATAACACCAGCACCATCAACTACGAGAGGAAGAGGGTCACTTTTGATCCTATTCCAATGACATATGCTGAGCTCTATCCTTCTTTGATCGAAGAAAGCTGATAACTCCGTGAGATCCTCCTGCTGTACCGACCAATCCTCAATGGTGGTATAAGCCAGAGCTTCATTGTGTATATCATTTCGGTGCTCCCGGACATGACGTGGAAAATTGTTACCCACTGAAGACCAAGCTGCAAGACCTTGTGAGAAGTGGTATATTGTTTTTCGAGGACGTAGGTCCTAACGTTAAGAAGAACCCATTGCCCGAGCATGGGAAAGCAGCTGTGAACATGGTCCAGGGATGTCCTGGAAAATATAAAGTCCTGTCTGTTAATGACATAAGGCAATCTTTGGTTGAGATGCATAAGCTGTTGTGTGAACACAACCATTAGGAGCATGACCATGATAGGTGCCAGGTGTGCACTATCAACGAGAGAGGATACCGACAAGTTAGAAAGGACATCCAAGAGATGCTGGATCAGGGAATGATCGAGATACTTCAGAATTTGTAATGAGGATGAAGTTGATGTTATCTCCCCTATATTCAAAATTCCAGAGCCTGTTGTCGTCAAGTATGATGGCAGCAAGAAGAAGGTCTCACCAGCTCTTGTGATCAAGCCAGCGGGTCTTGTCCCGTATTCTTCAGACAAGGTTGTTCCCTACAGATACAATGCAGTTATGCTAGAAGAGGGGAAGTAGGTGTCGTTGCCCTCAACCTCAGTTGTTAGCATTTTAGATGTCAGTGGTGTGACCCGTAGCAGTCGTGTCTTCTCGGCGTAGCCGAAACCCCATGAAGATGTCATGAAGAAAATTGTTGTTAATCTTGCTGGTCCCGTGGGGACTTCTTTTTCAAATAATCCTACTCTAGCTGTGAAGGGTGTTGACCCTGTTGTTGATAGAATTGTTAAAACTCCTATCCTGGTTGGCCAACCTGGCATTTTGAAAGAGGATGGTAATGAGATGTCGAGGCTCATCAAAAGGAGTGAATATAATGTTGTTGATCAGCTGCTACAAACTCCATCAAAGATATCTGTCTTATCTTTGCTGATGAATTTTGAGCCACACCGTGAAGCTTTGCAGAGGGTGTGGGACGTGGCATAAGTGGACCACGATGTCACAATAGAACAGTTTGATAGCATTATTCCAAACATAACCGCTTGCAATAATTTGAGTTTTTGTGATGTTGATCTTCCCGAGGATGGACAAGACCACAACATTTTGATGAATTATAAGGATGATGCCTTGTCCAATGTGTTGGTGGACACAAGATCATTGCTTAATGTGTTGCCAAAATCCACTATGGCTAAAATTTCATACCAGGGGCCTCCCATGAGGCAGAGTGGAGTGGTTGTGAAGGCGTTTGATGGATCGCGCAAAACCGTGATCGGCGAATTAGAACTCCCGATTAAGATTGGACCTAGTGATTTCCAGATCACTTTCCAGGTCATGGATATTCATCCGTCTTACAGCTGTTTTCTTGGCAGACCATGGTTTCACGAGGCAGGCGCCGTGACATCCACCCTACACGAAAAGTTGAAGTTTGTGAAAAACAAGAAGTTGGTGGTGATAGGGGGAGAGAAGGCTCTCTTGGTCATTCATTTATCTTCCTTCTCCTATATTGATGCTGAGAATGAGGTTGGGACTCCGTTCCAAGCCTTATCTATTGCTGAGCCTTCAAGGAAAGGACTTTCTTCATTTGTCTTCTACAACGATGCAAAGTTGGCCATTGAGCATGGTGCAACTACTGGTTTGGGGCAAATGATCAAGTTGGAAGATAACAAGTCCCGAGCCGGCGTAGGGTACTCTTTTGGTGTTTCTAATGAGCGTGGGCTATTCTAGAGTGGAGGTTTTATCCACACTGTTGAAGATCAGGAAGTTGCTGCCATTGTTGAAGATGATGAAGAGGAAGAGCTTGGCAACTTTGTCATACCTGGCGGAATATGCAATAATTGGGTCGTTGTTGATGTTCCAACAATTGTCCATAAGTCAATGTAATGTGTTCATTTTGTTTGAAAACCCTTCTCCCATGCCAAAAGGAGAAGTGACGACATTGTTGGCATATTTGATTAATACAATGATATTCATTCAATAATCACATGTTAAATGTTTGTTTTTCAAATTATTTTTCCTTTTTGCTTTTTGCATGAAATTGGTGATCACCATAAAACTCTAAAAAGAGAATAAAATCAATCTTTTCATCTGCATAATGATTTGCCTTGCTTGAATTCTGAAATATCTTTTATACTCAAAATCATTATGCAGGTTAATTAAACCCATTGAACATAATGATCCAAGACCATCTCCCAACTTTGAATTCCCTGTATTTGAGGCAGAAAAAGATGATGTTGAAGAGATTCCTGATGAGATTACCCGTCTGCTTGAGCACGAGGAGAAGATCATTCAGCCGCATCTTGAGAATCTGGAAACAGTCAATTTGGGGTCTGAAAACTGTGTTCGTGAAGTGAAGATTGGGGCACTCCTGGAAGAGTCTGTGAAGAAGGGGTTGATTGAGTTGCTACGAGAGTATGTCGACGTCTTTGCTTGGTCATATGAAGACATCCCCGGTCTAGATACTGATATTGTGCAACATTTCTTGTCATTGAAGCCTGAGTGTGTACCTGTGAAACAGAAGCTCAGAAGAACTCATCCAGATATGGCAATGAAGATTAAAGAAGAAGTTCATAAGCAAATTGATGCGGGGTTTCTGGTGACTTCTACATATCCTTAATGGGTGGCCAATATTGTGCCTGTGCCTAAGAAAGATGGAAAAGTCTGAATGTGCGTGGATTACTGTGACTTGAATAAAGCTAGTCCGAAAGATGATTTCCCTCTACCACATATTGATATGTTGGTAGATAATACAGCTAAATTCAATGTCTTTTCATTTATGGACGGATTTTCCGGTATAACAAGATTAAAATGGCACCCGAGGATATGGAGAAGATAACATTCATCACACCTTGGGGAACATTCTGTTATCGAGTGATGCCCTTCAGTTTGAAGAACGCCGGAGCCACGTATCAACGAGCTATGACTACCTTGTTTAATGATATGATGCACAAGGAGATTGAAGTGTATGTTGATGATATGATTGCGAAGTCGAAAACGGAAGTTGAACATGTAGAGCACTTGTTGAAGCTTTTCCAGCGTTTGAGGAAGTACAAACTCTGCTTGAATCCGAACAAGTGTACATTTGGAGTCCGTTCCGACACTTGTTTATTGGGCTTTATTGTCAGTGAAAGAGGTATTGAAGTTGATCCTACGAAGGTCAAAGCAATACAAGAGATGCCTGCGCCCAAAACTGAGAAGCAAGTCCGAGGTTTTCTTGGCCGCTTGAATTACATTTCCAGATTCATATCCCACATGATTGCCACATGTGCGCCAATATTCAAGCTCCTCCGGAAAGATCAGTCTCATGATTGGACCGAGGATTGCCAGAAAGCTTTTGATAGTATTAAAGAGTATCTGTCTGAGCCTCCGATTCTGTCTCCGCCCGTGGAAGGGAGACCATTGATCATGTATCTGACTGTCCTTGAAGATTCTATGGGTTATGTCCTTGGCCAACAAGATGAATCAGGGAAGAAAGAGTATGATATCTACTACTTGAGTAAGAAGTTCACCGATTGTGAGCTCGATATTCAATGCTTGAGAAGACATGTTGTGCTTTGGCTTGGGCCGCTAAGCGCTTACGTCAGTATATGTTGAATCATACGACTTGGTTGATATCCAAAATGGATCCAATCAAGTATATCTTTGAGAAACCTGCTTTAATTGGGAGGATTGCCCATTGGCAGATGTTGCTATCTGAGTATGATATTGAATGTCGAGCTCAAAAGGCTATTAAAGATAGTATCTTGGATGACCACTTGGCACATCAACCAATTGAAGATTATCAGTCTGTGCAGTACGACTTCCCAGATGAGGAGATTCTGTATTTGAAGATGAAAGATTGCGATGAGCCTACGCTCGATGAAGGGCCAGAACCTGGTTCCCGATGGGGCATGGTGTTCGATGGTGTTGTTAATCAATATGGAAATGGTATTGGGGAAGTGATTATTACTCCTCAGGGCACACATTTTCCTTTTACGGCAAGGCTAACTTTCAAATGCACAAATAATATGGCGGAGTACGAGGCTTGTATTATGGGTCTGGAAGAATGGATTGATCTTAGGATCAAACATCTTGATGTGTATGGTGATTCGACCCTTGTTGTTAGTCAGATTAAGGTTGAATGGGAGACGAATCAGCCTGGCCTCATCCCATATAGAGATTATGAGAGGAGGATCTCAAGTTTCTTTACTGAGGTTGACTTCCATTATATTCCTCGATATGAGAATCGGATGACAGATGCTCTTGCTACGCTTGCTTGAATGATTATGGTCAAGTACTGGAATAAAGTCCCCAATATTACCGTGATGCGCTTGGATAGACCAGCTCATGTGTTTGCAGTTGAAGAAGTGAAAGACGATAAGCCATGGTACTATGATATCAAATGCTTTCTCCAAAGTCAGACTTACCCGCCTGGGGCATCTGTTAAAGACATGAAGACTTTGAGGAGATTATCTAGCAGTTTGTACCTTAATGGTGATGCGCTTTAAAAGAGGAATTTTGATATGGTTCTGCTCAGATGCGTGGATAGACACAAAGCAGACCTGTTAATGACTGAAGTCCATGAGGGTTCATTTGGTACTCATTCCAATGGACATGCTATGGCTAAGAATATGTTGAGAGCAGGCTACTATTGGCTGAGAACGGAGTCTGACTACTGCAAATACGTGAAGAAACGCCACAAGTGTCAAATTTATACGGACAAGATTCATATTCCCCCGACACTTCTGAATCTTATTTCTTCACCATGGCCTTTCTCCATGTGGGGAATTGACATGATTGGCATGATAGAGCCAAAGGCGTCAAATGATCACCATTTTATTCTCGTAGCTGTTGATTACTTCACCAAGTGGGTTGAAGCGACATCATATGCAAATGTGACCAGGCAGGTGGTTGTAAAGTTTATAAGGAATCAACTCATATGCCGATATGGTGTGCCAGACAAGATCATTACTGATAATGGATCTAACTTGAACAATAAGATGATGAAAGAGCTGTGTAGTGAGTTCAAGATTGCACATCATAATTCGTCTCCCTACAGACCCAAGATGAATGGGGCTATTGAAGCTGCTAACAAGAACATTAAGAAGATTATTAAGAAGATGGTTGTTACATACAAAGATTGGCATAAGATGCTGCCATTTGCTTTGCATGGCTATCGTACATCTGCCCGCACTTCAACAGGGGAAACCCCTTTCTCTCTTGTATATGGCATGGAGGTTGTGCTCCCCGTGGAGGTTGAGATCCCATCAATGAGAGTCTTGATGGAAGCCAAGTTGACTGAGGCTGAATGGGTTAAGAGTCGTTATGACCAACTGAATTTAATTGAAGATAAGAGATTAACTACCATGTGCCATGGTCAGTTATATCAGCAGAGGATGAAGAAAGCCTTTGATAAGAAGGTCAATACTCGTGTGTTCCGGGAAGGTGACCTCGTGCTCAAGAAAGTCTTGTCTTTCGCGCCCGATTCCAGGGGCAAGTGGACTCCAAACTATGAAGGTCCATATGTTGTTAAGAGAGCCTTTTCAGGCGGTGCTTTGTTGCTTACAACTATGGATGGGGAGGATTTTACTCGTTCTGTGAATTCGATGCAGTCAAGAAATACTTCGCCTAAAAATAAAAACAGAATAGCTCACTAAGTTGAAAACCCGAAAGGGCGGCTTAGGCAAAAATGAGTGTCTCAGTGGATTGAAAACCCGAAAGGGAGGTCCAGGTAAAAGTTAAAGACATAAAAAATGAATATATATATATATACCGCTAGATTGAGTACCTCACCCCGGGGCAATCTAGGCAAAAATTAGGGATTTGGCAAGTAACTGCATCCTGACAAGACTTTGTTCTACAACTGTCATCTGTCATAGATTCTCGCTCAGTCATCGTCAACTGAAGCTTCAAATACATTGGATTCAGAGTTGTTGGAGAAATGGTCATTATGTTCAATGTAGCATTTTTTCCAATATATATCACCAATTTCAAATTTGTAAAGATCCATGGAGTCTCGCCATTTGCAGACTACCATTATATTAAATAAATTTGAGCCTTTATCCAACTCTTGACACTCTGATTTGTTTATATGTAACAAATGTTTGCATGTCTTAATTGATAAATATCACTATTTTAAACGAATAAAATTTTTATAAAACTATTTTTAAACAAAATGAACATTCACAAAGACTAAAAAGGATAAATGGAATGTCTTCAGTGCTCTCCCAAGGATAGTACGATCTCCAAAAGGTAAGACATTTGTTCATATTTCTGGCGTATCCTCTTCATTAGCTTTCAAGTTGTCTCCCCAGCGAGCGCAAAAGAGTGATACATCATCAGCTTCCCAAAGGGTCTGATACTAGCATTTGCGTTTTATCAATTATATGGTTGTCATCCCTTGTGTGGACTGACCTAAAATCCCTTATAGATTGATAAAAGTTGATATGATATCTATTCACGAGGAAGTTTGTCTTTCCCCTGTATGAGTAGAAGTACCCAGCTAAGTAAGCACATGTTCCCTGCATAGCTGCCTTTCTAGATAAATTTTCTCTTCAAGCAGGAAGTTTGTCTAGAGCAGTTGTTGAAGGGCTTATTTCCCTTTTCATCCCGAGCATGGCACGTGTTGACTAAGGATTAGTTTCCGATTCCCTCAGCCAGGACAGTTCCTCCGGGAATGCTTGCAGTTCATCCCAGTAGGGTTGTCGATAGTTTATCCCCAGCATGGTCGCTTACAGTCCATCCCCAGTGGAGTTGTCTGATCCGAGCATGATAATTTGTATCCCCTCTAAGTCTGAAGACTTCTCCTAGTATTGGACGGTGATGAGGATGATGTGTTATTTCCTTCCCCAACAGAGCAATTGGTTCTTTCTCCCCTCAGCAGAGATGTCTCTTCATATGTTAGAAGGGAGTTGTTTTGATTGATGAGTATCTGTTTGGTGGTTGCTCCCCATAGAATTTCACATCATCCCTTGATAAGTTCCCCATTAGAGTTTCTTCTACGGCGGATCTTATCGATATCCCGTCACATGTTCCCGAGAATTGTTGGAATATCCCCTACAGTTGGAAGTTATGACTTTGCCTATCCCCAGCGGTGATTGGTATCTCCTGGTATTAGATCATCCACACCAGATCTGATTTCTCTTGTGGGCATGGCCTTCCTCTTTTGGGATGTTATACCGGATGTCCGTTCATGGCCCTGGAGCCTGTTTGTGTTAGATGTGTATGTTTTCCAGAATTAATCATACATAAACCACGTATATATATATGCATAATTGTAGCATTCAGATATTCATGATGCATTCTTTTCCATATATCTTTGCTTGTTATCTCCTGCTATTGGTGAAATATTCTTCCCTAAGCAGACGTTTGTGTTTGATCTCTCCATGTGGAGTCAGCCCCATAGGCAGAAAGTGTCTAGCTTTCCTTCATTATTCCCCACTGAGTTAAGTCCTCGTGGATGATTTTTGTTTCAGTTCCTCCCCAGTTGTGTATTGGGATGGAATTACTCCCCTGAGTTATATCCTCATCGGGTTGAGTCTTGTTTGATTGTGTCTTTCTAGTTTGCTCCTAGATTGACTTTCCTTTCTTGTTATTCCCCTGCAGTTTCCTGTGGTTTAGTTGTTCAATTGCTCAGTAACCAGTAATCTTTCATCCTTTTCGCCAACGAACTTTGTCGCCTTCTACCCAGTAACCGGTAGTTGTAAGTCCTATTTTTGTGGTTTTCTACCCAATAACCGGTAGATGTAATCCCCTATTTGTTGGTTATTATTATCCAATATTCGGTATTGATATTCCTTCATTTTTGAGTATACCACCCAGTAACCGGTGATATATCTCTTGGATGATTGCTCTTATCAAGAAATTTAACCCCTTGTGAGTCATCTTTCATCTACCCTTGTTTGGTAATGATTGTTTCTCCTTCGGATTGGTCATCATTTTATACCCAGTAACCGGTATCCCGGTGTCCTTTCTTTTCGATCGATTTATCCTTTATTAACCCAGTAACTGGTTGTGGATAATCTTCCATGCGAGTATGTTATCTATGTTATGACGGTAATAGATAATATATCTCATGCACTCTTCAGTCGAAGTCTTTGTTCTTCCCCAGTCGAGTAAGATTCGTATTTCCTTGTGGAATCGAATGCCCATCCTGTAAGTTGAGTTTGCTTTTTCAGTCCTCCTTTCGGATGATGAGTGTTTTGGATTTATTCGCAATTCACGCCTGGTTGGTCACCTATTATATGCCCAGTAACCGGTATCCCTGGTGTTCCTTCCGTCTGCTCCCTATTATGACTTTTTGTCCCATATGGAGTCAGATTTTCCTGAGTTGAGATGTGCCTTGTGGGTCCTCCTGAGATGTTTGGGATGATTGATATCTCTCACCCTTATACCGGTCTTAGATATTCTTTCTCCCTGAGTGTGTTGTTCTCTCACCCAGTAACCGGTGTTTTAAAAACATGTCTCTCTTTGAGTTTATTACCCAGTAACCGATAATATCTCGTTGTTTCTTTCTCATCTGAGTCCTTTGTGGACATCCCCGTCTGAGTCTGGATTTTCATCCGAAGTATCCTTTGTGGATAGTTTTACTATATTGGCATATTCCCCAATACATGCATCTTTGCGTCAGCTCGAGTCTTTCCATTGATTTATTTTCATGCAATCCCTTCGTGTCTCCCAGCAAGTTCTTAAGTCGTGACCTGCTCAAGCATTTTTGCCCTTTTCCCCCAGAGTCTCTGTCTCCCTAGTGAGTGCATTACTCCTATGGGTTTTCAGTTTCTCCTGATTTCTTTTCCTTTGTGGCAATTATTCACCATGAATATTTTATTTTGCATACATACATTTGCATCATGAGGTCTCTTAGGGACCAAAATTCGTCTCTTTGTTATTATTTAAGCCCATTGTACCTCGTCGAGACGAAGATTTTAACCTTCATATCTCTGGCTAGAATGACATTAAATAGGGGCATCTATAAGACCCAAATTTTGACCCTAAGATCCCTCATGGCATCATATCATTGCTCATTGCATTGCCTCAAGGATCATAGCATGTGTGGCTCCTTTACCCTAGGGATGGGACTTCTCTGAGTTGTTTTGAGACCACCAAGCATGCTTGTATTGTATATTATTGCTTTTTTTTTATTTGTTTACTAACCAAAAGCACAAAAATATGTCACTAACTCTTTTTGTTTTGAAGCTCAAGTGAGCATGTGCTCCTATGCTCCTAGGAGGCTCCTAAGCTCAATGAAGTGGCTAGATGAAGATGAGAGCAAGCATGACAATGGTCCGTATTGAAGGAGAAGGGCGATCTAAAACGCAGCGAAATTTAAAATTTCTCCTTTAATGATCCTTACGAATGGGCATGATCAGTGATAGAAGTGTTACCTCTTGTGGCGATTGTAACCTTTGATGCAAATCTACGGAGCGATCACGAACGTTGAACAATGACAACGCCTTTACTCAGTCCACACGAATGGATTCCTTCAATCTCAGTGCTAGCTGCTACGAATGAAGGCTTTGAGTGAGATAGAGAGAGAGAGAAACGAAATTCCAACTACACAAATGCTTCTACACAAGGGTTCTATTTATAGAACCACTTGTGTGGGCTGCAAGCTAAAATGCCCACTCAAGTGTATGTGGCCCATATCTTATAATATGCCAAAATCACTTAAGCGCGTGGTACCTTACCATATTTCATATTCTGCTTAAGTACATCGTACCTTTACGATTTTCTACAATTCACTTAAGGACACCGTACATTACGGTATTCCTTAGTTACTCTATCTCTCATCAATCCGTCCTTTTGTGTGTGACCCTGTAGGTTTTCGCAATATTGGTAATTATATTAAATTACGTATTTAACATAATAAACAGTGAGCGGTATCTAGCAACACATCACTGCTACTTAAGACACGAAAATGTCATGTGATCTGACAAATCCTTCTGTTATAATAATTATGTGTATAATTACCCTTTTGCCCTTATGTCTATATTGAACACAAGGCATAGACCGTGGAGTATCCATCAACTGTCTTTATGGTCATCCAGTTACGGACAATGTTTGATCAGCAATAAGGCACTCGACTCTACATTTAGGGTCCATAGTGGTTTCAGGTCGAAGGGTGGTATACACCATTATCTCCATGAGAATAACTTATGACACTTTGCATAACATTCTATATAGTATTCTCATAGCGGGTCAATCCAGTATAAATATTACTCTTAATATTCATACCTATGTTTAAGACTTGATAACTCCTTCCATGAGATGTGATCATCAGTCTATAAACATAATAGTCTTCATGCTTTAATGTTATCCCACTTCACAATAAAGCTCGACTACAGATACTTTAAGAATAGTGTCCTTATGTTTAATGTGATCTGATGATTAAGTCATACTCGATACATTAAACGGACTAGCTATTCTAGGGACTTTATTAAACAAACATAATAAAGAAAAAACCTTTAATTATTAATAAATAATTCGATACAAGTACCAAAAGTATTGGCCTCTAGGGCTTACACCAACAATCTCCCACTAGCACTAGAGCCAATCAGGCATACCCCTAATGCCCATAGATCTAGTATGGCCATCATGCTTCTGTTGTACAAGAGGCTTTGTCAGTGGGTCAGCAATATTGTCAAGTGTAGGTACTCTGCATATTTTCACATCTCCTCTATCTATTATCTCTCGAATGAGGTGATAACGCCTAATTATGTGTTTGGATCGTTAGTGAGATCTAGGATCCTTAGATTGTGCGATAGCACCATTGTTATCACTAATGAACTTTTTGATCCAACAGCTTCCTTTGCTGCACTTGACGTAGAAATATCCTCGGCCTCAGTTGTAGAATCAACAATTGTATCTTGCTTTGAACTTTTCCAGCTCATAGCGCCACCGTTTAAGCAAAACACATAACCAGATTGCGATCTAAAGTCATCCTTATCTGTCTGGAAGATAACATCGGTGTATCCAATTACAGCCAACTCTTCCTAACCTCCATATATCCTGAATGAGTCCTTAGTCCTTCTCAAATACTTAAGTATATTCTTGACAGCTACCCAATGAGCAACACCAGGATCAGATTGGTACCTATTGGTTGCACCTAAAGCATAGGAGACATCTGGTCGAGTACATAACATGGCATACATGATAGATCCTATTGTAGATGTATATGGAATCTTATTCATGCGATCCCTTTCTTCCTTAGTTGAAGGGGATTGTGTTTTTAATAGACACATACCATGTTGCATAGTTATTATTCCTTTCTTGGAATTATGCATATTAAAGCGTCTCAGCATTTTGTCTATGTACGTACTCTGACTTAGGCCAAGAAATTTTTGTGATCTATCTCTATAGATTCTGATTCCTAATATATAGGCTGCTTCACCTAGGTCCTTCATAGAAAAGCATTTCCCCAACCATGACTTTACTTGTTGCAGGGTAGGGACATCGTTTCCAATGAGTAATATGTCATCTACATATAATACCAGGAAAATGATCATGCTCCCACTAACCTTCTTGTAGACACAAGGCTCATCTTCGTTCTTGATGAATCCATATTGTTTTACCGTTTCATCAAAACGAAGATTCCAAGTTCTGGAAGCTTGCTTCAATCCATAGATTGATCGTTGTAACTTACATATCTTTTGGGCTTCTTTTGGTATGTCAAATCCTTCAGGTTGTGTCATGTACACATCCTCAAGAAGATTCCCATTAAGGAAAGCAGTTTTGACATCCATCTGCCATATTTCATAATCATGATATGCAGCGATAGCAAGTAAAATCCGAACAGATTTAAGTATTGCAACTGGTGAAAAGGTTTCATCATAGTCAACCCCATGAATTTGTTTATATCCTTTTGCAACCAGTCTTGCTTTATAGGTATGTACCTTACCATCAATGTCAGTCTTCTTTTTGAAGACCCACTTGCATCCTATAGGGTTAACTCCTACAGGAGGCTCTACCAAGGTCTAAACTTGGTTTGTGTACATGGAATCCATTTCAGATTTCATGGCTTCTAGCCACTTCTCAGACTCGGGACCAGTTATGGCCTCTTGGTAGGTTACAGGCTCATCTTGATCCATGAGTAATACATCACCTTGATCAGTTATGAGATATCCATATCTCTCAGGTATGTGACGTATCCTGCTTGACCTACGCTGGTCTTGTTCTACTTGAGCAGGTTGCTCTTCCACAACTACTTGTATTTCCTGCTTTAATTCCTCCATAGGTGTATCGATGCTTTGTGATTCTTGAATTTCTTCAAGCTCTACTTTCCTCCCAATAATTCCTTTGGAAATAAAATCCTTTTCTAGGAAAACTCCAGTTCGAGCGACAAAAACTTTTCCCTCAGAAGGATTGTAGAAGTAATACCCTCTTGTTTCTTTAGGATACCCCACAAATAAGCATTTGTTAGATTTGGCTCAAGCTTAGTTGAAATTTGTCGTTTCACATAAACTTCGCAACCCCAAATCTTCATGTAATACATATGTGGTTTCTTACCACTCCATATCTCATATGGTGTCTTCTCAACCTTTTTGGATGGAACACGGTTAAGTGGGTAAGTTGCTGTCAATAGTGCATGTCCCCAAAAGGAGTTTGGAAGATCGGCGTGACTCATCATGGATCAGACCATGTCTAACAAGGTTCAATTTCTTCTCTCAAATACACCATTCCATTGGGGTGTTCCAGGAGGAGTAAGTCAGGATAGGATCCCACACTCTTTCAGATGGTCATCAAACTCTAGGCTTAAATACTCACCACCTCGATCTGATCGATGAGTTTTAATATTCTTACCTAGTTGGTTTTGTACTTCATTCTTGAATTCCTTGAACTTTTCAAAGGAGTCTGATTTGTGTTTCATTAAATACACATAACCATATCTACTGAAATCATCAGTGAATGTGATGAAGTACTGAAAACCTCCTCTGGCTGGTATGTTCAGTGGTCCACATACATCAGTATTGTAGCGGGGTACTCATTACCATTAGAGATATTGACTAAATCCAAGGTAAATCATACAAGTCGAGTCGCCACCGCACTTCTATTTATCCAAAGGAATGGTTAGAAAGCGAACAAAAACCTAATAGTTTTAACAAAAACTAGTAAAAGAAACAGAGATCTGGGTAAGGGGGTTAATTATGCAATGGGAAGGTGTTAGGCACCTAAAACATCCTAGGTACTCCTAGGGAGCCATTTTCACACTTGTTGCAAGGTTGTTGTTTTGTGAAAATTTTGTTTGTGCAAACATGATTGAAGAGATGAGAGGAGAATGTACAAGTTTATTTACATTTTGTGTTTGGATGGATAAACCCATTGCCTACGTACCATCTTATAAAAAGATTAGGATCAAAACCTCGTAGTTCGGGGTAAAATTCTTAAAAAAAGTTGGTGAATTGATTGGTCCAAAAGCCTTAAGGTCTTTTGTTATCAAAGGGAGAAAACTCAACCAAACCATAAATCCACCATGTGAGGATAGCTTCAACATGCTAGTGATGGGTTAACCCTATAATAAGCATGGAAGACTCATTTTCCATCACTAAGGATATAGGTGAGTATTACATCTACCACAAAGATAACTCAAACCTAATAGCTAAAGGTTATGGAAAATTTGATTAAGAAAGTGGGCATTGGAACCATAAAAAGAAATTTGAATGGGTTATATTTACCAATTAGAAGTATATACAAACATGATCAAAGTTGTCTTAAAGATTCAATTCAAAATAAGTGTTATGAAAAGGAAGTTTGAAAATCAAAAGCATAAGGCTTAGGTTTCTAATAGTTGAAAACAATGGTTAAATGTTTGCACAAAAAGTTTTGGCTTGGGTTAGAGTGGAGAGAAGAAGAAGAAGGGCTAAGTCCTAAGTAAAACAAAAAGGTGAGGGATAAAGAAATAAAACCACAATGGAGTTCCTCTCTTGAGATCATATTGATGATCCAAGTAGCTCCCCTCCTTATGAATAAGCAATCACAATAAAGCACAAGCAATCATCAAACAAGCCCCTTAAGAGATCCTCAATGTATCTTGTGTCTTTCACTTTGGATGAACATGGTAATGGTCCTCCAATTAAGCTCAAATGGAAACTCCTAGCACAAAAGCACACACATCAAAAGTTCCATGAAGTAAATCAAAAATGGACAAGAGTGAGTTTAGAGATTTGGTCCTTCTAATCCATCTTCATCATTAAGATCCTTTTACTCCAACTTTGCATAAGGAAAGTCCTAGAATCTAAGTCCAATTCTCCATTCTTTGCATAGGGAAAGTCCTAGAGACTAAGTCCATTTCTTTGCATTTGGTTCACAATAATCAAAACAAAACACAAGCACAATAATAATATACACAATTATGTGCTCAAGTGAGCAAAAGGCAAATGGCATTAACATAAACATGTGCTCAAGTGAGCAAAGAGAAAAACAAATGGATAATATGTGCAAGAATAGTAAATTGCATAAAAGTAAAGAGCAAAAAGTAAATGTTAATTGTTAATAGTTAGTGTTAGTAGTTAGTGTGCCATAAGGCAAATTTAGCGCTATGTTAAGCAATCATAATTGGACTTATGTAGAAGTCACAACTATCTGAGGCCGGTCAATAATAATGTAGGCAACAACACAAGTTAGAAGTCTTGATTAGTGAACCAAGTTCCAACAACTTGTCATGCTAAAAAAAGAAAAAGAGAATTGATCTTGTATTGGTTTAAGCCTTTTGCATGATTTAGCAAAACAACCTATCCTTAATGCAAAGCCATTCACTTGATCAATTCATCAAGATGAATTAAATTTGAATCAAGGAAGATTAAGTCTCCCTAATCAATGATAACTTATCAACCTTCAACTCATTGATCAAGAAGAAAGAAGAAGAAGAAGAAGATGGATAAGAGAAATGGAAATGGCAAAATTAAAGTGCATTAAATGAAATAACATGTACCAATCCACATATGTTGACCAATGGCATGGAAAGTCAAAGTCAAACAGTCAAAAACAGAAATAAGATGAAGATTGGAAGTCATGAAATTAACAAAAAAAAATTTGGCATTTTTTTTAACATTAAAATAAACTTGAATTGAAATAAAGAAAGGTCAAACTTCAAAATTACTTCAAATCAACCTTGAAAGGTCCAAGTAATTTATCCTAAGTTCAACAAGGTCAAACCAAGTTTAACAAAAAATCTCAGCATTTTTAAAAGTCATAAACTATTTTTAATCAATTAATAATGAATAAAAATAACCTAATTGAACTAAAATCTCAAATAAATCTCAAATCAATTTGAAAATTGATGAGAATATTTTTCATAGATTCATCATCATTCAAATAGGTTAGGAAAATATTTTTGTATTTTTTGAATATCAAAAACTATTTAAAATGAATTAAAAATAACCAGAAAAGAGAAAATTCACAAAAAATATCAAATGACAAAATAAAAAATATTAAAAATCAGAAATAGAAACTAGAATTTATTTGGAGACTAATGCAATTGGTCCCATAATTTTTGGATAAAAAATGAAAGAGATATTGATTTTAGAAAATGAAATGTAATTAAAAATGAAATAGAAAATAAAATCAGAATAAAAAAAAGGAAAAAACACGAGCCCTTGGATCTGAGCACATTAATTGAGCTGGCCCATTTCCACTAGTGTAGTCCACAGTCAATGCATCCACATGGAGCCATTAATTAGGTTATAACATTGAACGGATCAGATCGAATCTGGAAATGGAAATGCACGGCTGTGATTGGATCTGGAGTTGGGACAGCCATCGGAGCCACCGTCTTCTCCGGTGAGACCTCCAGTTCCGGTGAGAATTGCAGACATGGCAATCTCAACCAAATGGAGCGATCTATATACCTATCGAAAGAGGAAGTGATGTACATCACTCCTATACCATGCACTTCCACTCTAGATCCCTATAAATGGAGAAATCAGAGCTGGAAGTATGATGGTGTTCATCATGAACTTCATGTTTTTGCAAAATTGAAAGCACAATCAAATGCCTCTATTGAGAGGACTTCAGCCAGACCAAGGAACACAAGAAATAAGCAAAGATCAAAGAGTTTTGAAGAGAAACAGTTCTGTTATCCACCTTTGAAATGCAGGTCTTGAGAGCATGATTCTTCACAACCAAAGCTTGCAATGAGATCTAGTGATGAAGAGGAAGCAAGGCTGAGGAATTATAGGTCTGAAAATCAACCAAGGAAGTTGAAATTCAGATCTAAATTTTTAGAAGAAAAATTGAAATTCCTTTAGTGATTGCTATGGAGAGAATTCTGCAGCATTTCAGGTTGAATCAGGTTGAAGAATAGTGGAGCTGAGCACACTTATTTATAGCAAATGGCAAGGCAAACAAGGTGAATTCTCGTGTGCATGCATGAAGAGGGCCTCCATGCATGGGCCTGTACAGGCGCATGGAGGGCCCAAATCTTATTGGAATGGCAAGCTGAAGTCAATTTAAACTGAAATGGACGTGCAAGTGTGAAGTAATTGGAGTGTGCAATGAGTTTGAATCAAGTTTCCATAAATGCACCAAAATATTCCCTTCTTCGAAAATGCCATTTCCAACAATAGAACATGGCCTTGTGGGTAATGGTTGGAATGGTCTTGACATGAGGATCAATTGCTATGTTGAACAAAACTCCATTTGAAGTGTGGAAATTGGTGAATTATGAGTTTAAAGTGTGATGTGCAAAACATGTCAATGCAAGGTTTCCAAATTTGGCCAATGTTCAAGCCCTTATGTGTTGATGATGCAAGCCCCAAATGGAAATACTTCCAACATAAAAGTTATAGATCTTTTTAATACAATAGAAATGGACTTAAATTTTGCGTCATTTGGATTTTTGGTGAAAGAGTTATGGGCACTTGAAGTTGGACTTTATTGCCTTTTAATGCATTTGGTCAAAAAGGACCTATAATGTCTTGCATTATCACATGTATTTCCTTTGAGATTTTGAAATTTTGCTCAACATAACATTTGAAGTAGACATCTTGAGCTTTCCAATTCATTTGATCCCACCCCAAAATCATAAAAAATGAATGGGTTATGTCCTTGGGAAGTTGATCCAGAATTAGGGTTTCAGTCAAAATGACCTATAATGTATTGGAATGGGAGATGATCTTCCAAGCTTCAAATAAATTTTTGATGAACATGAAAGTTGTTCATATCGTCCTTAAGAAAATTTATTCTTTTGGAACCATCTCCATTTGACCAACACATAAAAAGTTAGGTCTTAGTGCATTTCAAAATAGTCAGATGAATTGACTGATCAACTTCTCAAGTCCACAACTCATATCTTGATGAATTGATGATTGAGGGCACTCAAATAAGTTCAAATATGCATGAAATGATGAATTAAAGAACTTCCCTTGATTGTATTTGATCATGGGCTGAGGTTGCTTCATGAGCAAGGCATTGAGATGCATAGATGAATTAGGGTTTCTTGAAGAACAAGACCTCAAACCCTTTGACTTGATTTGATCAAGATGATGAATTGAGATGCTAGGGAAGCATGTTTGATGGATTAGATCTTTGGGAACCATTACCATCCTTGCTATCTATTCCTCTTGACCATGTCTCTGCACAGATGATCTTCTTGAAGCTTTGGACCTTGTGATTGCTTAAGCTACAAACAAAAGATGTTAGTGACATATTTTTGTGCTTTTGGTTAGTAAACAAAATAAGAAAAGCAATGATATACAATTCAAACATGCTTGGTGATCTCCAACCACTCACAAGAGGTCCCACCCAAAGGCAAAGGGAACCAAGATGCTAATGATCCTTGAGGCAATGCAAGTGCAATGTTATGATGCCATGAGGGATCTTAGGGACAAAATTAGGGTCTTACAGATTCCCCTATTTAAGGTTATTCTAACCGGAGAAGTGAAGGTTAAAGTCTTCGTCTTGACGGGGTAGAATGGGCTTAAATAATAACAAAGAGACGAATTTTGATCCCTAAGAGACCTCATGATGCAGATGTATGCATGCAAATAATAAAACTCTGTGGGGATATGCGTCCACAAAAGAAAAGAAATCCGGAGAAACTGAAAATCCAAAGGAGTAATACACCCACTAAGGAGACAAAGACTCTGAGGGGAGTAAAAGGGTAAAATTGCGTGAGCAGGTCATGACTAGAGACATGATGAGAGACACAGAGAGAATCCACGAAATGAATCAATGGAAAGACTCAAGCTGACTCGAAGATGCATGTATTGGGGAATACGCCAATACAGCCAAAATTATCCATAATGGATACTTCGGATAAAAATCCAGAATCAGGTGAGAATGTCCACTAACGACTTAGCTGAGGAAGATCCCAACAGCACTCTCCTAGGGAAGCAAGGGGATGAGGTATTACCGGTTACTGGGTAATAAGCTCAAAGAGACGTGTGGTCTGCACATCGGTATAAGGGTGAGAGAACAACACGCTTGGGAAGAATGAATATCTAAGACCGGTATAAGGGTGATAAATATCAATCGACCGAATCATCTGAGGAAGACCTAAAAGGTATATCTCAACTCAGGAAAATCTGACTTCACAGGGGACAAAAAGTCATAATAGGGAGCAGAAGGAAGGAACACCAGGGATGCCAGTTACTAGGCATATAATAGGTGACCTACCAAAGCGTGAATTGGGGAATATTCTCAAAACACTTATCATCCAAAAAGAGGGCCGAAAAGCAAACTCAATTATGGGATGGACATTCGATTCCAAAACAGGGATACGAATCTTACTCAACTGGGGAAGAACAAGAGGCTTCGACCAAAGAGTGCATGAGATATATTATCTATTACCGTCAGAACGTAGATAATATACTCGCATGGAAGATTATCCACAACCGGTTACTGGGTTAATAAAGGATAAATCGACCGACAAAGAGAAAGGCATCGGGGCCCGAAACTAGGTATATAATGATAACCAATCAAGGGGAGCAACAAACATTACCGACAACCGGTATGAAAGATGACTTGCTGGGGATAAAATTGCCTAATCAGAGCAATTATCCAAAAGAATGAGGGAATATCTCCACCGAATATTGGATAATGATAACCGTCAAGGAGGGGATTACATCTATCGGATATTGGGTAAAAAACCACGGAAGAGTAACCGTCATCGATTAGGATGAACAAGGAGGTTAACTCTACAAAGGGGAGAAAACAAGGGACAACTACCGGTATAAGGGTAGAAAAACACAGACTCCGCCGGGGATGAGATGAATGATTACTGATTGCTGAGCAATTATTCATTCATACAACGGGGAAGCACAGGAAACAGTCACAAGAGGCCAATTTAGGGCCAAGCCAAAGAGGTAAATTGAATCAAGACTCGTCCTAGTGAGGATATAACTTAATAGGGAAACCCATACCAATATATGTGTTGGGAGGAAGCGAAAACAACCGTCGTCCACGAGGATATAACTCAGTGGGGAGTGCGGAAGGAAAGATAAACACTTTCTGCTTAATGGGCTGACTCTATATTGGGGGATCAGACACCGACATCTGCTTGGGAAATGTATTACCAACTAGCAGAGGAATACAAACACAAATATATGACAAAGAATGCAATATGAATATCCGAATGTTTGAAAATTATATGCACACATGCGTGGTTTATGTATGATGAATGCTGCCAACAGACATCTCTGGCACAATCATCTCCAAGGAAATAAGCACACAAACATCCGGTACTACATCTCAAGAGAGAAAGCCTGATTCAACAGAGAGTATCCAATTTGCCGGAGATCAGAGATACCAGGAAGCAACGAAGTCTCTGTAGGGGATGAATCATCAGTTAATCCGGCTGGGGACAAGAGTTACAAGGGGATCACATCCGCCACATAAGTAACTCTACTGGGGAGTCTATCCGAGGGATAAAGGGATTTTAGGGGATCAACCACCAGGTATCGTACCCACCAAGGAGATCACATCTGCTGAGGAGGAAAGGTCACTACTCTGCTGAAGGGAAGAGAAGTGAACATCTCATCAAGCACTCCACTCAGTAGGATAAGCCTCGAAAGGCTCTAGAGGAAGAAGATACAGTCATGCCAGGAATATGAACAAATGTCTTACCCTGTTGGAGATCATACCATCCTTGGGAGAGCATTGAGGATCTCCTAAGTATCCTTTCGTCATTGTGAATGTTCATTTTGTTTAAAAACAAGTTATGAAAAATTCATTTTTTCAAAACAATGATATTTTCTCCATTAAAAGCATGCCAAAACATTTGTTGAATAGAAACAAATAAGAGGGCAAATAATTGGATAAAAGGCTTGAATTTATTTGATGGAATGGTGGTCTGCAAATGGCAAGACTCCATAGATCTTTACAAATTTGAAATTTGTGATATATATTGGAAAATGGCTACATTGAACATAATGACCATTTCTCCACCAATTCTGAATTTGATGTATTCGAAGCTTCAGTTGATGACGAATGAGCCAAAATCTCTGACGGATGACAGTTGTAGAACAAAGTCTTGTCAGGATGCAGTTACTTGCCAAATCCCTAATTTTTGCCTAGATTGCCCCAGGATGAGGTACTCAATCTAGCGGGATACCAATATTCATTTTTTTTATGTCTCTAACTTTTGCCTGGACCGCCCTTTCGGGTTTTCAATCCACCGAGACGCTCATTTTTGCCTAAGCCGCCCTTTCGGGTTTTCAACTTAGCGAGTTATTCTGTTTTTATTTCTAGGCGAAGTATTTCTTGACTGCATCTGAATTCACAGGACGAGTGAAATCCTCCCCATCCATAGTTGTAAGCATCAAAGCACCGCCTGAAAAGGCTCTCTTAACAACATATGGACCTTCGTAATTTGGAGTCCACTTGCCCCTGGAATCGGGCGCGAAAGACAAGACTTTCTTGAGCACAAGGTCACCTTCTCGAAACACACGAGGCTTGACCTTCTTATCGAAGGCTTTCTTCATTCTTTGTTGATATAATTGACCATGGCATATGGCAGTCAATCTCTTTTCTTCTATCAAATTCAGTTGGTCATAACGACTATGAACCCATTCAGCATCAGTCAACTTGGCTTCCATCAAGACTCTCATTGATGGGATCTCCACCTCTACCGGGAGTACAACCTCCATGCCATAAACAAGAGAGAAAGGGGTTGCCCCTGTTGAAGTGCGGACAGATGTACGATATCCATGTAAAGCACATGGCAACATCTCATGCCAATCCTTATACGTGACAACCATCTTCTGGATAATCTTCTTGATATTCTTATTAGCAGCTTCAACAGCCCCATTCGTCTTGGGTCTATAAGGAGAAGAATTATGATGCGTGATCTTGAACTCACTACACAGCTCTTCCATCATTTTGTTGTTCAAGTTAGATCCATTATCAGTAATGATCTTATCTGGCACACCATAACGGCATATGAGTTGATTCTTGATAAACTTCACGACCACCTGCCTGGTCACATTTGCATATGACGCCGCTTCAACCCATTTAGTGAAGTAATCAATTGCTACGAGAATAAATCTGTGACCGTTGGACGCTTTCGGCTCTATCATGCCAATCATGTCGATTCCCCACATAGAGAAAGGCCATGGTGATGAAATCACATTCAGAAGTGTCGGGGGAATATGAATCTTATCCGCATAAATCTGACACTTGTGGCATTTCTTCACATATTTGCAGCAGTCAGACTCCATTGTCAGCCAATAGTAGCCTGCTCTTAATATCTTTCTAGCCATGGCATGCCCATTTGAATGAGTACCAAATGAACCCTCACGGACCTCAGTCATTAACAGGTCTGCTTCGTGTCTATCCACGCATCTGAGCAGAACCATGTCAAAATTCCTCTTATAAAGCACATCGCTATTGAGGTAGAAACTGGCAGATAGTCTCCTCAAAGTCTTTCTATCTTTCACAGATTCCCCAGGCGGGTAAACTTGGTCCTGAAGGAAGCACTTGATGTCATAGTACCATGGCTTATCATCTTTCACTTCTTCTACCGCAAACACATGAGTTGGTCTGTCCAAGCGCATCACGGTGATATTGGGAACTTCATTCCAAAGTTTGACCACAATCATCGAAGCAAGTGTAGCAAGAGCGTCTTCCATCCGATTCTCATCTCGAGGGATATGATGGAAGTCAACCTCAGTAAAGAACATTGAAATCCTCCTCGCATAATCTCTATATGGAATGAGACCAGGCTGATTTGTTTCCCATTCACCCTTAATCTGATTGACGACGAGGGCCGAATCACCATAAACATCCAGTTGCTTGATCCTTAGATCAATGCATTCCTCCAATCCCATAATGTAGGCCTCATACTCAGCCATATTATTCGTGCATTTGAAAGTTAGCCTTGCTGTAAAAGGAATGTGTGTGCCCTGAGGAGTAATAATCACTGCCCCAATACCATTTCCATACTGATTTACAGCGCCATCGAACACCATACTCCATCTGGAACCAGGCTTTGGCCCTTCATCGAGTGTAGGCTCATCGCAATCTTTCATTTTCAAATACAGAATCTCCTCATCCAGGAAGTCATACTGAACTGACTGATAATCCTCGATCGGTTGATGTGCCAAGTGGTCAGCCAAGATACTACCTTTAATAGCCTTTTGAGCTCGATATTCAATGTCATACTCAGATAACAACATCTGCCAACGGGCAATCCTCCCTGTTAAAGCAGGCTTCTCAAAGATATACTTGATTGGATCCATTCTGGATATCAACCAGGTCGTATGATTTATCATATACTGGCGTAAGCGCTTAGCAGCCCAAGCCAAAGCACAGCATGTCTTCTCAAGCATCGAGTATCGAGACTCACAATCAGTGAACTTTTTACTCAGGTAGTAAATAGCATATTCTTTCTTTCCTGATTCGTCTTGCTGACCAAGGACACAACCCATCGAATCTTCAAGAACAGTCAGATACATGATCAGAGGTCTTCCTTCTACGGGCGGAGATAGAATCAGAGGTTCAGACAGATACTCTTTAATATTGTCGAAAGCTTTCTGGCAATCCTCGGTCCAATCGTGGGACTGATCTTTCTGGAGGAGCTTGAATATCGACGCACATGTGGCAGTCATGTGGGATATGAATCTGGAAATATAGTTCAAGCGGCCAAGAAAACCTCAAACTTGCTTCTCAATTTTGGGCGCAGGCATCTCTTGTATTGCTTTGACCTTGGCAGGATCAACTTCAATACCTCTTTCACTGACAATAAAGCCCAATAACTTGCCAGAACGGACTCCAAATGTACACTTGTTGGGATTCAGACGAAACTTGTACTTCCTTAAACGCTGAAAAAGCTTCAACAACTGCTTTACATGTTCAACTTCCGTTCTTGACTTAGCAATCATATTATCAACATACACCTCAATCTCCTTGTGCATCATATCATGAAACAAGGTGGTCATAGCTCGTTGATACGTGGCTCCGACGTTCTTCAAACTGAAGGGCATCACTCGATAACAGAATGTTCCCCAAGGTGTGATGAATGTTGTCTTCTCCATATCCTCGGGTGCCATTTTGATCTGATTATATCCGGAAAATCCGTCCATAAATGAGAAGACATTGAATTTAGCTGTATTATCTACCAACATATCAATGTGTGGTAGAGGAAAATCATCTTTCGGACTAGCTTTATTCAAGTCCCTATAGTCCACACACATTCGGACTTTTCCATCTTTCTTAGGCACGGGCACAATATTGGCCACCCATTGAGGATATGTAGAAGTCACCAGAAACCCTAGATCAATTTTCTTCTGCACTTCCTCTTTGATCTTCACTGCCATATCAGGACGAGTCCTTCTGAGCTTCTGCTTCACAGGCACGCACTCCGGCTTCAAGGGCAAGAAATGTTGCACAATATCAGTATCTAGACCTGGCATGTCTTCATATGACCATGCAAAGACATCAACATATTCTCGTAGCAGTTCAATCAACCCCTTCTTAACAGATTCTTCCAGGAGTGCACCAATCTTTACTTCACGAACAGAATCCTCAGACCCCAAGTTGACTGTTTCCAGATTCTCAAGGTGCGGCTGAATGATCTTCTCTTCATGCTCAAGTAAACGGGTAATCTCATCAGGAATCTCTTCAACCTCATCTTCTTCCGCCTCAAATACAGGGAATTCAAAGTTGGGAGATGGTGTTGGGTCATTATGTTCAATGGGTTTGATCAACTTGCATAATGATTTTGGATATGAAAAGCTTTAGAATTCAAACAAGGCAAATCATTATGCAGATGAAAAGATTGATTTTATTCTTATTATTTTAGGTTTTATGTGATCACCAATTTCGTGCAAAAAGCAAAAAGGGAAAATAATTGGAAAAACAAACATTTAACATGAATTTATCGAATGAAAATATCATTGTATTAATGCGCCAACAATGTCATCACTCCTCCTTTTGGCATGGGAGGAGGGTTTTCTAAACACAATGAACATTACTTTGACTTATGGATAACTGTTGGAATATCCACAGCGGCCCAATTATTACAGATTCCCCTAGGGATGATGAAGTTGCCAAAATCCTCTATATCTTCTTCCAGAATGGCAACAGCTTCTTCATCTTGACTGGTGTGGATGTACCCTCCACTCTTGAACAGCCCTTGTGCGTTGAAAACCCCAGATGAATAACCTATGTCAGCCCGAGACTTGTTGTCTTCTAGCTCAATCATCTTCCCTAAACCAGCAGTTGCACCACACTCAATGGACAACTTCGCATCTTTATAGGAAGCAAATGACAGAGTTCTCTTCTCAATAGGCTCAACAATAGACAAAGCTTGGAAAGGAGTTCCAACTTCATCCTCAGCATCTATATATGAGAAAGAAGACAAGTGGCTAACCATGAGAGCCTTTTCTCCCCCTACCACCACCAGCTTCTTATTCTTCACAAATTTCAATTTCTGGTGTAGGGTGGATGTCACGGCGCCTGCCTCGTGAATCCATGGTCTGCCTAAGAGACAGTTGTATGATGGGTGAATGTCCATAACCTGGAAGGTAATCTGGAAATCACTTGGTCCGATCTTGATTGGGAGGTCAACTTCCCCAATCACAGTTTTACGCGACCCATCGAAGGCCTTCACAACTACTCCACTCTGCCTCATGGGAGGCCCTTGATATGATAGTTTTGAGAGAGTGGACTTTGGCAATACGTTTAGTGATGACCCAGTGTCCACCAGCACATTGGACATGGCGTCGTCTTTGCAGTTCATAGATATATGTAATGCCAAGTTGTGGTCTCTTCCCTCCTCGGGGAGATCAGAGTCACAGAAACTCAAATTGTTACAAGCAGTAATGTTTTCAACAATGTTATCGAACTGTTCTATTGTGACATCATGATCTACATATGCCACATCCAAAACCCTCTGCAGAGCCTCTCGGTGCGGTTTTGAATTCAACAGCAATGATAACACCGATATCTTGGATGGCATTTGTAGAAGCTGGTCTACAACATTGTACTCGCTTTTCTTGATGAGCTTCAGCATCTCATCACAGTCTTCTTTCACATTGCCACTTGGGACAACAGAAGCAGGAGTTATCAATGTAGAGGAGGGCTTAACAACATGTGCCGGATTCGGAGTGCTCACAACATTCCCAATCGGGCGTTCAACAAAATCAGCACTAGCCTAGGGCTTAGGAGGTGCTGAAAACACACGACCGCTGCGGGTCAGACCACTAACATCCGCAATGTTAACAACAGAGGAAGATGGTAAGGAGACTTCTTTCCCACCTTCTACCGCGACAGCATTGTAGCGATAGGGAATTGCTTTTTTGGAAGAGTATGGTACTGGTCCGACCGGCTTAATGATCAATGCAGGAGAGACCTTCTGCTTGCTACCATCATACTTGATGATAACATGTTCGGGAATCCGAAACACTAGAGAAATTAAGTTGACTTCGGGCTCATCCTCATCAACATTTCTGTTCTGAAGGATCTCAATAACTCCTTCGTCCAGCATTACTTGAACATCTTTGCGCACCTGGCGACAACCTCTTTGATTGACAGAACAGACTCTGCATCTATCGTGGTCATGCTCATAATGACTATACTCACATAGAAAACGATGCATCTCGACCAGAGATTGTCGAATATGACTGACATATTTGACTTTGTACTTGCCAGGGCAGCCCTGGACCATGTTGACAGATTTCCCATGCTCGGGCAATGGGTTCTTCTTCACGTTAGGACCTACGTCCTTGAAACACAGAATTCCACACCTCACAAAGTCTTGAACCTTGGTCTTCAAAGGGTAACAATTTTCCACATCGTGCCCGGGAGCACTAGAATGATAAACACAATGTAATTCGGGCTTATACCACCACTAGGTGTTAGCAGGTATAACCGGTGGATCTCTCGGAGTAATCAACTTCCTCTCTATCAAAGAGGGATATAATTCTGCATACGTCATTGGAATAGGATCGAAGGTGACCCTTTTTCTCTCGTAACTCATGCTGGTTTGATTACTGTTTCGAGGCTGGTAGGCCTGCTGTTGCGGACGGTGCTGCTGATGCTGATATTGCGGATGTGGTTGCTGATTGCTGTTATGCTGTTGGTACTGCTGGTTAGTGGCAGGACGCACAGTCTTCCTCCTCACAGAGGGTCTTCTTGGTTTCATATGGGAGGTCACAACATGTGCCTCTCCATCTTTCTTCTTCGCAAACGCCCCATATCGTTTGGCAGAAGAACCTTCTTCTCTGGTCAGACGTCCTTCTCTAACCCCTTCTTCTAGACGCATCCCCATATTCACCATCTCGGTGAAGTCAGAAGGAGCGCTAGAAATCATCCGCTCGTAATAAAAAAAACTTAAGGTCTTCAAAAAGATCTTAGACATCTCTTTCTCTTCTAGCGGAGGCACGATCTGTGCTGCTACCTCTCGCCACCTCTGGGCGTACTCTTTAATTGTTTCCTTGTCCTTCTAGGACATGGCTCTCAATTGATCCCTATCGGGAGCCATATCCACATTGTACATGTACTGCTTGACGAAGGCCTCGCCAAGATCGTTGAAGGATTGGATGTTCGCACTGTCTAAACCCATATATCGACGCAGAGCGGCACCGGACAGACTGTCCTGAAAATAGTGGATGAGCAATTGGTCGGTGTCGGTCTGAGTCGACATTTTCCTGGCATACATGACCAGGTGGCTGAGAGGACAAGTATTTCCCTTGTATTTTTCAAAGTCAGGGACCTTGAATTTTACAGGGATCTTTACGTTGGGAACCAAGCAGAAATCGGCAGCAGACTTGCCGAAAAGATCCTTCCCTCTGAGATTTTTCAATTCCTTGCGAAGCTCAAGAAATTGATCATTCATAGCGTCCATCTTCTCATAGACATCTGGGCCTTCAGATGGCTCAGAATGATAGATGGTGTCGTCTACCCTGGGCAAAGTATGCATGACAGGAGGAGGAACAGCAAGGACCGGGCTAGATGTCGGCATAGAAGCAAAGGTAGGAGCAGGACCCTCGGGCATGAAATTAGGAGGCATCCCCAACGGGAACCCGGCTGGCATGGCCGCTGGAGCAAAATGTGCACTGGCTGCAGGCACAGTCGAGGAGACAATCTCAAAGATGACTGTCCTCTGGGGAGGAGTTGAAGGTGTCGAAGAAGACTGGCTTTGGGCAGCCAAGAATGATTTCATCAAGGTACTTAATCTGGCCACTTCCTCTTTCAGCTCGTGGTTCTCTTGTTCCAGATGATCCATCAGTCTTGAAATGTTGGCTCTGGTGTAGTACCGGTGAGTCAGCATGTCTTCAAAATAAATGAAGAACACAGAGTTAGACCAAAGGACAAGAAGCCGGGAACAAAACCTGGTTATGCACATGATGCATGTAATGCTTGTGCATATGATTTGTTTTTTATTTCAAAGGAACTCTAGGGCTTTATTTGCAAATTTTGGAAATATTAGATATTTATCACATATGGAAATATCTCATCAGATAATATCGGGAAAGAAGTACAGCATTGTCAATCATATACAAGAGAAAAGGAAAATAATCATCCTATGGATCCCTAGAAACAATCATCTAAAGCTCGGGACACAGGAAGATAGGATGCACGAAGTCTCTTCACCTCCCTCTCGTAGGCTGCCTCCATATCTGCCTTCTCCTTGGCGAGTCGATCGTACTTCCTTTTCCAAAACTTGGAAGACTGAGGAAGTAGATAGGTCCACGCATCATTAGGATCATCAATAACTTGATGCTTGAGGAACTCAATCAAAGCATCCTTCTCCTTGATCTGCTGAAGCAACTCTTCCCTTTCACGGATCCAGGCACGTGATCGGTCTTCGTCTCTCACATGTACCAAGAAGAGGTACATTGGAGAATTCACCACAAGAGTCGATAATCTGCACACCATCATACACACGGTTGTACCAAGAGATATCATCATTAGTGAGAGACATAAGTCTCGTGGACCACCGTAGACATCCCTTGTTCTCCTTGAAGGCGACTGTCTGTGGTAAGTGAGGAATAAACCACTTATACAACAGAGGCAAACAACACACAATGGCGCCACCACCCTTTGCATTCCTCATATGCAAAGAGAAATAGGTATCACCCAACAGAGTCGGAACAAGATTAAGAGTAGAGAAAATCCTAATAGCGTTCACATCCATAAACTTGTCGATGTTGGGGAACAATACCAATCCATAGATGAGAAGTACAAATATGGCCTTAGAGGCATCCGCACTCATGGCCTTCCCACATACAGTAGCTTGAGCAATGAGGAACTCAGAAGGGAGACCTTAAATTCCACCTTTGGTAGTCATATGAGCACCAACCAGAGATTCATCTATGTGTAGCATGTCAACTATCTCTTGAGAAGTAGGAATACTCTCTAAGCCACTGAACGGCAACTGGTCTAGAATAGGTATACCCACAAGATAGGCATACTCCTCAAGGGTAGGTAAAAGCTGGAAATCCGGAAACGTGAAGCAACGATACAAGGGATCATAAAACTGCACCAATACACTCATCAACCCTTCATCCACCTGAGTAGTCAGAAGAGGAAGAAGCTTTCCAAAACGAGCCTTGAAACCCAAGGATCTAATACATAGGATGTCAAATACCTTAACTCCTTCAAATCTAGTTGCTTGAAACTATACTTATTTGTATTCCTTCTTTGTCTTTCCATGTCTGAAAATTTTGCAAATAAACCCCTTAAGTTCCTTGACAATTTTCTTCATTATTGATTATATAGATGCAAATGAGTGCATGAATGCATGAATGCAACAATCACACTCAAGGATCAAGCAAAGCACACCAAACAAAGGTCATGGGATGGATCATGTTATCCTTAATATCAATCATCCATTTTGGTGGATTATGGCTTACACCTTATCTACACCCAAGTTCCATTGATATTAAGGATACATGAACGGATCAACCATGAATCAAGAGTTTGTTGCAAGTCACGAGCATGGAGTCTCGGTTAAGAACCACCCAAAGGGAGTGTACTAGGGTTTAAACCTGCCAAACATGTTCTACAAGAGGTTCCCATAGTCGTCATCCCATCTTTCGGATATTATCGGATAAACGACTACTCGTATTCCAAAAATATTCTCAAGAGAGACTCTTATGAGTGTAGTATCGCGTAACAATCGTATCAAATCTTACACTTGAACGACTTCCGCACTACATCCTAAGAATAGGCCAATATGGGCTTGGTAAACTAAGGTCCTTGGCTTCTAAGGTCTATATTGGAAAGAGTAATGTCTAACCACAACTTACTTGTGTGACATTATTGATCCCAACATGACCTCCACCAAGTGAATGGACTTGCAAGTCAACTTGGTAAGGAATAACTCCACACAAGTCGCCAAGACTACGCCATTCTCCTATCTTAAGTGCACTCGAGTCCGGGTATAGAACTCATCTCACAAAGATCACCAAGCATACAAGGAATTAATATCAAGCAATTCAATCATTACATACAATACAATAATCCCAAATTGCACAAAAATATGTCACAAGACAAATACAATACAACAAGCATGAAAAGTTGGCAAAACCCACTAGGCAAATATCCCCAGCAGAGTCGCCACTTTTCTGTAGCGGGGTATTCGTTACCATTAGAGATATTGAACAAAAACTTAATAGTTTTAACAAAAACTAGTAAAAGAAACAGAGATCTGGGTAAGGGGGTTGGTTATGCAATGGGAAGGTGTTAGGCACCCAAAACATCCTAGGTACTCCTAGGGAGCCCTTTTCACACTTGTTGCAAGGTTGTTGTTTTGTGAAAATTTTGTTTGTGCAAACATGATTGAAGAGATGAGAGGAGAATGTACAAGTTTATTTACATTTTGTGTTTGGATGGATAAACCCATTGCCTACGTACCATCTTATAAAAAGATTAGGATCAAAACCTCATAGTTCGGGGTAAAAATCTTAAAAAAAGTTGGTGAATTGATTGGTCCAAAAGCCTTAAGGTCTTTTGTTATCAAAGGGAGAAAACTCAACCAAACCACAAATCCACCATGTGAGGATAACTTCAACATGCTAGTGAGGGGTTAACCCTATAATAAGCATAGAAGAGTCATTGTTCATCACTAAGGATATAGGTGAGTATTACATCTACCACAAAGATAACTCAAACCTAATAGCTAAAGGTTATGGAAAATTTGATTAAGAAAGTGGCCATTGGAACCACAAAAAGAAATTTGAATGGGTTATATTTACCAATTAGAAGTATATACAAACATGGTCAAAGTTGTCTTAAAGATTCAATTCAAAATAAGTTTTATGAAAAGGAAGTTTGAAAATCAAAAGCATAAGGCTTAGGTTTCTAATAGTTGAAAACAATGGTTAAATGTTTGCACAAAAAGTTTTGGCTTGGGTTAGAGTGGAGAGAAGAAGAAGAAGAAGGGCTAAGTCCTAAGTAAAACAAAAAGGTGAGGGATAAAGAAATAAAACCACAATGGAGTTCCTCTCTTGAGATCATATTGATGATCCAAGTAGCTCCCCTCCTTTGGAATAAGCAATCATAATAAAGCACAAGCAATCATCAAACAAGCCCCTTAAGAGATCCTCAATGTATCTTGTGTCTTTTACTTTGGATGAACATGGTAATGGTCCTCCAATTAAGCTCAAATGGAAACTCCTAGCACAAAAGCACACACATCAAAAGTTCCATGAAGTAAATCCAAAATGGACAAGAGTGAGTTTAGAGATTTGGTCCTTCTAATCCATCTTCATCATTAAGATCCTTTTACTCCAACTTTGCATAAGGAAAGTCCTAGAATCTAAGTCCAATTCTCCATTCTTTGCATAGGGAAAGTCCTAGAGACTAAGTCCATTTCTTTGCATTTGGTTCACAACAATCAAAACAAAACACAAGCACAATAATAATATACACAATTATGTGCTCAAGTGAGCAAAAGGCAAATGGCATTAACATAAACATGTGCTCAAGTGAGCAAAGAGAAAAACAAATGGATAATATGTGCAAGAATAGTAAATTGCATAAAAGTAAAGAGCAAAAAGTAAATGTTAATTGTTAATAGTTAGTGTTAGTAGTTAGTGTGCCATAAGGCAAATTTAGCGCTATGTTAAGCAATCGTAATTGGACTTATGTAGAAGTCACAACTATCTGAGGCCGGTCAATAATAATGTAGGCAACAACACAAGTTAGAAGTCTTGATTAGTGAACCAAGTTCCAACAACTTGACATGCCAAAAAAAGAAAAAGAGAATTGATCTTGTATTGGTTTAAGCCTTTTGCATGATTTAGAAAACAACCTATCCTTAATGCAAAGCCATTCACTTGATCAATTGATCAAGATGAATTAGATTTGAATCAAGGAAGATTAAGTCTCCCTAATCAATGCTAACTTATCAACCTTCAACTCATTGATCAAGAAGAAAGAAGAAGAAGAAGAAGAAGAAGAAGAAAAAGAAGAAGAAGAAGAAGAAGAAGATGGATAAGAGAAATGAAAATGGCAAAATTAAAGTGCATTAAATGAAATAACATGTACCAATCCACATATGTTGACCAATGGCATGGAAAGTCAAAGTCAAACAGTCAAAAACAGAAATGAGATGAAGATTGGAAGTCATGAAATTAACAAAAATATTTTTGCATTTCTTTTTAACCTTAAAATAAACTTGAATTAAAATAAAGAAAGGTCAAACTTCAAAATTACTTCAAATCAACCTTGAAAGGTCCAAGTAATTTATCCTAAGTTCAACAAGATCAAACCAAGTTTGACAAAATTTCAGCATTTTTAAAAGTCATAAACTATTTTTAATCAATTAAAAATGAATAAAAATAACCTAATTGAACTAAAATCTCAAATAAATCTCAAATCAATTTGAAAAATGATGAGAATATTTTTCATAGATTCATCATCATTCAAATAAGTTAGGAAAATATTTTTGTATTTTTTGAATATCAAAAACTATTTAAAATGAATTAAAAATAACCAGAAAAGAGAAAATTCACAAAAAAATATCAAATGACAAAATAAAAAATATTAAAAATCAGAAATAGAAACTAGAATTTATTTGGAGACTAATGCAATTGGTCCCATAATTTTTGGATAAAAAATGAAAGAGATATTGATTTTAGAAAATGAAATGTAATTAAAAATGAAATAGAAAATAAAATCAGAATAAAAAAAAGGAAAAAACACGAGCCCTTGGATCTGAGCTCATTAATTGAGCTGGAAGATCTAAGGATCCACAAGCGCGCGCCTAGTGTAGTCCACAGTCAATGCAACCACATGGAGCCATTAATTAGGTCATAACATTGAACGGATCAGATCGAATCTGGAAATGGAAATGCACGGCTGTGATTGGATCTGGAGTTGGGACGGCCACCGGAGCCACCGTCTTCTCCGGTGAGACCTCCAGTTCCGGTGAGAATTGCAGACATGGCAGTCTCAACCAAATGGAGCGATCTATATACCAATCGAAAGAGGAAGTGATGTACATCACTCCTATACCATGCACTTCCACTCTAGATCCCTATAAATGGAGAAATCAGAGCTGGAAGTATGATGGTGTTCATCATGAATTTCATATTTTTGCAAAATTAAAAGCACAAATCAAATGCCTCTATTGAGAGGACTTCAGCCAGACCAAGGAACACAAGAAATAAGCAAAGATCAAAGAGTTTCGAAGAGAAACAGTTCTGTTATCCACCTTTGAAATGCAGGTCTTGAGAGCACGATTCTTTACAACCAAAGCTTGCAATGAGATCTAGTGATGAAGAGGAAGCAAGGCTGAGGAATTATAGGTCTGAAAATCAACCAAGGAAGTTGAAATTCAGATTTGAATTTTTAGAAGAAAAATTGAAATTCCTTTAGTGATGGCTATGGAGAGAATTCTGCAGCATTTCAGGTTGAATCAGGTTGAAGAATAGTGGAGCTGAGCACACTTATTTATAGCAAATGGCAAGGCAAACAAGGTGAATTCTCGTGTGCATGCATGAAGAGGGCCTCCATGCATGGGCCTATACAGGCGCATGGAGGCCCCAAATCTTATTGGAATGGCAAGCTGAAGTCAATTTACACTGAAATGGACGTGCAAGTGTGAAGTAATTGGAGTGTGCAATGAGTTTGAATCAAGTTTCCATAAATGCACCAAAATATTCCCTTCTTCGAAAATGCCATTTCCAACAATAGAACATGGCCTTGTGGGTAATGGTTGGAAAGGTCTTGACATGAGGATCAATTTATATGTTGAACAAAACTCAATTTGAAGTGTGGAAATTGGTGAATTTTGAGTTTAAAGTGTGATGTGCAAAACATGTCAATGCAAGGTTTCCAAATTTGGCCAATGTTCAAGCCCTTCTGTTTTGATGATGCAAGCCCCAAATGGAAAAACTTCCAACATAAAAGTTGTATATATTTTCAATATAATCAAAATGGACTTAAATTTTGCATCATTTGTATTTTTGGTAAAAGAGTTATGGGCACTTGAAGTTGGACTTTTTTGCCTTTTAATGCATTTGGTCAAAAAGGACCTATAATGTCTTGCATAATCACATGTATTTCCTTTGAGATTTTGAAATTTTGCTCAACATAACATTTGAAGTAGACATCTTGAGCTTTCCAATGCATTTGATCCTAACCCAAAATCATAAAAAATGAATGCGTTATGTCCAAGTTGATCCAAAATTAGGGTTTTAGTCAAAATGACCTATAATGTATTGGAATGGGAGATGATCTTCCAAGCTTCAAATAAATTTTTGATGAACATGAAAGTTGTTCATATTGTCCTTAAGAACATTTTTTCTTTTGGAACCATCTCCATTTGACCAACACATTAAACGTTAGGTCTCAGTGCATTTCAAAATAGTCAGATGAATTGACTGATCAACTTCTCAAGTCCACAACTCATATCTTGATGAATTGAAGATTGAGGACACTCAAATAAGTTCAAATATGCATGAAGTGATGAATTAAAGAACTTCCCTTGATTGTATTTGATCATGGGCTGAGGTTGCTTCATGAGCAAGGCATTGAGATGCATAGATGAATTAGGGTTTCTTGAAGAACAAGACCTCAAACCCTTTGACTTGCTTTGATCAACATGATGAATTGAGATGCTAGGGAGGCATGTTTGATGGATGAGAGCTTTGTGAACCATTACCATGCTTGCTATCATTTCCTCTTGACCATGTCTTTGCACAAATGATCTTCTTGAAGCTTTGGACCTTGTGATTGCTTAAGCTACAAACAAAAGATGTTAGTGACAAATTTCTGTGCTTTTGGTTAGTAAACAAAATAATAAAAGCAATGATATACAATTCAAACATACTTGGTGATCTCCAACCACTCACAAGAGGTCCCACCCAATGGCAAAGGGAACCAAGATGCTAATGATCCTTGAGGCAATGCAAGTGCAATGTTATGATGCCATGAGGGATCTTAGGGACAAAATTAGGGTCTTACAAGTATGTATGAGGTCCAAAAGATCATTAGCTCTTTCACCTTTTCCTGTGAATGGAGACTCTGTCATCTTTCCAATTAAACAAGATTTGCATGTCTCATATGATTCATAATCAAAAGAGTCCAACAGTCCATCTTCATGGAGTTTGGAATTGTGTTTCTCATTTATGTGGTCTAATCGACAATGCCAAAGGTAAGTTAGACTTAACTCATTAGGTTTCATCCTTTTAGTATTAATGTTATAAATAGGCATTTCAAGATCAAGGACATATAGTCCATTGTTCATTTGTGCAGTAGCATAAAATATATCATTCAAATAAATTAGGCAACAATTGTTCTTTATTATAAATGAAAAACCAAACTTGTCCAAACAAGAAACCGAAATAATATTCTTGCTAATTACAGGTACATAATAACAGTTCTCTAAGTGAATTATTAAACCACTAGGTCAATTCTTTATAGAAGTTCCTACGGCTAAAGCAACAACCTTTGCTCCATTGCCAACTCCTAGGTCAACTTCACCTTTTGCCAAATCTCTACTCCTTTTTAGTCCCTTCACATTGGTACAAATGTGAGAACCGCATCCAGTATCTAATACACATGATGCAGAAGTAGATAAATTAATTTCAATAACCAAAATACCTGAAGTTGAAGTCTCTACTCCATTCTTCTTATCTTCCAGGTACCTTGGGCAGTTTCTCTTCCAGTGTCCGGTCTTACCGCAATGGAAGCAGGTGCCTTCTTTTGCTATGCCTCCATTAGGCTTCAAAGTAGCAACAGTGGGTTTGGGTTTGGCAACTTCCTTGCTTTTCCCTTTATCACCCTGCTTGGTGGGTCTTTTGTTCTGTCTCTTTCCATTTTCGATCATCAGAATGGACTTCCCTTTTGACTTCAGATTCTGCTCAACAGTTCTTAACATGGATAGCAGTTCAGGAAGAGATTTGTCCATATCATTCATATTGAAATTTAGGACAAATTGACTGAATCTATCTGGCAACGATTGCAAGATTAAATCAGTCGCAAGTTCCTTTCTGAGGGGAAAACCCAACCTCTCAAGGTTCTCCACATACCCAATCATCTTGAGCACATGGGGACCTACAGGGGCTCCCTCAGCTAACTTGACTTGAAAAGGGGCTTTTGAAACTTCAAACCTTTCATGCCTTGCTTGCTCTTGATAAAGCATCTTCAGGTGTTCGATCATATCGAACGCTGCCATGTTCTCATGTTGCTTTTGCAACTCTGAGTTCATGGTAGCTAGCATGAGACAAGCAGTTTCATTGGCATCATCGACATGCTTCTTATAAGCATATCTTTTTGCCTTAGGTGCAAAACTAGGAGGTTCCTCTTCAGGAACAGGTTTCTCCAAGACATACAACTTTCTATCATGTTTGAGGACAATCCTCAGATTTCGGTGCCAATTCAGAAAATTTGTCCCAGACAATTTTTCCTTGTCAAGGATTGATCGCAACATGTTGTTAGAGGTGTTTGTTGTCATGGTAATCTACATGAAAATAATGAAAATATAAGTATCAATAACATATTTAATTAGGCCTTTAATTAAATATGCTCCCACTATTTTACTCAAAACAAATGACCCTCCCCATTTGATTCGGAAAATCCTGTTGGAAGATTTTCTAGTGGGTCGAGATCCACATTTCACTTTGTTTTAAGTCTGCGTAGGTGGATTACACAAAACTAGGTTATTTAGGTAGGAACTCCTTCCAATTGTATCTAATACAACTCTCGAATATTTTAGTTGGGTGAATAACTCCTTATTCCAATCCATCACATGGATCATTTCCAACTCTTGCTTCTAAACATATATAATCTTGTTATAATTTGTTTAGTTAAGTTTGACCTATTCTTTTAGCAATTGGATATTACAATTATCCCATCGCACCTTACTAATATAGAACATGCACCTCGCATAGGCGAAACCTACATTATCCGATACTAGTCTAGATGAGTGCTAAAACTTGGAAAACATACACTTAATATTTAATTTGAGGGAATTTACAATTATTTTGATCTCACCGACTTATTTATCATATAAATCGTCTCTCACATGCATCAACATACATTCACATGCATCAACATACATAATGAAAAAGTTATGGCCCCTAGCGCAATTGTTCTCCCAAGCCAATGAGAGAACCTAAGCTAACCTAATAACGATCTAAGCTTCTCCAAGCATGATCTTCAAGGTTGTCCTCCTTTGATATGGAATTCTTCTCTTTCTTCATAATATTACATTACATAAAAGAAACTCGTTTTACATACGAGGGAGTGAGATGAGAAAAAAAGTTACATTAAGAGATTAAAAGAGAGGCATGACACACAGGTCATATTTTAAAAACCCAAAACAAAATAAAGGAAAACTAAGGCCATAATCGATCACCACAAGACAATAATAATAAACACAGTATTATTATTAATTTTAATTATTTTAATTAATTAAAACCAAATTAAATTTCGGCGACCAATCACACTACGTAGAGTTAGTCGGGGGTTCGTTGCCCGGTCACAACCCTAATCGCATAACTCTTTGACAACACAACCCTTGTGCCGTCATTAACCCTAATGCACCAATTTCAGGTCGTCAAACACATCTCGATTGTTGATTCAGTATGATTGATCAACACATCATTGCTTCACCATACTAATGTCAGATCAAGAAGCAAACGACCATTGATCACTCAAAGGAAAACAACCATTAAGTGTTTGAATGAATGAAACAAAAATAGTATATCATATATACCGTATTTTGCATCAGGATTACTTATATCATATATATAACTTGATCAATCTCAATTGCATAACCCATGGACAATCGATGTATCGCTGCTTCACCATACCATTTGTCGGATTCCGAAGCATAATCAACATCAATCATCCAAATCGTACACACATGATGCCAAATTTAATTACTCATTTATTCTTTGATTCATTCTGTCTTTTAATCGTATTAATACAGAAAATATAGAAAATAAATAGCTATCAAATGCATGGTTTCGTAAGTGCCTCTGATACCACTGAAGGAGAAGGGCGTTCCAAAACACAGCGGAATTTAAAATTTCTCCTTTAGTGATCCTTCAGAATGGGCATGATCAGTGATAAAATTGTTACCTCTTGTGGCGATTGTAACCTTTGATGCAGATCTAGGGAGCGATCGCGAACATTGAACGATGACAATGCCTCTACTCAGTCCACACGAATGGATTCCTTCAATCTCAGTGCTAGCTTCTAAGAATGAAGGCTTTGAGTGAGAGAGAGAGAGAGAGAGAGAGAGAGAGAGAGAGAGAGAGAAATGAAACTGCAACTGCATAAATGCTTCTACATAAGGGTTCTATTTATAGAACCACTTGTGTGGGCTGCAAGCTAAAAAGCCCACTCAAGTGTATGTGGCCCATATCTTATAATATTCCAAAATCACTTAAGCGCGTGGTACCTTACCATATTTCGTATTCTACTTAAGTACATCGTACCTTACGATGTTCTACAATTCACTTAAGGGCACCGTACATTACAATATTCCTTAGTTATTCTATCTCTCATTAATCCGCCATTTTGTGTGTGACCCTGTAGGTTTTCGCGGCATTGGCAATTATATTAAATCACGTATTTAACATAATAAATAGTGAGCGTTATCTAGCAGCACATCACTGCTACCCAAGACATGAAAATGTCATGTGATTTGACAAATCCTTTTGTGATAATACTTATATGTACAATTATCCGTTTGCCCTTATGTCTATATTGAACATAAGGCATAAACCGTGTCATCCTTGTCCAGTTCAATATTGGGCCCATAGACATCTATCATGTTACGCAGGATGGGAAAATTCCATCTAGGTCACTCATGTCCCTTAGCACGTTTCGTGGAGTACCCATCAACTGTCTTTATGGTCATCCGGTTACGGACAATGTTTGATCAGCAATAAGGCACTCGACTCTACATCTAGGGTCCATAGTGGTTTCAGGTCGAAGGGTGGTGGTATACACCATTATCACCATAAGAATAACTTATGACACTTTGCATAACATTCTATATAGTATTCTCATAGCGGGTCAATCCAGTATAAATATTACTCTTAATATTCATACCTATGTTTAAGACTTGATAACTCCTTATCCATGATCCATGAGATGTGATCATCGGTCTATATACATAATAGTCTGAATGCTTTAATGTTATCCCACTTCACAATAAAGCTCGACTATGGATACTTTAAGAATAATGTCCTTATGTTTAATGTGATCTCAAGATTAAGTCACACTTGATACATTAAACGGACTATCTATTCTAGGGACTTTATTAGACAAACATAATAAAGAAAAATCCTTTTATTATTAATAAATAATTGGATACAAGTACCAAAAGTATTGGCCTTTAGGGCTTACACAAACAGTTTCTTAGGAGATACGCAAGGAAAATAGAATTAGGGTTTTATGCTGCCCATGCCCATTCAAAAAACTTCTATTTAAAGGCCATGTAAAACCTTTTTTAGACACACAAGAAACAAATGATAAAGTGATAGAATTTTAGGGTTTTAGTCTTGTGTGAGCTTGTGTATTATGAGCCATTCATTCATCTTATTGATGTATGAATTGGACTGACTTTTGTGTTGTAATATGTCCATTCTAAGCTTTGAAGTACAAGTGTTTGTTTACTTGTTTGAAGCTTTTAAGCAAGATCAAGTATGTGTCCTTGAAGAGTGTCTTCTTTCTTTTTAATATTTGTTTGAGTGTCACTGATGTGATTGAGGGGGAGTGAGTAGGGTCTCATATCTAAGAGTTCTTAGATAGAAGTCACACGGGTAGAGATTAGGTGAAAAGACTGTAACTTGAAGTGTTTACTGAGAGTCTTTGAACTAATTTTGTTTAGTGTATTTCCTTCCTGGCTTGGTAGCCCCCAGACATAGGTGAGTTTGCACCAAACTGGGTTAACAATTGCTTGTGTCGCTTGTTCAATTGTTTCTTTGTTTTTATCCTGTTTATATTTTATTTGTTGTTCAGATATTAGTGTCGTGACATTACCTTCGACATCTCAAATCTGATACCAGAACTTTAATTGGTATCAGAGCAGGCATCCTGCTCTGGTTCTGGATGAGATCTTGGGACGTTACTTTCTGGTACTATGGATAGAGACGGAGGATCTGTACACAGACCACCAATTCTGGATTGATCTAACTATGACTATTGGAAACCTCGAATGGTAGCCTTCTTGAAGTCTTTGGATAATAAGGCTTGGAAGGATGTTCTAATAGACTGCGAACATCTCTTCACTGCAAAGGAAGGAGAGGTTACAACTGATAAGAAGCCTGAGGAAGAATGGGCCAAGGAGGAGGATGAACTAGATCTTGGAAACTCTAAAGCATTGAATGCTATATTCAATAGGGTTGATAAGAATATCTTCAGACTAGTGAACAACTGTGAGGTGGCTAAAGATGCTTGGAATATTCTCAAAACCACTCATGAAGGTACCTCTAGAGTGAAGATGTCTATATTGCAGCCGCTTACTACTAAGTTTGAGAATTTAAGGATGAAAAAAGATGAAAGTATTCATGACTTCCATATGAATATCCTTTAAATTTCTAATGCCTCAGGAGCCCTGGGTAAGAAGATGTCAGATGAAAAGCTTGTGAGGAAAATTCTCAGGTCACTTCCTAAGAGATTTTCCATGAAAGTGACAGCCATAGAAGAATCTCAAGATATCTGCAAGATGAGAGTGGATGAGCTAATTGGATCCCTCCAAACATTCGAGTTGGGAATGAGTGATGGATTTGAAAAGAAAGTCAAAAGCATAGCCTTTATGTCAAACACTGAAGAGAAAGAGGAAGACACTAGTCAGGATACTGATGAAGGTCTGGCAAATGATGTAGCATTACTTGGGAGACAATTTAACAAACTCCTGAAGAGGATGGATGTGACGTCAAAGTCTAATGTCAAGAACAACTCATTTGACATCAGTAGGCCCAATGATGCTGGAAGAAGAACAAAATCTGAGGAAAAATCCAAGCAGGGCAAAGGAATTTAGTGCCATGAATGTGAAGGGTATGGACAAATTAGAGTTGAATGTGGGACCTATCTCAAGAAACAGAAGAAGAGTCTTGTTGCTACTTGGTCTGATGACAATTCTGAAAGTGAAACAAAAGGAGAGTCTGCCAATCTTGTGACTGCCTTGACTGGAAGATGGGATTCTGATGAAGACTCCAGTGATGATGAATTAACCCTTGAAGAATTAGAAACTTCCTACAGGAAGTTCTGTTTCAAAAGGGAAGAAGTGTGTCAACAAGTGGAGAATCAGAAATAATTGATAACCTAACTAGAGGATGAGAAGACATAACACTTAGAAACCATTTCTAAGTTGAAGATCAAAGGCGTGTTCTTGAACTCTAAACTGGATGAGATGACGAAGTATGTCAGAGTGCTAAACAGTGGATCTGACACCTTAGACAAAATCCTCCAGACTGGAAAGATGGCAGGAGACATGACTGGCCTTGGGTTCAATGCATCCTCTCCTGATTGTAGTCTCACTGGTAGCAAACCAAAGATGTCATATTAGGTGTCTCAACATCACAAGGAAAGACAACATAAAGGAAAACACCAAAGATGGAGATGTCATTACTGTGGGAAATTTGGCCACATAAAACCATTCTGCTTTAAGCTGTATGGTTATCCTAGTCCTACTCATCATCAACCTAGACCCAAACAACACATCCCTGTTAACAGAAAACAGTGGGTTCCTAGGGCTGGTTCTACTAACTTGATAGCTCACACGTCCTTCATAGTCTCAGCCAAAGAAGATTGGTACTTTGATAGTGGATGCTCCAGACACATGACTGGAAGCAAAAACCTGCTAATTGTCCTCCAACCTCAAGCCACCAACTATGTAACTTTTGGTGATGGAGCAAAGGGTGAAATCAAGGGGATTGGAAAGCTGAACTGTCCTGGAGTCCCTAACCTTGATAATGTGTTGCTTGTTAAAGGATTGACTGCAAAACTGATCAGTATCAGTCAACTATGCGACCAAGGTCTAAATGTGAACTTCACAAAAACTGAATGCTTGATTACTAATGCAAAAAATGAGGTGATCATGAAAGGATTTAGGTCTAAGGACAACTACTATATGTGGAATTCTCAAGAAACTAGCTATTCATCAATATGTGCTCTAGCTAAAGAAGAAGAAGTGAAACTATGGCATCAAAAAATGGGTCATCTGCATCTTAAAGGAATGAAGAGGATCATATCTGTTGAAGCTGTCAGAGGAATCATAAAATTAAAGATTTATGAAGGAAGAGTTTGTGGTGAATGTCAGATTGGAAAGCAGACAAAGATGTCACATCAGAAGATCAAACATGACACCACATCTAGAGTGTTGGAACTTCTCCACATGGACTTGATGGGACCAATGCAGGTGGAAAGTCTTGGTGGGAAAAGGTATGCTTATGTTGTGGTGGACGACTTCTCCAGATATACTTGGGTGAATTTTATAAGGGAAAAATCTGATGTGTTTGATGTGTTCAAAGATCTTTGCCAAAGACTTCAAAGACTTCAAAGAGAAAGAGAAAGTCATGTCATCAGAATCAGAAGTGATCATGGGAAAGAATTTGAGAATAGTAAATTTGTCGAATTTTGTTCATCTGAAGGAATTGGTCATAAGTTCTCTTCCCCATTACCCCTCAGCAAAATGGTGTGGTGGAAAGGAAAAATAGAACTCTCCAAGAATTTACTAGAGCTATGATTCATGCTAAGAAGTTGCCTTACCACTTCTGGGTCGAAGCTATGAACTGTGAAGTCAAGCTTCCCTATGATGAATGTTTTTGATGAAGACAAAACTCCAAGCAACAAGAAGGCAAAGATGTTATTCTATGATAAAGCATCTTGATTCAAGAAGATAAGCTTTTCACTTCAAGAAGGTATAATGAGAATACTTACCTTCACTAAAGTCTTAGATGCTCAAGTATTCATATGGCTATTGCATAACTTTTCATTGTGCATGGTGTAGCGGTGTATTCGTCGCTATATGATTTATTGATTAAACCATAAGCAAAGCATACAATGAATCGAGTCGCCACCGCACTTTTATTTATCCAAAGGACTGGCTAAAAAGCGAACAAAAGCCTAAGAAGTTTTACGCGTAGAAAACTAATTAAAAGATCAGAGAGTCTGGGTAAGGGGTAAATTACGCAATGGGAAGGTGTTAGGCACCCACTACGTCCTAGGTACTCCTAGGGAGCCCTTTTCACACTTGTTGTATAAAAATTGTTATTTGTTATGAAATATTTATTGTGCAAACATGATTGGGATGATGAGAAAAGAATATACAATTTTTATTGTTTTTGTGTTCGAACAGATGAACCCGTTGCCTACGTACCTTCCATGAAAGGTAAGGATCAAAACGCCGTAGTTCGGCTAAAAGATTTCCAAAAGTTAGTGGATTCAATTTTTAACACAAGCCCTAAGGTCTTACGTTATCCACGGGAGAAAACTCAACCTTATACAAACAACAAGTCCACCATGTGAGAACATCTTCAACTTGCTAGTGAGGGGTTAACCCTATAATAAGCAAGGAAGACTTACAATTCAATCAACTAAGGACAAATAGGTGAGATTGACATCAACCAACTAGGATAAATCAAACCTATGGCTAATGTATGAAAACTTAGCAAGAATGGACAAAGCCACAAAACAATTGAATGGGTGAAATTAATTGATTATGATTATTCACAGAAGGAGGATCAAAGTATGATTAAGATTGATTCAAAAGAAGTATTATGAAAATGGAGTTTAAAAAAGTCAAGGACTTGGGTCCAGGTTTTTAATTTGAAAACATGAAGATGCTTGCACAATATTTATCTCAAGTTTTGAAAGTAATGTGTGAAAAGGTTTAGGACAAAGAGGGATGAATGGATGAAGATGGAGTGTAAAACTTCCTAGAAGGTTCACCTCTTGAAATCATATAGAAGATGACTCAAGTGTGTCCTTTGGAATGGGCAATGGGTAATAACAAACAAGCAAAGCAAAAGATGAAAGTCAACCAAAGCGGATACCGGATGCCAATCACTGGACTTATACCAATCTCCTAAAATAGAACTGGATATCAGAGGCCACTCTATGGACTTATACCAATCTCCTCAACAAAGAAATAAAAAGTGGATACCGGATGCCAATCTATCTGGGCTTATACCAATCTCCAACAACAAAGCAAACACTTGGATGTCAGATGCCAATCTATCTGGGCTTACTCTAACCTCCAACATATGATCATGGGAAAACAAATGCCAAATTACACGGACTTACAATTGCATCCTCACGTAAATCAAACAAATGCATCAAGCAAAGAGAATATGAGTGGCCAATGAAATGGTCTTATACTCACTTCCATATCATAGGAACAATGGCCAATGAATGGTCTTACAATTGTCCTCAATGGGCAAACAACAAAGATATGTCACAAAGACAAATGAAATGATCATGCACTAATGAGCAATTAATGATGATAAATGCATAAATCATACAAGCAAACATGTGCATATGAAATAAGCAATCAATCAAACGAAGTCATTCAGCACACACTATAACCAAGCAATAAGGCTCATACAAAAGGGTTAGGCATTGAAGCCAACTGGAATAGGGTTACTGGTGCTCTTAACCTTGACATTGAGAGCCAAGGTGAAGCAGATGAAAGGATATGAGGGGTGTGCCTCATGCTCTTATCCCTGGTCAGGGAGAGCTTTGAATATCAGAAGGTGTGGGAGTTCAGAAAGTAGGAACTCTCTCCACAAGTTAGACTCGATAGATCTTGGGTTTTTACTCACTATGCATCAACACATGTGGTGTGAGCAAGGTGAGTGACTCACAGAATAGTAGGAGATAGGCTATATATCTCTTTTGTCTACCAATTGCCTTATTTAAAGGACTTTTCCTGCTTGGGACAAAAGTAAACAAGCACAAACATTGCCTCTTAAGGAGGACTTCAGACAGTTGCCTGGCCAAATAACAGGCCAGGTCTTCCAGACTACATGAAGACAAGAGATTCTACCTCAATGCAAATGCTATCAAGCAAAGCAATTCAAGTTCTCAAAGAACTATAAGCAACTAAAGGTACCTGAAATCAATCAAATAAAATCAGTATACAACTCAAATTCAAAAGCAATATAAGATAAGGATCAACAGTCAACACAATTAGTCAAATGTGCAATGCACAAAGCTCAAAGCATATGAGCTAAGCATCCTACAAAACAAACAAGTTAGTTCATGATAACCAAACAAACTTAATCAACTTGCATAAGTCTCCTTAAGGCATTTGCTTCTTAACCTGAAAAGCAAACTCAAACATGAGAAACAAGACCACTAGGACAAGCCTAGGGTCAAAAAGAGATAAGAAATCCAAAACAGCAAGTGAAAGATATCCAAAATCAAGTTCAAACAATTAAGAAACAAACCCAAGTGGTTTCATGTTCATATCATTCATCATTATCATTTCACAAACAAATTAGGTCAAAACATGTCATATAGAACCTCAAAGAAGTCAACAGAAAGATTCAACTCAAATCTAATCACAAACATTTCAATAAATTCTAAAATAAATCATGGTCAAACATCATCCATAACATGATAAGCATACCAAATTTCATCTCATTTGGATCAAGGGAAGTAGGTCAATCAAAATCAGAAAGTCAAAGCAAGTTCAAGCAAACTCATACAAAGCATCAAAACATGCACCAACTTCAATAAATCATAAAACAGTGACAACATATGATAAATGAATGGGACCAAAACCATGACAAACTTTAAGATGTCTATAATTCACATGTCAAATTTCAAGTCCATCCAATTAAGCATTAGAATTTCACAAATCAAATTCAAACATGTATCACAAGGCGTCAACAATTTGGTCAAACAGGGGAGAAAATTCCAATCAAATAGGAAATGCCATCAATAATTCCAGAAAAATTCACATGTATTCTCAACATCCACAAGTATGTTCATGCAAAAATCCAGACCAATTTGAGTTCAAGAAGCATGGTAATTAAAATCATGAAGTTGGACATAAATGGTGTGACACAAATTGTCACACCTCTATTCAAAAAATCATATCTCATCAACCAGCAATGGTAAATTCACAAACTCTACACCAAAATCACCATGAACATGTCTAGTTTAAGCACAAACAATTTCAGAGGCCTTGGATTAAGTATCATCATTTCACAAGAAAATTGGCATAGCATACACAAAATGGACAACATGAACAAACCCTAGCACATTTAAAAATCCACACGTGCAAAAAATCTGGAAAAATCACCATAGTAAACTAGAAATCAAGAGGAGCATTTCACAAAAAATCCCATCAAATTTGGATTAAAATTGAAGAACTTATGAATTTTCTAAGTTTGGCAAACCAAATGAAATAATAATTGAAAAAGAAAATGATTTAAATGAATAATAAAGCCGGCCGTGGCATTTTGGTAAATATTGGACTCACTAAGTGAAACGCCGCGTTTCACTTAGTGAGGTGGCGTCCAGGGATTCGCTTCATGGCAATGGAATAGTGACTGCATGCAAAAAAGAAAAATTCCAGCAACCAAAACACGTTTTCTGGGTTTAAGAAATTAGGGTTTATCGCCACTGTTCATCATCATCTTTTCAGATTTCAGCAAGAACGAAATGCAACAAAAATCAAAAATCAACATACCATTGTGTTCATCTAACAGAGTACATCAACATTCCAACATTCATTTTCATTAATTCAAGCTAACAAGGAAGAACTAAGCACAAACACATTTAACCAACAAACTTTAAATCGATATTTCTCTCTCAATATTCAACCATTTCTCACGATTCAAGTTTCATTGCAATCAGCATGGAGAGATCTTTCTAAAGCATAGTACGATTTCAAAAAATAAGAGAGTCGAAAACCAACCTCTTTGGAGATGCAGTGATGAAATGATGGTTTTCTGGCCGTGGAAAGCTGAAACAGATGCTTAGTGATGTTCCAGATGATGAATGGAAGAAGAATTTTAGCTCAACAATGCTGGGTTATGCTCAAATCGAAAACTGCCATGTGAGGTGCTTCTTCCAACAGTCCACGAAAACAGCTCTACAGTTGTAGATTGTTGCTTGCAAAAGGCTCAAAAATGATGGTGGATGATGGACCAAAGCTCAGGAACACGAGTTCTTTTAAGATTTTCAGAAAAAGTTTCAAGTAGAGAATGAGAATTTTTGAGAGAAAAATGAATTTTAGATCTGGTTTGGCAAAGTGTGGCTAGGGTTTTCTATCAGAAATGTGCAATATATACTTCTCATTAACAATGCTAAGCTTGGTTAGTGGAATGGTAATTGGATTAGCTCAAAATGAAGTGTTTTGGTTGATTGGTAAAAAACTCCAATGTTGCATGTGCATGTGCTACAGTGCGAAATTGGGCCCAACCATCTCCAAGTGTGATTTCTGATCATTTGCAATTTGTAAAATGCATTGGAAATGGTTAATTTGAAAGTTCATTTTTCACCTCCCTCATTTTTAATTCAATGCACTTGAAAAAGGCCATTTTGATTGGTTGATTTTTGGTGAATTGTGATGAAGGATTTGGATAGAGCACATCAAATATGACTTGTAGCAAAAAACCTCACTCAATTTGGCCAAATGGTTTGGAAGATATGCCACTTCGAAGTTCAAAAATTTTTGAGAATGATTTGATCATAACTTTCCAACCACACATGAGAAATGAGTGTTCTTGGAATTTTTGGAAATGGGAGAACAAGATCTTCAACTTTCATGTTGTACAAAAATTCATTTGAAGCTTGTATGATGATGTAAATTTGAGGAGCAAAACTTTCCATTTTTGGCAAAATCCAATTACAGGTCAACTTACTATTTTTGGAAATTTCTTGTCTGACTTCAAATTCTTCAATGTGGATGTTTGACATGTTATATGAGGCTTACATGGACATGAATGAGACCTCTCAGACCAATTCCCACCATCAAATCACTGATTAAATGCACAGTTGACCACAGTTGACTTCAGTTGACTTTGCTAGGGTTTTGGTTGACTGAATCATGTTCTGATGAATTCCAAGCCCCTACCACTTGATATCTTGATTCAAAATGATGTCACAACTCATATGAACTCTTGATGAATGACCATGGTGCCCAAATTCCTCAAGAATGGCCACCAATGACTGCTCAATGACTGTTTTGACTGATTTGACCTAGCTGGCTTCATCTGCAAGTAACATGGTTAGATGACAATAGTTTTGTACTCTTGGTTAGTAAACAAATGAAAAGCAATGATACACAAATGCCAGACATGCTTGGTGATCAAGAACCACACTCACAAGATAACCCACCCACTAGGACGGAAGCAAAGGTGCACAAAGATACTTGAGGCAATGATATGGTATGATATGATGCCATGAGGGATCTTAGGGACAAAATTGGGGTCTTACACATGGAAAATGACTTAGAATAATTTTTTGCATTTTCAAACTAGGTAAATCGATTTACCTATAAGGGAAATCGATTTACCACTGAAGCTTACATATTGTTTAAAAGGGAAGTTTAAATTTTTCACTTAGGTAAATCGATTTACCACTTAGGGAAATCGATTTACCACTAGAGCATTACTTTTCCAGAAGCGAAATTTCAAAAAATTTAGCTAGGTAAATCAATTTACCTCTTAGGGAAATCGATTTACCATGAAAGTTTTTGAAAAATTTTAAACGTTGCAACAGGGTAATCGATTTACCCATTATGTAAATCGATTTACCACTGTGCATTTTTGAAAAATCAATGACTGTTTATACACCTCTTCATGCACCATTTCATGGAACCTTTTCATTTCATCTTTGACAATTATTCACGATTTTTCCAGAACATTACCATGTTTCATTTGAGGTGTTACGTGCATATAAATACATGATCTTTCAAATTCAAATTTCACCTCTTCCAATCAATCTCTTAGAATTTTTCAGAATTCACACTTATTGTTTTAAATCCTCATTCAAGATTTTTCTGCATATTTTCATATCATTCAAAATAGAAAACTCTTGAGCAATCTAATATTTTTGTATGGTGAATTATTTTCATTGGAAGAGAAGATCAAGCAAATTGATATTTCACATTGTGTGATCATTTTACTACAAAATTTACATTCAATCCATTATTGTAATCCATATCTTATTTTTAATTGTTGAAAAATAAGATTGTGTGTTTTGTAAACACCTTGCTGTCCATGATTGTTGGAAGCAAGAGAGTTGAGTTTGAGAGGATTAGTCTCATATCAACTTGGTAAATCACAAGAGATTGTTCTTGGTGATTATGTCTGTCGTGTGCAAGTCATAACAGATAGTAAATTCTCTTTTGTGTTGAAAGGGGAGTGGAGTACTCTCGATCTATGAGGGGAACCACTATACATCGCTGTGTCCTTTACCTTCCGCATTTTATCGCTTTTCATCACTTAAGCATTTCAGAAAGTAAAAGTTTTAAACCGTCAAAAATCCGGAAAATACTCTAAGTGCCTCATTCATCCCCCCTCTAAGGCACTCCATAAACTTACATGAACACGGCTTGTTATGTTCACAATAGAGTAACCTTGAGGAAAGGGACCCCAACCACTTTATATGAAGTCTGGAAGGGAAGAAGACCTACTGTCAAATACTTCCATGTGTTTGGTAGTAAATGTTATATCCTGGATGATCGTGAACAAAGAAGGAAAACGGACCCCAAGAGTGATGAAGGAATATTTCTAGGCTACTCAACAAACAACAGAGCCTTTAGAGTTTTTAATTACAGAATAAAAGTTATGATGGAATCTATCAATGTTGTTGTTGATGATCAAGAGACTGATGTCACAGAAGATGTTGAAACATTTCTGAATAATGCCCCAGCTGATCTCCTGGACAAAAGTAATGAGACTGAGTCAACTCAAGCTGAACCTGAAGCTGATAAAGTTAATAAGGGACCCTCTATCAGAATTCAGAAGGATCATCCTAAAGATCTCATTATAACCGATGTTGTTCCCCAGCGAGTCATCCTTGATATGTTCATCCTAACCGATGACGGATGTTCTCTCTCACCCTTGGTCTTCTCCCATTAACAGGTAGTATATAATAAATTTCTACTCCTCCTCTGTCGAAGTTTATTTCTTCCCCATGTTAGTTGAGTGCCCATTTCCTTAGTGAAATCGCTTTTTCTGCATGATTCAAGTACTTCAGTTTTATCCTGACTTACTCGTATCCCCTGCAGATGTTTTTGTTTCGCCGGCTGAGTCTTTCCATTATATATGGAATTCCTCGAGTCCCATAGTAGTTTTAAGTCGTAGCCTGGCCTACGCATAACTCATTTTCCCCAAAGTCTCGGTCTCCCCATTGAGTTTTCCTTACGGAATGCAATATACTCTTGCATATTTTCGGCCTCTCTGATTTCCTTTCCTTTGTGGCAATATTTCCCCACAGGGCATTAACTTTTGCATTCATATCATTTACATAATGAGGTCTCTTAGGGACCAAAATTTGTTTCTCTATGTTGATATTTAAGCCCATTCTACTGATTCGAGCCGAAGATTTTAACCTTCACCTCCTTAGTTAGAATGTCCTTAAATAGGGGAAGCTGTAAGACCCCAATTTTGACCCTAAGATCCCTCATGCAATTCCATCATAAGCATTAGCATCGGGATCATATATTGGCATCCTCCTCACACCTCTTTTATTGGGTTTATTTTTTGAGAGATCATCAAGCACTTTGTGATTATATCATACTTGTATTTCATCATTTCACTAACCAAAATACCAAAAATATGTCTTTGCATTTGTCTAACTCTTTTGTAGGAAGGGGATGATTCCATTGATTCATCAAGTTCACATCTAGGGTTTGAGACCCTCATGAACAAAGAGCACAACCAAGAATTGATTCAAGAATGGTTATGAACATCATATATGAGTCCCAATGTTCTCTACATATTTTATTGATCAAGTTTTCTTCAAGAGTTTGAGGGTGATTTGCCTTGGAAACCCTAGTTCGACTGGGTATCTTGAGTAACTTCTCCAAAAAGCTATCTCACCAATTGATAAAATTTCTTAAGGGACACTTCAGATTTCATCATCTTAAGCATATATGATCTACCATGAGCCAAGAAAGTCAAGATAATTGAAGTTTATTAAGTTGGTTGATGGTCGTTGGCCAGATGAATTCATCTAATCAAAACTTGGTCTCCCTAGACCCTATCTCCTACAATTTTCACCATATGAAAATTATTCAAAGAGAAAACATACTCTAAATGACATTCCAAACAACTTTCATGTTTAGACCTAGATCTAGTTTTTCTTGGAAAATCATTTTCTATGTTTATACATTATAGGTCATTTTGTCTAAACCCTAATTTGAAAGTCAACTTCCCAAGGCCATAACTTGCTTAATTTTTATGAGATGAAAGATTTCCAAGTTTCACAACCAAATTTAATGTGTCTACTTCAACTTTGATGTTTGGAGTGGGAGATGATTCAACTTTTTTGAGCATATGATAAAAGGTTACATTATAGGTCACTTTTGACTTATACCATTGATCAAGTGATTTTTCCAGACCTCAAAAATGCATAACTCTATCATTTTAAATCCAAATGACATGAAATTGGTGACCATTTTGAAGGTCTTTAAGAGATATACAACTTTGATGAATACACGTTTCTCATTTTAAGCTCATATAAAAAGTTAAGCAAGGTGGAATATTGAGACATATGGCTTGACACTTATACAAAAGGTTTATATGTCAAAAAATTCCCAACTTCCACATCATATTTCTCAAAGTTCCAAGCTCCAAATGAAAAAGTGTTGAACATGAAAGTTGTTCCTCTTGATCTCATCTTTCCAAAGAACTCAAACTCATTCATTTTGGACAAGGAATGCATAGGCTACACATGGCATGAACATGGTGACATCACTTGGCAAGGATCAAACTTCAAATTCAAAGGCACACTTGCCTTGCAATCAAAGCTCAATTCAAACTATCTAACCTTCTTTTGTGGACTTATTGAAATAATCTCACGGGACTTTACACGCCCATGCACCCATGTATCACCATTTTACCAAATTTGGAAAGTGATTTCAAGTGTGCAAATATCAATGATTTCAGCTATAAATAGAGCTCCAATTGCTCAGAATTTGACACACATTCGCGCCAGCTTTGATCCCCCATCTCAAACCTCATTTTGTAAAGGATAAACCTGAGAAATTCTTTTGAATTTGAGGTTGAATTTCCACTGTTTTGAAATTCAAATCTCCAAGATTCCACATCCTTGTAAGCATCCAATCCTTCTTCTGAAAGCAAGTGGAGTGAGACCAAGCACAAGCAAGATCAGTTGAATCTTGACCTCCATTGAAGGTATTTTCCAGAAATTTGGAACTCTTCGATTCTCTCAAATTCTTGCTCAACTCTATTGATTCTTTGGTTTTCTGAAGTCCTACCAATGTAGGAAAGAAGATTGAGTTGCTTTGAGGCCAAATCGAAGCAACTCAGTTCATGTACCTCAAATTTCAACTCCATGTATCTCTCAGTATACTTGGAGTTAGAGTGACTTGAGGTCAGATTCGAGCTCAGTGCCATTTTTACTTTGAAATCATGTCCTTGTTTTTAATTTTGGTGATGGTTGATGGTGGACCAGTCCGGTGAGGTCCACCAGAGAAGAAGACCGGAGCTACAGCTCCGGCCATGCGCGGGCATGTCTCACAGCCACATGATCCATGTAATTTGTTTTAATCTCACGTGTCCATTGTGATTACCAATTATGCAGCGCGCTGACTAATGACCATCGTAGAACGTGCATTTCTGGCCACTTGATCTGCCACCTCAATTAATGAGGGATATCAAGTGGTCCACATTTTTTCTGGTATTTTAATTTTCATTTTATTTGCATTATTTTCAATAATTCATATTAAATTAAATATTGATCCAAAAATTATGGGACTTTCACCAAAAAAATGCAAATATTTTTCCCTTACATATTCTGAATTAAAATTATTTTTTGGATCATTATTAATATTTTTCATGAATTAATTGATTTTGCATTTGTTTTCAATTGTTTAAAAATATTTTTAAATGTCAAAAAATTATGAAATTTTTTCTCCAAGGTCATTTGATCTTGTTTGACCTATGATAAATCTCATGGTCATTTCTTTGGTGTTTTGATGAAATTTTAGGAATTGGACAAACCATATTTAATTTAAATTCACTATTTTAATATTTTTAATTTGAATGAATGCCAAATAAATTTTTTGACCAATTGTGATGACTTGTTTATGTTTAACTCTTGTTGTTGGGCCTTGGGCAAGGTTGATTTGACTTTGTCAAATTAATATCATTGGATTTAGGGGATAGATGGAATGTACATTCCATCTCCCAAAATGAATGGATGATATTAATTTGGTAAAAGTCCTCCTTTGATCAATTTGTGATTTCATTCATTCCCCTCCCTCTTCATCTTATTCCCTTTCTTCATTCATTCATTCCATTTGGCCTATGACATCTCAAAGTCCTAATGCTAGTTGATTGAAAAATTGACATGAGTATGGATGAGATTAGGCCACACTTTTTGCATATTATTTTTGTGTGTGGTATGTTTCATGAGCATAGTCCATTATACTATGTCTCTAACATGCATTAACACCAAACTTCTATTGCCTGACCTCAAATAGTTGTGACTTCTACATAAGTCCAATTACGATTGCTTAACATAGTGCTAAATTTGTGACGTAAAGGGCATAAGCATTCTAGTTAGTGAGATTGTAAGTCTCCCTTCTTTCATGGTATTGTGTGGAAACTTGGCCTTCTTTCCTTCCTTTGGAAGATGTTTTGGCTCAAGGATTCATGCTTGTGATAAGTGGGTTGAGTGTTCTCCAAATAATGTCTTGAAATGAAAAAAGCAAAAGCGAAACAACACTAACTTCTAACCTATTAACTACTAACTTTTAATTTCAAGATTTTACTTTAATGCAATTTACTTTTAGCACTCTATTTCATTTGCCATTGTTCATATCATTCTAATTGTTTATGTTAATGCAATTTTCACTTTGTCTATTTGGACCATATTGTGTGATATATTTTGTTTCTGTATACTTTTCTTGTTTGTATGGTGTTTGACCATGAATGTACATAATAATAACAAAAGCCCTAAAAAACTTCTGAGTGGAATGTTGCTAGATCTTGAATAAATGGACTTAGAATCTAGGCAACCTTCCTAAGCTAAAGGACTTGGCCAATGCCAACTTGTTGAAGAACCAAGTGCTTGAAATTTGAAGTTCATCTGATACATCATTCAATACATCTCTAAGTTCATCTACAACATGATCATTGTGAAACTGTTATTTTGAACCTGTGACTTGTGGAATTCATCTGTTACATGGGCTATTTTGAAGAAAATCATGGAATGGATAAGCTTGGATGAGGCCATCTTTATTTGACGCCTTGCTCTCCAAGATAATATAATGGTTCATTTGTGTGTTGCTTGATTCTAAAATGTCCAAGAGAATTTTGGGTTTCTATTGACATTCTTGTCTATTGGATTGCTACCCATTTGGTCAGATCTTTTCAACTCGAAACTTTTAATTTTTGTACATAGGATAGTCTCTTCATCTCCTCCCCATTTCTTTAATTTCAAAATCTCTCCCTCCATTTTTCAAAATCTTCTTTGTGTGAACTACTTTTGTTCTAAACTTTGACCACTTTTGCAAAAAGATAGAAACTTTGGCCTTATGCCATTGCATTTTTCAAACTTCTTTTCTTAAATCAAACTTGTAAATAAACATAACTATACTTGACCTAAACTTTCAAAAAGCCAAAAAGAACTAACTCATTCAAACCATTTTTAGGCCTTTGTGCCTTTCAAACTAAATTTTGTGTTAAAAACAATGCATCCACTTCGGAATTTGTATCACGAACTACGAGGTTTTGATCCCTCATTTTTATGTTGGTACGTAGGCACAAGATCGAAGGTCTTGTCAAACACAAAAATATAATTAATGAATTGTTTTCTCATCCCCCCATTCTATTTGTTTGTAAACGTCACTTTGTACAAAATACATATGCACACAAAAAAGGCTCCCTAGGAGTACCTGGGACACTTTGGATGTTAACACCTTCCCTCTGTGTAACCAACCCCCTTACCTGTGATCTCTGACTTTTTATTAGTTTTGATTTGAAAACTTCTTACTTTTGGGTTTTGTTCGTACTTTTTCCCTTTTCCCTTGGAAACAATAAAAGCGCGGTGGCGACTCTTGTTATTTGATCTTTAGCTTGTCAATAGCTTGATGATCATGAATTTCCCGCTACACCGAGGACCCATGGTGGGCGCCAAATGTACTTGCAAAAAAACACTAAAAGGTTGACTTCATTGTTCTAGGTTAAGGAGAACTTAAAATGAATGGTTGAAGTGTATGTTATGTGAGTTTTTCATGTCCCCCCCCCCCTTCTAACTTCCAAGGATCCTCCTATTTATAGATTTCCTTCACCTCTTTCCTGACTCTTCATATCCTTCATAAGTTCTCCTGCTAATAACATCCGTCGTCCCTTATAATTACCTTTTAACGACTATATCTTTAATAACTATAACTCCTTGCCATAATATATCATATAAAAACAGTATCTTGTGACTTTTTCAATAGCATCATAACCTTATCATCAGGCCCGACCTCTCTTAATGGGATCATTCTTAGTGTATAGGAGGTCAAACCCGTCTTACTTATTCTAGTGTCCTAACCGGATTCTGGTTAGTAAGTCTCATGTCATACCCAAATTCCAATTAATAGGTCTAGCTATTCGGCCTAATGACCTTACCTTACTCATTTTTTATTCTAATTTGGCTTTGAAGAACTCGGGTGCACGTGTAAGTTCCATCGATCTCATACCTCGGTTAGTTAAATAATTTTTCGGGATGTACAATAGGCTTGAGAGAACTCCTAGTTTTATTAACATGCTGGAAGAATGATGTATTCTGGTCTCCCTCAAGGTACCATTTAATTCTATATTTATCTTTCCAAAAGCATTCTTCCATATCCAGCACGAGAGAAAGGATGTCTTGGGCCTCTAATTCTTGCCTATGCAAGTTGTTATTTGTCCATGAAATTTGAGCATACGCCTGAGTTCGATCTAGATTAGCTTCAACTAACATAACATTTTGAGTGACATTCCCAAAAATGGAGTGAATCCAGGTTTAATTTTTTTATAGCATTTGAATCATCTTGCAAAGCACCAACATAAGGAAGCCAATCACCTTTTGATTCCAACAAGACTCAATCAACTTTTTCAATCTTTATGCAAAGTCCAGGTTTTCAAAAATCAAAATTGAGACACCACTTTGATAAGATTGATATGAAATTCAAGAACGATTGAGAATTGGTTTGATTGAAGCTTGTAAGAGTACATAAAGAGGTGCTAGAACATGTATTTACCTAAGAATGATTGGCAATACCATAGTCGAGATGTCTTTCAATGAAATAAGGATGATCCCGTTTGTTTGACCAACTGTAAAAAGCTCCTTGAGTAGGAAAATGAATGAGTTGATTTGTATCATTCCAAACCTGAAAATCGAGAATAGGTCTCTTTACATGGGAGTTATAGCCACAATGTTCATGAACCCCAATGATTGCATTAAAATCCCCGATAAAATTCCAAGGGAGATGGTGATTATTTTGAAGATCACTAAGATCCTCCCAAAGTGCTTTCCTCTTGTACAGATTGTTAGAAGCATAAACTGCAGTTGCAGCTAAGGGCTTATAATCTAGAAGGAAGGTAAACGCCACAAATTTGTTAGAAGAACCAAGAATAATCAGATCAATATCTAGCCTGCAAAAACACCAAAGAGAGGGTATATGTGTATTGTTTAATACAAAAAACTTATAACCAAGTTTAAGAAACCAGTTGCGTTGAAGCTTACCAAAACTAATTTTTGGCTCAACAATGAAGAGGAGTTAGGCTTGTGAAGACTTATCGATCTTTTAAGAGCTAATCTTGAGGGATGATTAGATATTCCCCTTATATTCCAATATAGGATCTTCATAAGGTAAGATTTTTCAGGCCTGCTTGGGGACATGTATGGTATTTTTGCTTCTTCTTAAGATTGTAGATGGTTGTAGAGAAGGCTCCCCTACCACTTTTGTGAATTACATCTTGAGGTTCATCATCTATTGCCTCTTTCGCTAAGGAAACCCAAGAGTTCCTGAGGAAATTCATATCAATCATCACTTCTACATTAACTTAATCAATAATTTTACCTATCTCATTGTCTGCAACTATTACTCCCACAAAGTCCTAGGTTTAAGAATCAGAATCCACTAATGGTTAGGTTACAAAATTAGGAGGAACGTGAGGTTCCTGGGGAGATTCCTCAAGTTAGAAAAGTTGCTACTTTTCCATGCCAATTTCTAGGTTATAAACATTATCAATAACAATAAACTCATTAGCCATTTCATCCTTCCTTGAATTAATTTTAGTTTTCGGCACATAAGCTGATTTATGCTGAGACTTATTTAATATTTTGCAGTTCTTCACATTGTGTCCCAACTTTCTGCAATGAGAACACAATTCTGGAAGGTATTTTCTGACCCACGCTTGAGCAGAGGTATTTTTTTATGAAGACAAATTAAAATACTTGGACCAGGAAAACAGTTTTAAAGAACTAGGGTTTAGATTCAGAGTACCTGATGCCCTTACTCTTCTCATATCTTCTGTGCAATAAAACATAAATTCGTAGTAGCCCTTGCCGTGAGAGAGAACTCCTCAGTTTTTCACATCATACCAAATCGTTGCAAGCTTCGATAGAAGCGCAAAAACGCTAAGAAGTTCTATCTTGTAGCCCTCCTTTATATTCTTCTGCTGAAATAGTTATTGAAAGCCAATCACCCTTGATGATATAGCCTTTGAAAGCCTATCACCCACGGTGATAACTTTAGGGAATATTGCAAACCCCATAAAGAGATTAGATGAATGATTTCTTCTGAACCTCGACTAGGACTTTCATATTTACAATCTTAGGTTGCTCATGAAGAGAAGGTATTTTAGGGAAGAGAGATGAAGGATCCATGGAGGATTAAAGGGACATGGTCGGAAAATCAGAAAAGGGGTTAGGAATTTCCGATCTGTATTTGTCGCTCAATATGTTCAACATATGAGAGATATTACTTTCCTTCTCCTAGACCTTCTTCAGCTAACTTGAATATTCTTAATCTTAAGTTGTATCACTTGTAAAATAAATAAATAAAAGGTGTATCAAGTAAAAAAGATTATTATTATTAAACCAATTCGATACTAAAATTTAAGAGTATGAGGAAGTAAAATCCTAAAATAAGGAGTGATATAGGGTGGGACATGTTGGAAATTATGTTTTTCTTTTAATTTTGATATTCAGCATTGTGATCAACTAATTTAAAAGGATTAATTCTACCCCACACTTGCAAGGATTCGTTTACATCCATAAAAGCTCTTTACGTACTTTGCCTAACATAGAAATTGCTTGCACCTAATAAGATTCAAACTTAAGATTTTGAGAGATACAGATTCTCTTGATCCAAGCCTTCATCACTAGACTAGCTTCTTGGAAATATGTCATGGCATAAGAACAAAGAAGAAGTTGATGAAAATTGCACTTAAAAAATTTAAAGCATGTGAATTCACACTAACCTTAGATTCAATTCGCTCCCACCAATTATTATATATCGGATGCAATTGGGATTAAAGGAGAATTCTCTTCAGGATACTTTGAACATCTTAATGTGAATTTCACAAACACATTAACCTTATCTTTTGATAATCGATCACATAAAAATGTTTCCTACACTTCACTCATGCATTAATGAAGTAAATGATGATTTAGAATAACTGTAATATGAGAAATGGATTAGAACAAGTTGCATTTCATGTATATATTTCTATTTTTGTGTACTTTCTACTTCTCAAGTGTCTTTATTTATAGAAACGTTTATGTCATTTAATAAAAAGAAACACCTTTTGAAAACGAATTCTGGACCTGTACAACGAACGTGTATAATACTAGGCATTCAGAATAAAAACCAACAAATGTGATGATATAGTTGGTAAAGAGAACGTATTTTCATCTAAATGTTTCATGCTTGAACCACACATCAGTTTATTTTTTGATTCAGTTTTATTACCGTTAGTGAAACAAATTTAATTCCAAAATAACCTTTCTAGGTATCAAACCTCCAATGTTTTAGTACACAATAACCTGTTTTACTACTAGTCAATATAAATACAATGAATCTAATGTCAACAACAATTTATATACATTATAAAGAAATACAACTTACATCATGGTTTTAGAATAATGCTATCTTACGAATTGCTTAGTAAGCTATGCTTTCATTCATCCTCGAATAGATTGAAAAACAAACTTTGAACCAAATATTCACTAGAACAAGTATACATAACTCCCACGTAAAATATCGGCACTATCAAAATAATTATAAAATGGATACATTTAATAAGGTATTGTGTCAATACCCTTTTCACGAGAATGTAAGACTAAAATCTTTTAGCTCTGTGAAACGGCCCCACTTTATTCTCGTATAGATAGACTATATAAGAAATGCAACCATAATTTTTATTTTCTTAAATTATTTTTATATATCTATTAAGATTAAAACTCAACCTTCAAAATCTTTACTTATGTTCTCGAAGTAATTGTCCTTTGAGACGTATCTATATTTTTTTTAATAAAGACGTATATATAGTTAAATACTTGAAATCACTATAATAATGTACTTTCGTCATTGAACTCAAGACTTGATATTAATCAAGTGTGAGTTGAGTTTTCATTACTGTTGTAATTAGATTTGAGCTTGTATAAAATCCCTACATGATGCATTCAATATCATATCCTTTTCAATCATTTACTTAAATAATTGCAAGATATTTTAATTTTATTAATTTGAATATTTAAACACACATATAGCTATGTCTTTTATTTATTTATAATATTTAAAACGGCTATTACACAACCATGATAATGTAGTTATTAAATTACTTTATATTTTATACTAACATTTTAAATCATTCAATATTTGTTATTAGACCATTTAATAATAAGCAGTATAATTTAAAGTTTCACTTTTTTTTCAATAAACATACAACATAATTCACTTAATACAATAAACATATAAAACAACAACAAACATGATATACAAAATTTACATATTCGAAATAATCATGATCATAAATTTATCATAATAAATATTCATCTTATAGAGATGGTTCAATCATATTAAACATAAACACATATCAAAATTAAATATAAATTTTTAGAATAAACGTTAATTTTGTTAAAGTGACTCTTATCATTTACAACATTCAACATATATCTATACATATGAAATTTATTATACAATTATCAACCTTTAAACTTTATATTAGATTTTAAGTGACATAAGATTCAATTTTAATAACTCTTATCATTTACAAGATACAACATGCATGAATACATTTGAAATTTCTTATACAATTATCAACCATGAAAATGTATATTAGAATTTAAATGACATGAATTGAATTTTAAGTCATAACACTTAAATGAATTTAATAATAAAAAGAAAACGATAGTATCTATTTTAAAAATAAATTGAATGGCACAAGTCTAAAACATATTAAAATAATTATATGTATAATTATTTATATAACCAATTATATTAAATCAAAATTCAATACTTTATGATCAATATTTATGGGGATATTAATAACCAAATTTCATAATCAAATTCTTTGTAAATAAATACAAATCTCACTCGAAATATCAATAAAAAAAATACAAAACTCACTCTCATAAATATAATACACAATAAATTATAAAAACCAAATAAAAACTACACTTTATTACATATTACACACACTTAATTATAACTTTTTCAATACCAAATACACATTCTTAAGAGTAATTTCTATAAGTTTCTTCAATGCAATGGGATGATCCTTTCGTGTACTTGAGTTCTTCTCTTTGTTCATCTTTTGAAGCACATACATTCATTTTTAAAAAGTTTTGGTTTACCTACCACAATAGAAGCAACTTCCTTTCTTTCTTTCCTTTGTCAATTTCCATTGTTGTCATGAAACCACTTCATCATCTTTGTCTATATTATTACTGAATATGTTAGATTTTCTATCTTTTACGAAATATATTTTCTCATGAATAAATTCGTCTTTAGTATCTTCTTTGTGATACTCTTCTTCTAACTGAAGGTGATTACCAAATTGCTCAAAAGATGTCTTTATTTTTATGTTCCAACGTCTTTTTCATATCCTTCTATGAAGGTGGAAGTTTATCTATAATGGAAGATACAATGATGGTTTTGTTCATGTGTATTTTGTATTATTTGAAATTATTAAGAATATGTTCAATTTTATGTAATTGATCCATTATAGGTCTATTATCTACCATACTTGTAATTATTGGGAAACAAGAAATTTCATACTAGAATTATCTTCTTACATGTATCTTGACTCTAGTTTATGTCATATGTATATATTTTTAGGATTGAGTGCTTTGATAGAAATCGAACAAGGAGCCTGACATTGTTGAGAATATGGCCTAGGAAAATGTAATCATCAATGTTCTATTTTTGTCTCTCCCTTGTTTTTGCAATTGTTTCTTTTTCCTTCTTTAATGATCTTGTGGTATTCAAAGTATACCCCACTATCAAAGTTATAAGCAAGAATTTCATCTTTTTCTGCTAGTGGACAAAGTTTCCTCCGTCAAACTTATCCAATTTTACAAAATTATATGTCATTTGTTTTAGTGTGCTTCCATTGATTTAGTAACAACTGAACTTGTAGTGTTGTATTTGTAGAGGACCAAGATAAGGCAATGACTATAGATCTCCCCCAGGTGGGGCGTAGATCATATGTCGCCCTTAGGGAGGTAACACCTTTCCCCAAAGCTTCGATATTGCTCATTCATGGGAAGCGTGGGATAAGACATTTCTGGGGGAAAGAGAAGTCAGGGTCAACAACTAACCTATGTCCACCTTGGAAATAGGGATTCAATGGTCCATCCTTAATTGGATGGGTGGTTACCCTTCCAAGGAAACCCTAAGCCCAAAGAATCTATAAATACATTTCCTTTAATAGGAGAAATGGGACAGATCTTAACTGATGATATATATATATATATATATATATATATATATATATATATATATATATATATCATTTTACATATGCTTATACCTATATACATCACATACAGATAGAGCATTTCACCTCTCATGTGCAGGTCGTCTAAATCACGACAAAACAACATAATATAAGGCTTCTCACCACCGTAACCAAGTGTTAACCAACATATAGAATAATATATTGACCAAGCCTTTAAGGATCCCTCGACTTTGCAAGGGTGATATGAACACCTGTACTTTTTAACAAGTACAATGGCGCCCACCTCGGGCCCCCAATAGAACTATCTTGGACCATACCTCTTTGACCCTAACTCCTTTTATTTTCCCTTCGAATATGGCTGATAAGACTCTGCATTCCAACACAAACACCATCGCCTAAGGTTTAGTTGGTGGAGGTAGCCTTCAGAAACAATAAGAGACTTAGTTATAAGTCTTGTCTGAGGGCTTAATAGAAGTACCATCTGAGAGGTCTAAGGTTTCACCTAAGGGACTTATAGTATCATCAGTTAGGCTATATACAACTTCATCATAGGGAATTAGATCCCCTAAGGTAATTAAACTCTCTTATAAGAACTTAGAATTTCCTCGGGCAGGGTCAATCATAGAAATCATGCCCAAAAGGTGAAAGCTAAGTCTAGCCTTAGAGACTTAGCCACATGTCTTATCTGAGGGATTAATAGAAGTCTTAATTGAGAGGTTCAACTCCTCGCCAGGGGGATTTATAGTCGCATTAGACGAGCTACATATAACTTTATTCGAGGGACTTATACTCACAAGGCTAATTAAACTTTCGCCTGAGGGGCTTAGGGTTTCCTCAGGCGGGACCAGACATAGAAATCATGCCTAAGAGGTGCGTTGAAGTCTAGCCTCAGATACTTAGTCCCAAGTCATGTCTGAGGGCTTGATGGAAGTCCCACCCGATAGGTTCAACGCCTTTCCTCAGGGACTTATAATCTCACTAGTCGGACTACATACAACTTCGTATGAGGAACTTAGATTCCTTAGGCTATTTAAATTCTGGCGTGAGGAACTTAGGGTTTCTTCGGGCATAATTATACATAGAAATCGTGTCTAAAAGACGCGACTGAAGCCTAGCATGTGACACATATGATCGGGAACTTAGGGCCTCGGGATACTCCTCCATACCATAGTGTAGAAATACTTTGTCCTTGTCATATCCCAAAATTTTCCCTCTCCTTTTCATTTTTCATCTAACCTTTTGTTTGAGATTCATTTGCACCCATGTACATCCATGTCATCTAGTGTACTTACATCATCATAGATTCAAAGGTTTGGGACTGTTTATACCTAACAAGGAGCTAGGGTTTGCTTGAGTATCAAGCCCTAGGAATTACAATGCCAAAGTCAATATGGAGAGCTCATCATGGTGATCAAGGTGCAAAACCCAAATTGTAGGTGCTTGAGGACTTCGAGATTGCATCTTGAGGTTCATTCATGCCCAAACCCTAATTCTTTATTTGGGAGGTGGTTGAAACCCTAGTTGTGGTTCATGGAATTGGTGGACTACTTGTGTTGATTACTCATTTCTTGGTTTAAGGTTCTTGGTTGTTGCTTGGAACTTTGATCTTTGACCTAGTTAAACCCCTATTTCACATTCTTATATGCTTAATCCAAGGTATGCATTCATTCATATTCCATTCATTGACCTCATGTTCTCATCGTCCATGTAATCCAAGTCTCATTGCATTCACATTTTATCCTTTGGTTTCTTGGTTTCATCAATGTGTCAAGGTTCATCCATGATTTGATTTAAAGTCCCATTGATTCAATTTAATTTTTACATTTGGTCAAGTCATTGTATGGATCCATTGATTTCCATTTCATTCATTCATTCAAGTATGTTTTAAAGTGCATTTCAAGGCACTTGTTTCAAATTGATTGCATATTGAACTTAATAAGAAGTGGCCATGTGAATTCAACTTTTGTTTCATTGATCCATTAGAAGATTTTACTAAAGTCATTTGTTATATTGTCCATACATATCCATAATAAGAAGTGCATTTTATTCATAAAGTAATTTTGTTACACTGTTCATACATATTCATTATAAAGTACAAAGAATTCACATTTTTTTTGCATAAGTTGAGTTTTGGTCAACCAGTTGACCAAAGTCAACTCACCATTTCTACATCCCCTAAACCCTAATTCCCTTGTTTCTTCAAGACCAATCATCCTTGCACTAATCCATTTCCTACAAAACAAAGACCAAGACCAATATGTCATTTTCAACCATTTCAACCATAGCATATGCATTTCATGTGCCATGTCTCGACATAAACCATTGTCAAAACCAGCCCTAGCATTTAAAGTCTAGAATAAGCATCGCAACAATGTCAAGAATTAGTAACATTCTACATCATACACCATACGTGAAACTAGTAAGCCATAAAAAATGACATGCCTAACATAAACCAATAGCTACATAGCAAATTCACCATTCAAATTTACAAGCACAATGACATAGCAAGGAAAACATTCAGACCATGGAAATCCTACCATTCATTACATAACAAACATTTAAATAATCACATCTACACAACAAGTAATTTGCAAACAGCCATGACAAAAAGCATAATAAGCAATGCATCACCATTCACAATGTCAACATAGACCAAGCAAAAATCCTGCATCATCATTCATTCAATAGAGAAATGCATAACCATGTGTACCATTCATGACAACAAAAACTTATGCATACATACCAAATTTATCATAGAAGTCCATACCTCAGGCCTGGTACAACAAGTCATTCGAGGCATTGCATTGCATTCAACACAATCTTGCTGCAAAGCATTCATCACAATTATACATCATGAACAAATCCAATAGCAGGCCATATATTTCCATTCAACATGAATCAAGGTAGTTCAATACAAGATCAGAAGCATAAAAAATTCCACAAATCGAGTAATAATTAATTGAACTACCATTTCATTTTCACCACTAAGAAATTAACTTACACCATCTAACTGAACTTTCACCAACAACAATTGATTTTCACCTTATAACAACTAACTGAATTAACTCAACTTTAAATTAGTTAACATTTCAACATTAACAAAATTTAACTAACCTAACAAACTAAAACTAACACCGTGATTTCACTTCTAACCATTTTGATCCAATTGCCAAGTAACTCGTTAACAGATTTGAAATTCTCTGTTAACTCCTCCACTATAAAACCTGTTCACCCTGATCATTCAGGAGGATCTTCATTCATTCATCGATTCGAACTTGATCATTCATTCAACATGTTCATAGTCTCTCTTTCCCTTATGCAAATTAAGAGATCTCTCCACTCTTAAGATTTCTCAACATACAATTCGCACGCAAACACAGAAGAAGAAGAAAGAAGAAGACTAAGGAGAAGAAGATTCAAGAAGAAGAAGTTTTAAGAAGTTCAATCAAGCGTACCTGAATTCTAGCGTCTTCTCCAGTGAGTGCCTTCTCTTGCCTTCATCATTTGATCCATGCTACTTACCACGAGGTTGAGATATGTTTGGGGAATCAAAGGCCTAACCTCTAAGGATTTGATTCCACAGATCCAGGATTTAATTTCTATTTTAGTTTCTAGGGTTCTTGAATGTGTTGCTTCGATCTTAACATTTAAGGAAGAATTAGGGAGTTGCATCATGAGATTCTTATTAAGGGGAAAAAGATGAAGGAAATGGTGTAATTGAACTTGCCTGAATGTTTAAACCTGTGAAGGAAACATGGAAAATGTGTTTAATAATGTGGCACATGTTTTTTTCCGGGCCACACTTGCATCTTGCCTTACTGATCATTGGGCTCCCAAGCCTAAATCTTACTTCCTGCACCTCTTCAAACCTCCACACCCATATGTCTCTCTTGCTGAATTATTATGGGCCCTTGCTTGGGCCTGCACATTTTTTCTTTCCTGCACCATTGATTTGCTGAAGTATACCCCCTGTTTAGGCTTTGTTTTGTGCATTCTTTTGCTAATTTTTTTTAATTTTCTTACACATTTGTTAATTGTAGTTAAATTCATGTTAATGCAAAATTGATAGAAATTAAAATGATTAGTTTTAATTAGGATTATTTTGTTTTGAATTTAACATGGTTAGTAGTTAATTTGGATTAATAGAATTGGTTTAATTTTTATTGTTTGAAAAATGTACCAAAACAATACGTGGTCCATTAGCAAAGCTCATAGTTTATTCATGTTTCATTCATAGTTTTATCCATTATCCATTGGTTCATTTATGCAAGCTTCATTGTCCATTGGTCCATTTGTTTAAATCCAAATTGATTCAAATCCATACCACATTCATGGTCCATTCGTTTCATGTTTCACCATGCATTCAAGACCATGGTTTCAAAGTGTTTTAAACTTGATTTGGAGGGAGAGATTGCATTTGGAAAGAGGGACTTGATCAATTAAGTCATATATAATTTTCATTACATTCATACATTGCACATTGCAAGTGTCCATACAAAAAGAGTTAGAAAAAATGCATCTTCCACCTAAGTTGACTTTTGGTTAACGGTTGACTTTTTGGTTAACTAGTTAACAAAAGTCAACTGATTATTTTGACCATCCTAAATCCTATTTCTTGCATTGATTCTCCACTAAGGCATCTTTGATTGTTTGAATCTTCAAAATTCCACATGCTTTTGATTTTTCCTTCACCATCTTCTTCAAATACAAGTCACATCCTAGTTTGCTTTCTCATGTGTGCATCACCCTACAAAATCATCCATATTAAATACATGTTGTCATAAGCAATTTCCGAGCATCACAATATCTCATGGAAAACCTAGCATCCACATGTTCATGGCATGCCATCATTCACATATTAACCATGGCAAACCAATGCCAAGCATTTCCATTCAAGCATAGCATAGTAGCATGGTAACATCTAGCATAACAACCTATTTACACATGACATAGCAATGCATTAACTAGAAGACTAGTATTTCAAAAAAACTCGTATGTCAACCATTCATTAAAAAAACCAGTAGAACGCGAACGTCAACACTGTTCATAAAAAAAACCAAATAAATACTCTGTTTGTGAGCAGAACTACGGAGCTCTGACTTCCTTATTGTATAAGTGAGGATACATAGGCACAAGGGTTCGAATCCTTGGCGAGCACACTAATTTAAAACTTAATTTCTTTTCCCATCTTATTCTTATCTCATCTCATTTCACCGATAACAAACAACATTTAAATAAAAAAAACATCCATACACATTGATACAAGCTAGTCATTCCCATCGAGTACGATGGATGTGATGGGTGCTAACACCTTCCCCTTGCATAACTGACTTCCGAATTCGATCTTGGTTACGAAAATTATTCTCTTTGGGGTTTTATCATTATATTCCTTTTTCGTTGGAATAGATAAAATCTGGTGGCGACTCTATATCTTTTATGGTGCGAGACTTATCAGTCTATTCATCAGAGCATACATACTCACAAACTAATCCTAATATAAACTTAAAAAAATTATGGACACTATACATGTCAAGGTAGCCCGTAACGACGTAGCAACATAAGTCATTCGTTATTCACTTCCTTTGACGACCATGGATGTATATCAGAGAACCATTGACTTACCATTCGTTATACTTCTTTTTCAAACCAATGATCTCTCCCTCCTCAGTTTCCTCCAACAAACAAAGATTTCCCCTATTGGAGTAGCTTTGATGTGAAAAGAACCTTTTGTATGTAGAGCTCCCTACAGGTTGTATGTCGAACTTGATTTCTCCACGACCACAACAAATGCCTTTTCAAATCTAATAGTATTTTTCTTCTCAATATTAAATTGGAGATGCGCAAAACCGGGTTTCGCATTTGTAGTATTCCACCTTCGATTCTTGCTCCGATTATACGCCATATTTTCATCACTCTTAGACTTCATCTCTACACCGGAGTTTCTACCACGCACCACCCGAGCATACGTCATATTTGGTGCTTTAGGATTCCAAAACTGATGTAATCCTCCAACCCTATCCTTTTCCCCCATGTTCACATATTTCTTATTTGGTTATTGATCTACCTTAATCCCTCGTTGAAATCTAGGTATGTTAGTAAATATCTTCTTTCCTTGAATATAAATGTTATCTAGCCTCATTGCCAACACTCTCTCGTCTACGACCTTTCTGAATCAAACAAAACTATATATTTTTGTCTCTCTTGTCCCTCCTTGGTGGGATGAAAACTTCCACCACCATTCCATATTCCTTGAAAAATTTAAACATTTCCTTTGGATCAAATGAATCCGGGAACTCCATAAAAAAGAAAGACGACAATGTCTTCTCTTCCCCAAGACCTTTTCCCCTCCGAGCATACCACACATAGCTCTTATTCACCACCGTGTAGGGTGTTCTTTGACGAACGTCCATCCATTTTCCTTGTTCTCCTAACTCTTCTTGCTCTCCTTGATTTATCATCTTGAACTAATATATAACACATAAAACTTATGAATAATGGACTGGTTACATTCATTAAAATGTCTCAAATAATCGAAATTTCTAACTCACACTTGAATCACAACATTAAGATCCAACAAATTTAGAAAAATAAAACAAAATTGATTCTAAAATTACAATACACTCAAATTTTGTTATATATATTTTTAAAAATGAAATTATGCATAAATATGTTATGATCCCATGAATGTATTATTCCTACATATTAGTTTACCTTGACGTCCGACAATATTTTAAATAAAAGTTTCCATTCTCTACACTTAAAGGTTAGTGTGTTTTTTTACATGACCATCTTACCAAGTATAATAATAGAATAATTATAACACATTAAACTACTAAGAGCCATTAAATAATAATTTTAATGTTAGGAAGGGTTTTTTTACAACACTGTGAGTGGGAAAGGCATCTTAATTGTTTTTAAGAGATCATACCCTTTATATATTTTAAATTGATCAAGTTCTTATTCTATTTTCCTACATTGATCAAGTTCTTATTCTATTTTCCTACATTGCAAAGAGAGAAAATTATGACTGCAACTTTCAAGTTTATTTATACTATAATTCTAATTCTTTATCTAGCTCTTATTGCAGCATAAGATGCCAGTAAGCCTTTTTTAAATCATATTTTTAAATTTTCTTCTGTATTCATATAGTTCATACACAATCTATTGTCATGTTTTAGTAACATTATTGTATTATTATTTTCATTACAGAAGGAGAATATACATGTGAGAATGTTCTTGATTGTCCTAGTTATATGTATTGGATTCCTAATGTTTTGAGATGTATTTATAACACATGTCAATGTGAATTCTCTGAGAACTATAGATCAAGATAGTCTTTTCACCAAGGAAGGATGTGACATATGTCTAATGACATTTTATAATTGAAGTTTCATTTATGTTTACTTTTCAAATTTCACATACTTTGAGGTCGAGTTTTGTAAGATGGAAATGAAATAAAATAAAGGAAAATATAATATTATTAACATGTTTTTATATTACTCATTCTTGTATGATAAAAATATTAGTATGTGTATCATCCAAAAAATTGCTTAAAATAAGTAAATATGAATTATACTGATTCAAACTCATCCTTTGTATATAAGTAATAGTGAGTTTTTTTAATAATATTAAATAAAATCAAAGAAACTTATACAAACAAGAGAGGGGATTAAACCTAAACCCTCTCAAGAAGAAACGAACCTAAAGAATGACAAACCAAGCATATTCTTTATAAAATCTGCTCTCAAAAAATTGGTAATCAAACAGAAGTTAGTGTTATTTATTACCGTAAGCCCTGTGTTACCAAGAGAGTTTGCGCATCTATTCCTCTCTCTGAAGATATGTGAAGTCACAGAGTATATATTCGCGGTGATATTAACACAATTAACCCATCTAGTATGGACTTTCCAAGGCACTTTGAAAGGAGGATTGAAAGCTTGAGACACAACTATAGAATCTGATTCTGGCCAAATTTTGCACCAACACCTCTCTTGAGCGAACTCAATTGCTAACACAACATCGGAGAGTTCAGAAATGAGAGAGTTAGAGAGACCTGGAAAATTAGCAAAGACTCCAAGAAACCTGCCATCAGAGTCTCTAGAAATACTGCCACAAGCAGAGGGGCCCAGATTTCCTAAATAAGCATTGTCACAATTGAATTTAATTGAATTTATTTTTCACAATTTATATTCCGCAAGTTATTTTCCGCTACTTGATAATCAAACTTTTTCAAAATACTTTTAAACTCTGATTTTAATCTGCAAAGTATTTCAAAACCCTGTTTTTCGAGACCATACAATTCAACCTTCCTCTTGCGTGGAAAGTCACATGTCCAACATTATCCTTCAAAGATTGGTTCTTACAACTTAGATCGTTTGAGGCAACGTCCATCTCTATCATGGAATTTTTGTCGTTGTTGGATTCTTTGTTGGCCAAAGTTGTTGTCTTTTTATTCACCATGATGGACAAAGAGGTTGAACATAGGACAATAATTTGAATGAATATTGTAATGGTGACTCAAGTTAGTTTTACTGAGGCCCTATAGTGGGTGCACATTATACTCGCTAAAAGTACAAAACATGACAACCCCCAATAATTAAGGGATGTTAGAGGCTTTATGGTTTCTGGTAGGGTTTAGAGATATATCACATAGGGACATTATAAACTCTGTGTATCTACTATTTGTGTGAATATGAAATTGTCCCCTTTCACCATTAGAGTTAAGATATTTATAGGAATTCTTGGGATAGTATCTCATATTCAATAGAATGTTGTCAACTTCCCTCTAACTTCTCCCACATTGTAGTTGACTAGGGACACCTCATTTTTCATGTTCGCACGCCTTAGACGAGTTATCAAAGATGCGGTCAACATATTCTAGAGAAGGACGTCACATTTAGTACATAGACTATCGATATAATAAATGGAAGAATAACACACAGTTAGGATGATTTCCCTTCCCATTCCCATGTTTTCCCTTAAGGGTGTTTCATATATATTTTTTTTACAGGACCACCTTACTAAGTATGATAAAAGGATAACTATAACACATTAAACTACTAAGAGCCATTAAATAATAATTTTAATATTACAAAGGTTTTTTTTACAACTCCGTAAGTGGGAAAGACATCTTAATTATTTTTAAGAGATCTTACCCTTTATATATCTTAAATTGATCAAGCTCTTATTCTAGTTTCCTACATTGCACAAAGAGAAAATTATGACTGCAATCATGAAGTTTATTTGTACTATAGTTCTATTTCTTTCTCTAGCTCTTATTGCAGCAGAAGATGACGTAAGCCTTTTTTGAATAATAATTTTAAATTTTGTTCTTTATTCATATAGTTCATACACAATCTATTTTCATGTTTTAGTAACATTATTGTATTTTTTTTTCATTACAGAAGGAGAATATACATGTGGGAATATTCTTGATTGTCCTAGTTATATGTGTTGGATTCCTTATGTTTTCAGATATATTGATAACACGTGTGAATGTGAGTTCTCTAAGAACTACAGATCAAAATAGTCTTTTCACTAAGGAAGGATGTGTCATATCTCTAGTGGCATGTTAAAATTGAAGTTTCATTTATGTTCATTTTTGAAATTTCACATGCTTTGAAGTATTAAGTTTTATAAGATGGAAATGAAATGAAATGAAGTAAAATATAATATTATTAACATGGTTTTATATAACCCATAGTTGTATGATAAAAATATTAGTATGTGTATCATCCAAAAAGTTGCTTAAAATAATAAATAGGAATTATAACAACCCAATGAATTAACTAAAACTCATGCTTTGTATATAACTAATAGTGAGTTTTTTTTAATAACATTAAATAAAACCAAAGAAACAGATACAAACAAAAACAAGCGGCGAGACTAAACCGAAATCCTCTCATAAAGAAATGAACCTAAAAAATGAGAAACCAAGCATATTCTTTATAAAATATACTCTCAAAAAATTGGGAATCGAATTGAAGTTGGTGTAATTTGTTACCGTAAGCCCTGTGATAACAAGAGAGTTTGTGCATCTATTCCCCTCTCTGAAGATATGAGAAGTCACAGAGTACGTATTCACGGTGATATTAACACAATTAATCTATCTGGTACATATTTCCTAAGGCACTTTGAAAGAAGGATTGAAAGCTTTAGCCACAACTATAGAATCTGATTCTAACTAAATTTTCCACAAACCCTTCTCATAAGGGAGCTCAATTGTTAACATAGCACCGAAGAGTTCAGAAATGAGAGAGTTATCGACACCTGAAAAATTAGAAAAATCTCCAAGAAACCTGCCATCAGAGTCTCTAGCAATACCACCACAAGTAGAGGGGTCTAGATTACCTAAAGAAGCACCGCCATAATTGAATTTATTCCAATCGCACTGAGGCGGCCTCGAAATAACTTCCATAATTTAGGGAGCACAACGAGGCTGAATTTTGACTTTCAAATACTTCAACAACTCAAAATCATGAATATTGATATAAGATGGAGTATTGTAATTATCTCGAACCATCCCACAAACCAAAATAATAGCAGAAATAGAAGAAGAAGAGATTCTTTTATCTTTATATCTGACACTGTGTCGAGAAAACGAATAACATTAAACAGGTGGATAATCGCAATATTCAAAATTAACTTACATTGATTTGACAAGGTTCGATTGCAAATGCTCCAGATGTATTCTCAATTCTTGATCTGAATGTTAATTTTCAATTCTTTGAGCAACCAATTCCAAAGGTGTCTAGCATACGAACACTCAAAGAAAAGGTGATTTGAATTTTCTTCTTCAAGTTAACAAAGAATAAAAATGGAAGGGAAAGAAAAATTTGTTCTCTTAAGTTGGTCGTCCGTGGAGAGTTTATTAAGCAACAACCTCCAAACCGTAAAAGACTTATAAGGCAGGATAGATTTCCCCCAAACCCACCTCCACCAATCATTACGGACACCCAGATTTCACTTAAACTCATAAGCATCTCTAAGGGTAAGCTCCCCCGAACTAGTGCGATTCCAAATCCTTTTATCCGAACAAAGATCAAAATAAAGAAAACAATTATTAATCATAACCTGAAGCGAAACTGGGATATGATAGTTAGCATCCAAAAAATTCCAACTCCGATCAATGATGAAGGTGTTGTCAAGAAAATCATTAGGCATTGACAGAGTCTTCACCTCCAAGTGTAAAAGGTATTCACACCAATTATTATACCAAAATATAATCGATTTACCGTTGCCAAGAATCCAAGAAGAATTATCGCAGATCAATGGGATCTCAAATTTTATATTATACCAAATCGAGGAGAGAATGTGATGGTTAATAAAATTATTTTTCCTCAAAACCCGACTCTTAAGAAGAGAAGCCCGAGGATCATCCGAATTCACAAAATCCAAACCAAGCTTAAGTTTAGTAGCCTCCTTCAAAGCAACCAAAGATTTAAGCCTTAGACCACCTTCAGAAACTGATCTGCAAATATTTTTCCAAGCCACTGTAAAAGTCTTGCTTTTCGAGACGTCCCCAATCCAAATTAAATTGCGAGCAGCTCTCTCAATACTCCTAACCAACGAAACCGGCCACACATACATTTACATGGAATGTATAAGCATGCCTTTCCAAGATGCAAGCTTAAGAATGATTTTATCAGCAATCAGTTAAAGGAATTTAGCTTTAGGTCTTCCTTTAAAAATAGGAATCCCAAGATAGAGAAAAAAAGAGGAGCCAATGCTGAAACCAGAAAGAGCCAACAAAATGTTAATGCGAGACAGAGACATGGCGCCCCCCAAAATAGAGGACTTCCCGCAGTTAACAACTTTCTCAGAAACTACAGAGTAACCTTTGAAGACAAAAATAAGAGCCTTAATGTTGGAAACATTTCCTTTAAAGAAAATAAGAATTTCATCCACACAGAAAATGTGAGAAGGAACCTTTAAGTTCCTTGGCCCCGTGATCAAATCAAGGGAACCATAATTTACCAAATTTCAGATATTTCTATTAAGCAATTCTTCTATGAGGAAAATATAAGAGGAGAAATATGACCTCCTTGACGTACCCCTCTGGTACAATTAAAGAAACCATGAAGCAACTCATTGACAAATATAGAAATCCAAGCAAAGTTCAAAATATTCTTGTTCCACTGGCAAAAAATTTCATTGAAACCAAACTGTTGTAGAACTTTGAGGAGAAGTTTCCAATTTAATGTGTCAAAATCCTTAGTAATATCCACCTTGAAAGCCACATTTCGGCACCAAGACTTAGTATCAAGTAATTTAAAAGCTTCATAAGCCAACGCAATGCTATATTTAATATTTTTATCTTGAATGAAGCCCCGTTGTTCATGAGAAACCAAATGGGGCATTAGGGGGAATGCAATCTTTAATATTTCAAGCATGAAGACACGTGGGCCAATTTTCAAGCTTCTCCTCAAATATCAAAGTTGTGTTTGGACAGAAGTTTGCCAGAAAGCTTTTGACAACATCAAGGAGTATCTGCTTAGACTTCCTATTTTGTCTCCTCTAGTGGAAGGAAGACCTTTGATTATGTATTTGACTGTGTTAGAAGAGTCCATGAGTTGTGTGCTTGGACAACAAAATTAAATTGGTAGAAGGGAGTATGCCATCTACTATCTGAGTAATAAATTTATAGATTGTGAGTCTCGATACTCCATGCTTGAAAATACTTGTTGTGGTTTAGCCTGGGATGCCAAACGTTTACGCCAGTATATGATCAATCATACCACTTGGTTGATATCAAAAATGGACCCAATCAAGTATATCTTTTAAAATTCTGCTTTGACCGGGAGGATTTCTTGTTGGCAGGTGTTATTGTATGAATGTGATGTTGAGTACCGTACTCAGAAAGCAATTAAAGGAAGTATTCTTACAGATCATTTGGCTCACCAGTCGATCGGTGATTATCAATCCATCAGGTTTCACTTCCCTGATGAAGATGTTATGTACTTGAAAGCTAAAGATTGCGACGAACCGTTGCCTTGAGAAGGGCCAGATCCTCGATCCCGGTGGGGTTTAGTTTTTGATGAAGCTGTTAATGCTTATTGTAATGGAATTGGGGAAATCATTATTACTCATAAGGGTTCTCATATCTCTTTCACTACGAGATTGATACTTGATTGTACAAACAATATGGTAGAATATGAAGCTTGTATCATGGGTCTTGAAGAAGCCACTAATTTGAGGATTAAGATCTTGGATGTATATGGAGATTCGGCCTATGTGGTCAATCAAATTAAAGGAGAATGGGAAACTCGTCATATCATCCTAATTGCTTACAAATATTATGCGAGAAGGTTGCCAACCTCGTTAAAAAAAATAGAGTTTCATCATATACCTCTTGAAAAGAATAAGATGGCGGATGCTCTGGCTACTTTGTCTTCTATGTACAAAGTAAATCATTGGAACGACGCGCCCAATATCATAATTATGCACCTTGATAGACCTAATAATATGTTTGCATCATAAGAAGTTACAAATGATAAGCCTTGGTATTATGACATTAAATGTCTCTTCCAAAGTCAGGAATACCCGTTTCGGGCATCCATCAAAGATAAGAACACTTTGAGAAGACTAGCTGGCAATTCCTTTCTCAATGAAGATGTGGTGTACAAGAGAAAGTTTAACACGGTTCTGCTCAGATGCGTGGATAGACACGAAGCTGACATGTTAATGCAAGAAGTTCATGAAGGATCCTTTGGTACCCATGCCAATGGACATGCAATGGCTAAAAAGATGTTAAGGGCAGGTTACTATTGGCTAACAATGGAATCTTATTGTTGTAAGTATGTCAAGAGGTGCCATAAGTTTCAAATTTATGCTGATAAGATTCATGTTCCTCCGGCACTTCTCAATATTATTTCATCCCCTTGGCCTTTCTCTATGTGGGGAATCGATATGATTGGTATGATTGAACCCAAAGCTTCGAATGGACGTCGTTTAATTCTGGTATCTACTGATTACTTCACCAAATGGGTTGAACCAGCATCTTATGCTAATGTGACCAAGAAGGTTATGGTCAGATTTATCAAGAATCAGATTATTTTCTGATATGGTGTTCCAAGTAAGTTAATTAGTGATAATGGGTCGAACTTGAATAATAAGATGATGAAAGAGCTTTGTGACGACTTCAAGATTTAACATCATAACTCTTCTCCTTACAGACCCGAGATGAATGGGGCTGTTGAAGCTTCAAATAAGAACATTAAGAAGATCATCCAGAAGATGGTTGTGATGTATAAAGATTGGCATGAGATGCTCCCATTTGCTTTGCGTGGATATTGTACATACATTCTCACTTCAACAGGGGAAACCCCTTTCTCTCTTGTGTATGGTATGGAAGCAGTGCTCCTTGCAGAGGTTGAGATCCCATTAATGTGAGTCCTAATGGAAGCCAGTTTGTTTGAGGTTGAATGGTGTCAGAGAAGATACGATCAGTTGAATTTGATTGAATAGAAAAGAATGAAGGCCTTGTGCCATGGTTAGTTATATCAAAAGAGAATGAAGAAAGCATTTGACAAGAAGGTTTGACCTGATGTATTTAGATAAGGTGACCTTGTGCTCAAGAAGATTTTGTCTTTCAACATGGATTCTAGGGGCAAGTGGACTCCTAATTATGAATGCCCATATGTTGTTAAGAGATATTTCTCTGGTGGTGTATTGATTCTTACAACTATGGATGGTGAGGAACTCCCTCATCCTATGAATGTTGATGCAGTCAAGAAATACTTGAGCTAGAAAAAATAAAAGAACATCTCGCTGAGTTAAAAACCCGAAATGGAGGCTTAGGAAAAAATAAGTGTCTCGGTGGATTGAAAACTCGAAAGGACGGTCCAAGCAAAAGTTAGAGACGTAAAATATAAAATAATCATCCCGGTAAACTGACCCAAAAGAGACAATCTAGGCAAAAATTAGGGGATTATGGCAAGTAATTGCATTAGGCCAAACTTGACCATTTGAAGAAATATTGCCTATCGTAGGTCCCTTTTTCGTCATCCTTGACCGGAGTCCAGAACATAGTGGGATTCAAAGTTGTTAAGGAGAACAGTGGTCATTGTATTTCAATGTAGTCGTTTCCACGTATTTACCATTTTCCATGTTTGTAATGATCCATGGAGTCATGCCATTTACAGACTACCATTCTATCAATAAAATTTGATCTTTTTGCCAATTTTTTTGCTACTCTAATTTTGTTTCAGTTTATGAAATTTCATTTATTTTTTATGATTATTTTTGAAACAAAAATATATTTAAACAATCATGTTTTTTTGGAAAATTACAAAAAAAATATGTATTTTCCTTGACTTGTAAATACAAAAGAGGAATGTTAATGGTGATCCCAAGGATGGTAAGATCCTGAAGAGTGGAATTTAGTGACATCCCTAGGTCAAATTATCTTTTACAACAGTCTCCCCAATATTAGATTGCAAGAATGGTAGAATCACAAACGAATCTCTGTGAGCATCTCCATCTTGTTGAGATTAGTCGAGTATCTGGTTGTATTGTGTTATCTGTCTCGCGCCTTTGCATTTATTTTGTCAGCATAATCATACACATGTGCATAGCATCGTGATGTTCATTTGTGCATTTTTCATTTTTACAATAATTCCTCACCACTCTCTGGAACTTTCTGCCCTGCAGAGTGTGTGCGTTCTCTCACCAATAGAGTGTCGACCTTAAGCAGAAAGAGTTTACCCTTTCTAATTCCCCGTTGTGTGTGATCCTCGTGGAAGGTTTTGTTTCAGTTTTCCCCTCTAGTTCATTATCTAGATGGGATCAATCCCTTATTGAGTTCATGCCCTCATTGGGTTGAGTCCACTTTGACTGCTTCTCTCAAGTTCATTCCTGGTCAGAACTTTGGTCCCCCTCTTATTGGTTACCTTTGTTAAGCTACCACTTGGCTGGTAGTTGGTAATCATTCAGTTTGAGCTTATTATCTTTGTTAAGCTATCACTCGGATGATAGTATGTAATAGTTCCTTTTACTCTCTAATTTATTACCTTTATTAAGCTATCGCTCGGTTGATAGTAGGTATTAGTTCCTTTTACTCTTTGATTGGTTACCTTTGTTAAGTTATCAATTGTTTGGTAGTTGGCAATCATTATGTTTGAGCTTATTACCTTTGTTAAGATACCTCTTGGCTAGTAGTTGGTAATCATTCTATTTTAGCTTATCACCTTTGTTAAGTTACCACTCGACTGATAGTAGGTAATATCCCTTTTATATATGATTGGTTACCTCTGATAAGTTATCACTTGGCTGATAATTGGTAATCATTTTGTTTGAGCTTATTACCTTTGTTAATCTATCACTCGACTTATAGTAGGTAATATTCCTCTCCTGTTGGAATTAGGGTTTTCCCCTTTTTGTTGATTTCTTTTCCCCGAAAAAGTCTTTCCTAGATAAGTCTTCCCCATTGGATCTTTAGTTCATTTTTAACCACGCATCGGTTATTTTTGAGCTCTTCGTTTCCCCCTGTGGAACTTTGTCTATCCCTAGCTAGGTACCCTTGTGGAATTTGTAATCCCCCCGCGGAATTTCGATCTCCTCTTTTCTCTAGCCAGTTATTTATCTCTCGTGACGCTATATTCCCCACGGAGATTCTTTTTCGCATTCATATCATATCATAAACATCTTGCGGTATATTAGGGCCAAAAGTTGGGTCTTTGATATTTAAGTCGCTTCAATCTTGTCGAGACGGAGATTTCAACCTTCATATCTCCAAATTGAATAAACTTAAATAGGGGCATATTTCATACCCTAATTTTTAACCCCAAGATCTTACATCTCATTTGCATCTTTTGCATACAAACAATGTCGCATCTTTGCCCTTCCCTTTACCATCTTTGGGTTTGCTTCTTGCAGGGATCACCAAGCACCCCTTTTGTTCTAGAATTGTGTTTATTTATTTATTGATTATTTAACCACTAATCAAAATATCAAAAATATGTCTTGTTTACCTTAAGTTTATTATGCAGGGTAGGGCTTCTCAAATCAAGAGTAACTTTGATGGCTTACTTCTCAAGAAAAGTTAAAGGTTCATGTGTTTATTTCTATGCCTTGTTCAACAAGTAACTCCAAGCTTTGAACAATATAATCAAGAGACCATCAAGGACACATTATTTTGAGTTCATATGGTCACCCATGTGCTTTGAAGTGCAAGGAAAGTCCGAGTGCACACGCTCGTTCCAAGTGGTTTGACCTAAAAGTCAACATTTTGAGGTTAAAGTTCCAAGGATTACAACTCCTTCAAGTCATAACATTTTTTAATGACCCTTTTTTCATATGACTCTTATCAATATCATCTACAACTTCTGTTTACATGACAAGAGCCAATAATTCTTGTAGGATCATCAAAAGTTTGGAGACATTATAGGTCATTTGTGGACTTAGTGAAATTTGACCTATTTTTAAGTGACTTTTTCCTAACTTTAAAAGATCATAACTTCTTCAATTTTCAACACAAGAAGCTGATTATTTTTGCACAATTCCATTGGTGATGCCCTCTACAAGTTTTCTTCAAAGACCAAGGTCAAATTATGCTTGGAAGGCCATGGAATTCATCGGGACATTATAGGTCATTTTCAACCATGAAGCACTCAAATTTTTCTAAGTTATGGAACAAGTATTTTATGCCAACTTCAACACACCATAACTTTGTTGTCAAACATCCAAATTCAGTCTTTCTTGGATCATTGCAATCTTGGCCATGATGTTAACATATTGCAAAAATAATAGGATCAAAAAGCCTCTTGAGTAGGATGCCCATTGAGTTGAACATGGTGACTTGAAACTGCAGAAATCGCCATTGCCCGAAATTTGATCATGACTAATCTCAACTCCAAGCCAAATTAGCAAGTGTTTCGGTCCTAAACATGTTTAACCAAGTCTCCAGAAGTTAATTGACACTGAAAACGCATCATTTGGCTGAGTTTTGAGGAGGTTCAAGTCACACTTTTCACACACTTGGATCAAATTCATTTTGCACGAATTCTGCATCATTCCACATGTATTTGGATGCAATTACATTCCCTATAAATATAGGAAGTTATTGCCTTCACTTGCAAGCTTTGGAGAGCCAAGAAACCTCTGCTGCAACATGAAGTTTTTCCAGAAAATTCAACTATCATGTTTTGAGTTTCATCCTGTTTCAATCCATTTTCTTGATTCTATTAGCTCCATCGACATCCTCTGAAAATTTTGCAACAATTCCCAAGCTCTGAGACCTTCTGAATTGTACCAACCAAATCGAGCTTCATCAACTTCTGATCACCATCTAGACAAGGTATTTCTGGGCATCATTTGAACTCAAACAAGTTACCTCAATGTAGTCCTTCACTCTCTGATTCTTTCCCCTAACTTATCTGGTGTTGTTTGATCGTGTTCATCATTTAATTTTCTTTTTCGTGGCTTACTTGTTTCTGAAACTTCTTTGAAATTCCCTTTGCTCAGTTCACATAAATGAATATGAGGCACAAGGTTGAATTCAGGATGAGAAGAGGATCACAATGGTGATGATCTCGTGTCTTGAAGTTACCAAATGATGAAACTCCGGTGAGAGCTCACTAGAGAAGATGATCGAAGTATTTCTCAGGTGGTCTGAGATTGGACTAGATACGTTGCCATTTTGAAATATTTTGATCGGTTAAATTCAAACTAGATCATGTGTTCTGATTGCAGCGTGTTCCATCGTGTTTCTCATCATTTGGAGTGATGGATCTTCCACATCAATTAATGAGGCATGATCCAACGCTCCTGGTTTTTTTCTTCTGATTTTTATTATTTTTCTTTTATTATTTTAAATTTCTTTTTCTTTAAAAATTCGTCGTAATTTCATTTTTTATCCAAAAAATCCCAAAATAATTTCTAAAATTCTATTTTATTTTTCTTCATCTGATTTTTATTTTTCTATATTTTATTTCACTGATTTTCTATTTTTCATGAATTTTCTCTTTTCTCCTTTGTTTTAATTGGTTTAAAAATACTTTTCTGCATTTTAAAATTCTGAAAATTCTTAAAATTTTTGGCCATTTGTTTGGTGTTTTGATGGACTTTGTGAATTTTCCATTTTAAAAATACCTTTGATGCATTTTTATATCATTTAATTGAAATTTAAATTTGTTTGACCTTATGGACTTCTGTTAGCCTTGGATCATGATGGTTTTAAATTCAAGTCTCATCAAACTCAGTGGATCTTGGGTGTTGATGGGGTGAAATCCCTAATCCACCAAAATGGATGATTGATTTTGATGATAACTTGATCAAATTTGTGATTCAATTTGGGTGTGACCTCTCTTGTCCTCTTTCTTCTTCATCCCCTTCTTTTTCCTTTGATCAATTGGATGGATTTTTGTCCACTTGGTCATGATGTGTGGATTGGTACTTGATGAACTTTCATCATTTCAAATATACCTTCTAAGTGATCATGAATCATTTAAGGTACTTTGGATTGATGCATAAGTTTGTACTAAGTGTCATGAAATATGGATTGAAGTTATGGACCATTCTCCTAGCCTTTGTGCTTGATCATCCTCTTTCTTTTTCTTTTCTTGTGTGGCATAACTTTAGGAGGATGATTTACATATCATTTTTCTAGCATGTATTAACACAAACATTTTGATTGACCGGTCTCAGATAGTTGTGACTTCTACATAAGTCCAATTATGATTGCTTAACATAGCTCTAAATTTGTCCTAAAGGAAATGACATTTTTATAAGTGAGATTGTAAGTCTCATATTCCTCGTGGTATTGTGTAAGAATGTTGCATCTTTTCCATTTGTGAGAGCTAGTGGCATACTTGTTGATTTTATCCAAGTTGGATCACATCTCATAAATGATGTATAGGTTCATATTTTCATGCTTGTGAGTGGATAGTTGAGTGTTCTCCAAAAAATGACGAAAACATCTTTTCATCTTCACTAATATCTTTTACTAACATTTTACTTGTATTAACTTTTACTTCAAGTCATTTACCTTTATGCCTTTATTTTTCATGTCATTTATTTTATTCTTTATGTTTAACATTTCATATCATATTGTTTGTGTTTATGTCATTTTTTTCTTTGTCCATTTTGACCTTTCTTTATGTCATTACTAAGAAAACTAATAAAAAGAAAAATTGTTTCTCTTAGCTCATGGACTTATGGTTACTATCCTACGCATCATTATGAAGCTATGGACTTAGAATTATGATCTTAACCTTGTCTTTGGTATTTGAGACTTAAGACCTTGGAATCCATCTGACACCTTTGACTTTGGACTTCTCTGTGAAGACTTGGCTTGGATACTATGGTTTCATCTGACACATGGATTATTATTTGCTTATTTTGGTTGCTTGAGACTTAATCCAAAGGAGGGAAATTCTTGCTTGACTTGTATCATAAAGCTTGTTATATATTGGTTAGATATTTCTTCTCTAGATTTTACTTTACTCCTTTAGGATAGTCTCTTCTTCTCCTCCCCCTTCTTTAATTTTCAAAATCTTCTCTCTTTTTCGAAACCTTCTTATTTTCTAACTTGAGTCATTTTTCTCAATAATTCTCCTATCTCCATAGTATTGATGATTCTTTTCCATCTATGGGAGCTAGTGGCATACTTGTTTATCCTTATCCAAGTTAGAGCCCTTCTCATGGTGATGCAAAGTTCTCATACTTGTGGGTGACTAGTTAGTATTCTCCTTAAAATAACAAAAGGTCTCTTCCATAAAAATTTGTTGGTTCTATGTGTTGGCATCAATTTTGGTAAAACATAGAGTTATCACAAATTATCGCGCGTGTTGTCGTGACATGTGATATCAGCTTCCCGCAGGATGTTTAAATATGGTTGTGCAGGATTTAGCTAAGATGTCAGACCCGATGTTAAGACATGTGTATATAGAACATTCAGTCTGAATGTTATGTATCTTGATATTGCACTTTTCATGCAAATTTGTGTGTGCCTATTGGAGATTTAATGCACTACTCAAGGAGTAATTTGATTTAAAACCAGATTGTTCTATTTTCCAAAAAGGGATGATTAGTTGCATGTTTCTGAAGGAGAAGGGATATCCAAAACGCAGCGGAATTTAAAGATTCTCCTTTAGTGATTCTTAGGAATGGGCATGATCAGTGATAGAATTGTTACCTCTTGTGGCGATTGTTACCTTTGATGAAGATCTACGGAGCGATCACGAATGTTGAACGATGACAACGCCTCTACTCAGTCCACAAGAATGAAGGCTTTGAGTGAGAGAGAGAGAGAGAGAGAAAGAGAGAAAAATGAAATTGCAACTACATAAATTCTTCTACACAAGGGTTCTATTTATAGAACCACTTGTGTGGGCTACAAGCAAAAAAGCCCACTCAAGTGTATGTGGCCCATTTCTTATAATATGCCAAAATCACTTAAGCGCGTGGGACCTTACCATATTTCGTATTCTACTTAAGTACACCATACCTTACGATGATCTACAATTCACTTAAGGGCACCGTACATTACGGTATTCCTTAGTTATTGTATCTCTCATCAATCCCTCCTTTTGTTTGTGATCCTGTAGGTTTCACGGCATTGGCAATTATATTAAATCATGTATTTAACATAATAAACAGTGAGAGGTATCTAAAAACACATCACTGCTACCCAAGACACAAAAATGTCATGTGCTCTGCCAAATCCTTTTGTGATAATACTTATATGTACAATTACCCTTTTGCCCTTATGTCTATATTGAACACAAGGCATAGACCGTGTCATCCTTGTCTAGTTCAATATTGGGCCCATAGACATTTATCCTGTTACGTAGGATGGGCAAAGTCCATATAGGTCACTCATGTCCCTTAGCATGCTTCATGGAGTACCCATCAACTGTCTTTATGGTCATCCAGTTACGGACAATGTTTGATCAACAATAAGGCACTCGACTCTACATCTAGGGTCCATAGTGGTTTCAGGTCGAAAGGTGGTATACACCATTATCACCATGAGAATAACTTATGGCACTTTGCATAACATTCTATATAGTATTCTCATAGCGGGTCAATCCAGTATAAATATTACTCTTAATATTCATACCTATGTTTAAGACTTGATAACTCCTTATCCATGATCCATGAGATGTGATCATCAGTCTATATACATAATAATCTTAATGCTTTAATGTTATCCCACTTCACAATAAAGCTCGACTATGGATACTTTAAGAATAGTGTCCTTATGTTTAATGTGATCTCATGATTAAGTCACACTTGATACATTAAATGGACTATTTATTCTAGGGACTTTATTAGACAAACATAATAAAGAGAAAGCCTTTTATTATTAATAAATAATTCGATACAAGTACCAAAAGTATTGGCCTCTAAGGCTTACACTAACAATCTCCCACTAACACTAGGGCCAATCAGGCATACCCCTAATGCCCATAGATCTAGTATGGACATCATGCTTCCGTTGCGCAAGAGGCTTTGTCAGTGGGTCAACAATATTGTCAAGTGTAGGTACTCTACATATTTTCACATCTCCTCTATCTATTATCTATCGAATGAGGTGATAACGCCTAAGTATGTGTTTGTATCGTTGGTGAGATCTAGGCTCCTTAGCTTGTGCGATGGCACCATTGTTATCACAATAGAGACCAATGAGATCCACAATGCTAGGAACTATGCCAAGTTTACTAATGAACTTTTTGATCCAAACAACTTCCTTTGCTGCACTTGAGGCAGCAGTATACTCGGCCTCAGTTGTACAATCAACAATTGTGTCTTGCTTTGAACTTTTCCAGCTCACAGCGCCACTGTTTAAGAAAAACACATAACCAGATTGCGATCTAAAGTCATCCTTATCTGTCTGGAAACTAGCATCGGTGTATCCAATTATAAGAAGCTCTTCCTGACCTCCATATATCAAGAATGAGTCCTTAGTCCTTCTCAAATACTTAAGGATATTCTTGAGAGCTACCCAATGAGCATCACCAGGATCAGATTGGTACCTACTCGTTGCACTTAAAGCATACGAGACATCTGGTCGAGTACATAACATAGCATACATGATAGATCCTATTGCAGATGCATATGGAATCTTATTCATGTGATCCCTTTCTTCCTTAGTTGAAGGGGTGTGTTTTTGATAGACACTGGCCATGTTGCATAGGTATGAATCATTTCTTGAAATCATGCATATTAAAGCGTCTCAGCACTTTGTCTATGTACATACTCTGACTTAGGCCAACCAGTTTTTGTGATCTATCTCTATAGATTCTGATTCCTAATATATAGGTTGCTTCACCTAGGTCCTTCATAGAAAAGCATTTCCCCAACCAAGACATTACTTGTTGCAGGGTAGGGACATTGTTTCCAATGAGTAATATGTCATCTACATATAATACCAGGAAAACGATCATGCTCCCACTAACCTTCAGGTATGTCAAGTCCTTCAGGTTGTGTCATGTACACATCCTCAAGAAGATTCCCATTAAGGAAAGCAGTTTTGACATCCATCTGCCATATTTCATAATCATGATATGCAACGATAGAAAGAAAAATCCGAATAGATTTAAGCATTACAACTGGTGAAAAGGTTTCATCATAGTCAACCCCATTGTAAGACCCCAATTTTGACCCTAAGATCCCTCATGGCATCATATCATTGCTCATTGCATTGCCTCAAGGATCATAGCATGTGTGGCTCATTTACCCTAGGGGTGGGACTTGTGTGAGTTGTTTTGAGACCACCAAACATGCTTGTATTGTATATTATTGCTTTTTTTATTTGTTTACTAACCAAAAGCACAAAAATATGCCACTAACTCTTTTTGTTTTGAAGCTCAAGTGATCATGTGCTCCTATGCTCATAGGAGGCTCCTAAGCTCAATGAAGTGGCTAGATTAAGATGAGAGCAAGCATGAAAATGGTCCACAAATCTCCTAATATTCATATATGTCTCCCAAGTATCTCAATATGCCAATTTGATCAAGATAACCAAAAGGGCTTGAGGATTGTTTCCCAAGGAAACCCTAATTCAACTGTGCTTTGACTGTGCCTTGCTCATGAAGCAACCTCAACCTATGATCAAATTCAATCAAGGGAAGTTCTTTCATTAATTATTTTATGCATATATGAGCTTATGTGAGTATCCTCAATCATTCATTCATCAAGATTTGAAGTTTGGCCTTGAGAAGTTGACCAGTCAAGTCATCTGACTAAACTGAGGATCACTGAGATACAAAGTTTGATGTGTTTGTCAAATGAAGATGACCCCAAGCGAAAAAATGTTCTTAAGAACCATATGAACAACTTTAATGTTCATCAAAATTCCATTTGAAACATGGAAGGTCATCATTCATTTCAAAACTTTATAAGTCATTTTGACTGAAACCCTAATTTTGGGTCAACTTCCTAAGGACGTAACTTCTTTATATTTTATGATTTTGAGGTGAGACCAAATGCACTGGAAAGCGTAAGATATCTACTTAAAATGTTATGTTGGACAAAATTTCATAATCCTAAAATAAACAGATGTGATAATACAAAACATTATAGGTCACTTTGGACCTAAGTTATTGAATTTGAAAAATGTCCAACTTCAAGTGCCCATAACTTTCTCATTAAAAATCCAAATGATGCAAAATTTAAGTATATATTGATAACCATGAAAATTTCTACAACTTTTATGTTGGAGGTTTTTCCAGTTAAGGCTTGAATCATTGAAACATAAGGGCTTGAAAGTGGTTGCTTTTGTTGAAAATTTTCAAAGGGAACCTAGACATGTTTTGTACCCAAAACTTCACAACCAGTTTTCATAAATTTCCAAACTCCAAATGAATTTTTGCCCAACATGACTTTTGTTTCTTATTCCAAGAGCTTTCCAACCATTACTCACATGACCATTTTTGGATTTTCCATGTGGGAGTTTCGAAGAGCTTAATGTTTGTGCTCATTTTTGCAATTCACATTATAACTTGGAATGCAAGCTTGTGCGGCCTCTTGTGCACGTCCAATTAAACTACATTTGATCTCAGCATGCATTTCCATTCATTCTTGGGCTTTGCACGCGCCTGTACAGGCCCATGCATGAAGGATCCAAGTTTCATGCACACGAGCCAAACACCACCATGCATCCATTCCAACTATAAATAGAAGCTCATGCTCATTCAAAAATCAACCTGGAGGAGATCTGAAACGCTGCTGGATTGAAAACCAAACCCTCACCTAAAGGAATTTCAGTTTTCATTTTCAATTTCAAGCTTGAATTTCAACATCGCTAGTTGATCTTCAAGTCTTAATTCCTTAACCTTGAATCATCATCACACTTCCAGATCAAAATTGGATCAAGAGCTTGGACAATTCGTGTTGTTTGAAGCTCCATTTCAGAGGTATATCACCAAACTTTTTTGATCTAGATCTTGAAATACAATGTGATTTGCTTTGGTTTGAGCTGTTTTCTGAAGTCCTCATGCATGAGGCAGGCCAGTGGTGGTCTTAATTTCATAAATCGTGACATTTCAGGTGAAGGATCCATGGTTACAAGGGTGATGTATATCACCTCAGCTTCATTCTGATACCTTACTTTTTCATTTTCACTAAAGTTTGATTCCCTGCGCGTGGTGGCCGAAATCAGTTGTCTGGCCGGAGAAGATTATGGTTTCCACCACCATCCCCACGTGGGAGCTTCAGGTTCATTGGATCCTGATGAAATGTTATAATCTTGGCCTTTCATTTGGTTGACTTGTTTTAATTCAATGTGTGATGTGCTTGACTCACGTATACCATATGACCGCGCCTCTGAACCCTCAGATCATGGCCACGTCATTTAATGAAATGATCCAAGCGCGCTGGTTTTTTCTCTTTTTCTTATTTTTGTTTTAATTTCATTTAATTCACTTTATTTTCAAAAATTCATAAATATTTTATTCGAAGTCACAAAAATATGAGACCAATGCCAAAAAAATTCTTGAAAAATCTAGTTTAATATTTTGATTTTTAATTATTTTTGTGACTTCATTTAATATTTCTTTTGAATTATATGGTTTTTTTATAGTTTTAATTCATTTTAAAATACTTCTTGATATCTGAAAAATCCAAAAATATTTTCTTAACACATATGGATCATGATAAGTAAATGAAAAATAGCCTCATCAATTTCTTAATTGATTTGAGATTTATTTGAGATTTTAATTCATATTGTGTTATTTTTATTGTTTTTAATTGTTTTAAAATAGTTTCTGATTTCAAAAATTATTGAAAAAAATTGTCAAAGCTTGTTTGACCATGTTAGACCTATGAGAATTTATTTGGACTTGTTGAAGTTAAATTGAATTGAATTTGAGGTTTGACCATATTTTGTCCATTGTATTTTTGCATTAATTTTTTAATTCAAAAATACCAAAAAATATGTTTGACTTGTTGACTTCTAATCTTCATTTCTTTTCTGTTTAGCATTGGTTGATGATGATATGGTTCACTTTTGATCAATTGTATTTGACACTCGAATTCTCTTTTCATTCATTTCATCTTCATCTCAATTCTTTTTATTTTGGCCAATGAGTTAATGTCTTATGGTTGATCTTGACAAATGAGAGTTTTAACCTTCTTTGATCCAAATCAAACTCAACTTGATCCAAGATCAAATGAGTTGCTTTGTGTCTAAGATAGGTTGCTTCTTGGTCAAGCAAAAAACCTAAAGTCCATACAAGGTCTTTCCTCTCTTCTTTTGCCATGGAAAGTTTTAGGAGCTTGGCTTACTAGTCATGACCTCTAACTTGTATTTATTTGCCCATAGTTTTATTGACCGGCCTCAGATAGGTGTGACTACTACATTAGTCCACTTACGATTGCTTAACATAGCGCTAAATTGTCTTATGACAAACTAACATAACATCACTAATTACTAACTTTAATTTGAGCATTTAATTTCTTGCAATTTACTTTAATGCAATTTACTTTCTTGCTCATTTATTCATATTGCTTTTCCCTTTGCTCACTTGAACATATATTTTATGTTTATATCATTTTCCTTTTGCTCATTTGAGCTCATTATTGTATATAAATATATTGTTGTCTTGTGTTTGTTTTGTGTTTGTTTGTGTGAACCTAATGCAAAAGGAGAAAGGACTTAGAATTAGGACATACTTATGCTTAAAGGAGTTCATGAGCAACTATGCCTTATGCCTTTAGAATGCTAAATTGGTTGAAGAGCAATTAGGCCTCATGCCTTTAGAATGCTAAATCTTAAAGTTGACTTCAAAGGACTTCCTTTCCAAAACTTATTCTTTGTACATTCCTCTTATTGTGTTGTGAACTTTTTGATGTTTGCTCTTGTGTGATAGGGATTCCATCTTGAGATAGTAAGAAGGACCATTGTCATGAGTAGCCAAGTTATGAGAGACAAGCCAAATGGAGATCCTAGGAGCTTGAATCCAAATTTGTATGATTGCTTGATTGTGTTTGCTAAGTCCAAAGGAAAGGAGCATCTTAAATCATCTCTATGATTTCAAGAAAAGGAACTCCAAGGGTTTTATCTTCTCTCTCCTATCTTTGTATGCTTTAGGACTAGCCCTTCTCTTCTTCTCCCCACTCTAACCCAAGCCAAACTCTTTTTGTGCAAACTTTGACATCGTTTTCAAATTAGAAACCTAGGCCTTATGCCTTTGACTTTTCAAAATATTTTCATTAATACTCATAGTGAATAAATCTTAATCCAACTTTGACTTCATTTTGTGAATAAACCTAACTTGTAAATACAACTCACTTCAAGTAGTTTTTGTGGTTCCAATGGTCACCTTTGTTAAAACCTTTTCATAAACATTTGTCATAGGTTTGAGTTATCATAGTGGTTGATGTAAACCTCACCTTATCCTTAGTGGTTGGATTATAAGTCTTCCATGCTTATTATAGGGTTAACCCCTCACTAGCATGTTGAAGCCTTCCTCAGTTGGTGGATAATTGGTTTAGGTTGAGTTTTCTCCCTTTGATAACAAAAGACCTTAAGGCTTTTGATCAAATCAATTCACCAATCGTTTGAGATTTTTACCCCGAATTACGAGGTTTTGATCCTACCTTTGTGATGGTACGTAGGCAATGGGTTCATCCATTCAAACAACAAAATTTGTAAATATAATCTATTCTCTTCTCATCCTCCCAATCTTTTGCACATATTTTCACAAATACCAACCTACAACACACATTTGCAAAAAGAGGTTCCCTTAGAGTACTAAGGATGTTTTGGGTGCGTAAAACCTTCCCATTTCATAACCAACCCCCTTACCTAGATCTTTGACATTTTTATTAGTTTTTGATTTGATAAAACTTCTTACTTGGCTTTTGTTCGCTTTTTAGCCTTTCCTTTGGACAAATAAAAATGCAATGGCGACTCGAATTGTATGTTGACTTTTGGTTTAGTTAATAAACCATAAGGTAATGAATACCCCGCTACACCCTTGAATTTGTTTATATCCTTTTGCAACCAGTCTTGCCTTATAGGTATGTACCTTACCATCCATATCAGTCTTCTTTTTGAAGACCCACTTGCATAATATAGGGTTAACTCCTATAGGAGGCTCTACCAAGGTCCAAACTTGGTTTGTGTACATGGAATCCATTTCTGATTTCATGGCTTCTAGCTACTTCTCAGACTCGGGACCAGTTATGGCCTCTTAGTAGGTCACAGGCTCATCTTGATCCATGAGTAATACATCACCTTGTTCAGTTATGAGATATCCATATCTCTTAGGTTGGTGACGTATCCTGCTTGACCTACGTTGGTCTTGTTCTACTTGAGCACGTTACTCTTCCACAACTACTTGTGTTTCCTGCTCTAATTCCTCCATAGGTGTATCGATGCTTTGTGATTCTTGAATTTCTTCAAGCCTTACTTTCCTCCCACTGATTCCTTTGGAAATAAAATCCTTTTCTAGGAAAACTCCAGTTCGAGCGACAAACACTTTGCCCTCATAAGGATTGTAGAAGTAACACCCTCTTGTTTCTTTAGGATACCCCACAAATAAGCATTTGTCAGATTTGGGCTCAAGCTTAGTTGAAATTTGTCGTTTCACATAAACTTCGCAACCCCAAATCTTCATGTAAGACATATGTGATTTCTTTCCACTCCATATCTCATATGGTGTCTTCTCAACCTTTTTGGATGGAACACGGTTAAGTGTGTAAGCTGTTGTCAATAGTGCATGTCCCCAAAAGGAGTTTGGAAGATCGGCATGCCTCATTATGGATCGGACCATGTCTAACAGGGTTCGATTTCTTCTCTCAGATACACCATTCCATTGGGGTGTTCCAGGAGGAGTAAGTTGGGATAGGATCCCACACTCTTTCAGATGGTCGTCAAACTCTAGGCTTAAATACTCACCACCTCGATCTGATCGAAGAGTTGTAATATTCTTACCTAGTTGGTTTTTTACTTCATTCTTGAATTCCTTGAACTTTTCAAAGGACTCTGATTTGTGTTTCATTAAATATACATAACCATATCTACTGAAATCATCAGTAAATGTGATGAAGTACTGAAAACCTCCTCTGGCTGGTATGTTCAGTGGTCCACATGCATCAGTATGTATGAGGGCCAAAAGATCATTAGCTCTTTCACCTTTTCTTGTGAATGGATACTTTGTCATCTTTCCAATTAAATAAGATCTGCATGTCTCATATGATTCATAATCAAAAGAGTCCAAGAGTCCATCTCTATGGAGTTTGGAAATGTGTTTCTCATTTATGTGGCCTAATCGACAATGGCAAAGGTAAGTTGGATTTAACTTATTAGGTTTCATCCTTTTAGTATTGATGTTATAAATAGGCATTTCAATATCAAGGACATATAATCCACTGTTCATTTATAGAGTAGCATAGAATATATCATTCAAATAAATTGAGCAACAATTGTTCTTTATTATAAATGAAAAACCAAACTTGTTCAAACAAGAAACGGAAATAATATTCCTGCTAATTTCTCTCTAACTGAATTATTAAACCACTAGGTAAAGTCAATACATAAGTTCCTACGGCTAAAGCAACAACCTTTGCTCCATTGCTAACTCGTAGGTCAACTTCACCTTTTGCCAAATCTCTACTCCTTTTTAGCCCCTGCACATTGGTACAAATGTGAGAATCACATCCAGTATCTAATACCCATGATGTAGAAGTAGATAAATTAATTTCAATCACAAAAATACCTGAAGTTGAAGTCTCTACTCCATTCTTCTTATCTTCCAGTTACTTTGGGCAGTTTCTCTTCTAGTGTCCGGTCTTACCGCAATGGAAGTAGGTTCCTTCCTTTGATATGCCTCTACTAGGCTTCAAAGCAGCAACAATGGGTTTGGGTTTGGCAACTTCCTTGCTTTTCACTTTATCACCCTGCTTGGTGGGTCTTTTGTTCTGTCTCTTTCCATTTCTGATCATCAGAATGGACTTCCCTTTTGACTTCAGATTCTGCTTAGCAGTTCTTAACATGGCTAGCAGTTCAGGAAGAGATTTGTCCATATCATTCATATTGAAATTTGGGACAAATTGATTGAATCTATCTGGCAACGATTGCAAGATTAAATCAGTCGCAAGTTCCTTTCTGAGGGGAAAACCCAACCTCTCAAGGTTCTCCACATACCCAATCATCTTGAGCACATGGGGACCTACAGGGGCTCCCTCAGCTAACTTGCCTTGAAAAGGGGCTTTTGAAACTTCAAACCTTTCATGCCTTGCTTGCTCTTGATAGAGCAACTTCAGGTGTTCGATCATATCGAACGCTGCCATGTTCTCATGTTTCTTTTGTAACTCTGAGTTCATGATAGCTAGCGTGAGACAAGCAGTTTCATTGGCATCATCGACATGCTTCTTATAAGCATCTCTTTCTGCCTTAGGTGCAGAACTAGGAGGTTCCTCTTCAGGAACATGTTTCTCCAAGGCATACAGCTTTCTATCATGTTTGAGGACAATCCTTAGATTTCGGTGCCAATCCAGAAAATTTGTCCCAGACAATTTTTCCTTGTCAAGGATTGATCGCAAAATGTTGTTAGAGGTGTTTGTTGTCATGGTAATCTACATGAAAATAATGAAAATATAAGTATCAATAACATATTTAATTAGGCCTTTAATTAAATATGCTCCCACTATTTTACTCAAAACAAATGACCCTCACCATTTGATTCAGAAAATCCCGTTGGAAGATTTTCTAGTGGGTCGAGATCCACATTTCACTTTGTTTTAAGTCCGCGTAGGCGGATTACCCAAAACTAGGTTATTTAGGTAGGAACTCCTTCCAATTGTATCTTATTCAACTCTCAAATATTTTAGTTGGATGAATAACTCCTTATTCCAATCCATCACATGGATCATTTCCAACTCTTGCTTCTAAGCATATATAATCTTATTATAATGTGTTTAGTTAAGTTTGACCCATTGTTTTAGCAATTGGATATTACAATTATCCCACCGCATCTTACTAATATAGAACATGCACCTCGCGTAGGCGAAACCTACATTATCCGATACTAGTCTTGATGAGTGCTAAAACTTGGAAAGCATAAACTTAATATCTAATTTGAGGGAATTTGCAATTATTTTGATCTCACCGGCTTATTTGTCATATAAATCGTCTCTCACATGCATCAACATACATTCACATGCATCAACATACATAATGAAACAGTTATGTCCCCTAGCGCAATTGTTCTCCCAAGCCAATGAGAGAACCTAAGCTAACCTAATAACGATCTAAGCTTCTCCAAGCAAGATCTTCAAGGTTGTCCTCCTTTGATATTGAATTGTTCTCTTTCTTCATAACATTACATTACATAAAAGAAACTCGTTTTACATACGAGGGAGTGAGATGAGAAAAGAAGTTACATTAAGAGATTAAAAGAGAGGCACGACACGCAGGTCGTATTTTAAAAACCCAAAACAAAATAAAGGAAAACTAAGGCCATAACCGATCATCACAAGACGATAATAATAAAAACTGTATTATTATTAATTTTAATTCTTTTATTTAATTAAAACCAAATTAAATTTCGGCGACCAATCACACTACGCAGAGTTAGCCGGGGGTCCGCTGCCTGGTCACAACCCTAATCGCATAACTCTTTGACAACACAACTCTTGTGCCGTCATTAACCCTAATGCACCAATTTCAGGCCGTCAAACACATCTCGATTGTTGATTCAGTATGATTGATCAACACATCATTGCTTCACCATACTAATGTCGGATCAAGAAGCGAACGACCATTGATCGCTCAAAGGAAAATAACCATTAAGTGTTTAAATGAATGAAATAGAAATAGTATATCATATATACCGTATTTTGCATTAGGATTACTTATATCATATATATAACTTGATCGATCTCAATTGCATAACCCATGGACGATCGATGTATCGCTGCTTCACCATACTAATGTCGGATTCCGAAGCATAGTCAACATCAATCATCCAAATCATACACACATGATGCCAAATTTAATTACTCGTTTATTCTTTGATTCATTCTATCTTTTAATCGTATTAATACAGAAAATATAGAAAATAAACAGCTATCAAATGCATGGTTTCGTAAGTGGCTATGATAGCACTAAAGGAGAAGGGCGATCCAAAATGCAGCGGAATTTAAAATTTCTCCTTTAGTGATCCTTACGAATGGGCATGATCAGTGATAAAATTGTTACCTTGTGGAGATTGTAACCTTTGATGCAGATCTACAGAGCGATCACGAATGTTGAACGATGACAATGCCACTACTCTGTCCACACGAACAGATTCCTTCAATCTCAGTGCTAGCTGCTAAGAATGAAGGCTTTGAGTGAGAGAGAGAGAGAGAAACGAAATTGCAACTGCACAAATGCTTCTACACAAGGGTTTATATTTATAGAACCAGTTGTGTGGGAGGCAAGCTAAAAATCCCCCTCAAGTGTATGTGACCCATATCTTATAATATGCCAAAATCACTTAAGCGTGTGGTACCTTACCATATTTTGTATTCTACTTAAGTACACCGTACCTTACGATGTTCTACAATTCACTTAAGGGCACCGTACATTACGGTATTCCTTAGTTATTCTATCTCTCATCAATCCGCCCTTTTGTGTGTGACCCTGTAGGTTTTCGCGGCATTGGCAATTATATTAAATCACGTATTTAACATAATAAACAATGAGTGGTATCTAGCAACACATCACTGCTACCCAAGACACGAAAATGTCATGTAATCTGACAAATCCTTTTATGATAATACTTATATGTACAATTACCCTTTTGCCCTTATGTCTATGTTGAACACAAGGCATAGACCGTGTCATCCTTGTCCAGTTCAATATTGGGCCCATAGACATTTATCCTGTTACGCAGGATGGGAAAATTCCATATAGGTCACTCATGTCCCTTAGCATGCTTCGTGGAGTACCCATCTATTGTCTTTATGGTCATCCAGTTACGGGCAATGTTTGATCATCAATAAGGCACTCGACTCTACATCTAGGGTCCATAGTGGTTTCAGGTCGAAGGGTGGTATACACCATTATCACCATGAGAATAACTTATGACACTTTGCATAACATTCTATATAGTATTCTCATAGCGGGTCAATCCAGTATAAATATTACTCTTAATATCCATACCTATGTTTAAGACTTGATAACTCCTTATCCATGATCTATGAGATGTGATCATCAGTCTATATACATAATAATCTTAATGCTTTAATGTTATCCCACTTCACAATAAAGCTCGACTATGGATACTTTAAGAATAGTGTCCTTATGTTTAATATGATCTCATGATTAAGTCACACTTGATACATTAAACGGACCATCTATTCTAGGGACTTTATTAGTCAAACATAATAAAGAAAAAGCCTTTTATTATTAATAAATAATTCGATACAAGTACCAAAAGTATTGGCCTCTAGGGCTTACACCAAGAGTTTCTTAGGAGATACGCAAGGAAAATAGAATTAGGGTTTTATGCTGCCTAGGCCCATTCAAAAAGCTTCTATTTAAAGGCCATGTAAAACGTGTTTTAGACACACAAGAAACGAATGATAAAGTGAGAGAATTCTATGGTTTTAGTCTTGTGTGAGCTTGTGTATTATGAGACATTCATTCATCTTATTGATGTATGAATTGGAATGACTTTTGTGTTGTAATGTGTCCACTATAAGCTTTGAAGTACGAGTGTTTGTTTACTTGTTCGAAGCTTTTAAGCAAGATCAAGTATGTGTCCTTGAAGAGTGTCTTCTTTCTTTGTAATATTTGTTCGAGTATCACTGTTGTGATTGAGGGGGAGTGAGTAGGGTCTCATGTCTAAGAGTTCATAGATAGAAGTCACAGGGGTAGAGATTAGGTGAAAAGACTGTAACTTGAAGTTGTTTACTGAGAGTCTTTGAACTAATTTTGTTTAGTGTATTTCCTTCTTGACTTGGTAGCCCCCAGACGTAGGTGAGTTTGCACCGAACTGGGTTAACAATTGCTTGTGTCGCTTGTTCAATTGTTTCTTTGTTTTTGTCCTTTTTATATTTTATTTTTTGCTCAGATATTAGTGTCGTGACATTACCTTCGACATCTCAAATCTGATACCAGAATTTCAATTGGTATCAGAGCAGGCATCCTGTTCTGGTTCTGGGTGAGATCTTGGGACGTTACTTTTTGGTACTATGGATAGATACGGAGGATCTGTACACAGACCACCAATTCTGGATGGATCTAACTATGACTATTGGAAATCTCGAATGGTAGCCTTCTTGAAATCTTTGGATAATAAGGCTTGGAAGGATGTTCTAACAGACTGGGAACATCCCTTCAGTGCGAAGGAAGGAGAGGTTACAACTGATAAGAAGCCTGAGGAAGAATGGACCAAGGAGGAGGATGAACTAGCTCTTGGAAACTCTAAAGCATTGAATGCTATATTCAATGGGGTTGATAAGAATATCTTCAGACTGATGAACAACTGTGAGGTGGCTAAAGATGCTTGGAATATTCTCAAAACCACTCATGAAGGTACCTCTAGAGTGAAGATGTCTAGATTGCAGCTGCTTAGTACTAAGTTTGAGAATTTGAGGATGAAAGAAGATGAAAGTATGCATGACTTCCATATGAATATCCTTGAAATTGCTAATGCCTCAGGAGCCCTATGTAAGAAGATGTTAGATGAAAAGCTTGTGAGGAAAATTCTCAGGTCACTTCCCAAGACATTTTCCATGAAAGTGACAGCTATAGAAGAATCTCAAGATATCTGCAAGATGAGAGTGGATGAGCTAATTGGATCCCTCCAAACATTCGAGTTGGTAATGAGTGATGGATCAGAAAAGAAAGTCAAAAGCATAGCCTTTATGTCAAACACTGAAGAGAAAAAGGAAGACAGTAGGCCTAATGATGCTGGAAGAAGAACAAAATCTGAGGAAAAATCCAAATAGGGCAAAGGAATTCAGTGCCATGAATGTGAAGGGTATAGACACATTAGAGATGAATGTGGGACCTATCTCAAGAAACAGAAGAAGAGTCTTGCTGCTACTTGGTCTGATGACAATTCTGAAAGTGAAACAGAAGGAGAGTGTGTCAATCTTGTGACTACCTTGACTGGAAGATGGGATTCTGATGACGAATCTAGTGATGATGAATTAACCCTTGATGAATTAGCTACTTCCTACAGGAAGTTCTGTTTCAGAAGTGAAGAAGTGTGTCAACAAGTGGAGAATCAGAAGAAACTGATAACCCAACTAGAGGATAAGAAGACACAACACTTAGAAACCATTTCTAAGTTGAAGATCAAAGTCGTGTTCTTGAACTCCAAACTGGATGAGATGACGAAGTATGTCAAAATGCTAAACAGTGGATCTGAAACCTTAGACAAAATTCTCCAGACTGAAAAGATGGCAGAAGACATGACTGACCTTGGGTTTAATGAATCTCTCCTGATTGTAGTCTCACTGGTAGCAAACCAAAGATGTCATATCAGGTGTCTCAACATAACAAGGAAAGACAACATAAAGGAAAACACCAAAGATGGAGATGTCATTATTGTGGGAAAACAGTGGGTTCCTAGGGCTGGTGCTACTAACTTGATAACTCACACGTCCTACAGAGTCTCAGCCAAAGAAGATTGGTACTTTGATACTGGATGCTCCAGACACATGACTGGAAGCAAAAACCTGCTAATTGACCTCCAACCTCAAGCCACCAGCTATATAACTTTTGGTGATGGAGCAAAGGGTGAAATCAAGGGGATTGGAAAGTTGAACTGTCCTGGAGTCCCTAACCTTGATAATGTGCTGCTTGTTAAAGGATTGACTGCAAACCTGATCAGTATCAGTCAACTATGCGACCAAGGTCTAAATGTAAACTTCACAATAACTGAATGCTTGATTACTAATGCAAAAAATAAGGTGATCATGAAAGGAGTCAAGTCTAAGGACAACTACTATATGTGAAATTCTCAAGAAACTAGCTATTCATCAATATGTGCTCTAGCTAAAGAAGAAGAAGTGAAACTATGGCATCAAAAAATGGGTCATCTGTATCTTAAAGGAATAAAGAGGATCATATCTGTTGAAGTTGTTAGAGGAATCCCAAAATTAAAGATTTATGAAGGAAGAGTTTGTGGTGAATGTCAGATTGGAAAGCAGACAAAGATGTCACATCAGAAGATCAAACATGACACCACATCTAGAGTGTTGGAACTTCTCCATATGGTCTTGATGGGACCGATGCAGGTGGAAAGTCTCGGTGGGAAAAGGTATGCTTATGTTGTGGTGGACGACTTCTCCAGATATACCTGGGTGAATTTTATAAGGGAAAAATCTGATGTGTTTGATGTGTTCAAAGATCTTTGCCAAATACTTCAAATACTTCAAAGAGAAAGAGAGAGTCATGTTATCAGAATCAGAAGTGATCATGGGAAAGAATTTGAGAACAGTAAATTTGTTGAATTCTGTTCATCTGAAGGAATTGGTCATGAGTTCTCTTCTCCCATTACCCCTCAGCAAAATGGTATGGTGGAAAGGAAAAATAGAACTCTCCAAGAATTTGCTAGAGCTATGATTCATGCTAAGAAGTTGCCTTACCACTTCCGGGCCGAAGCTATGAACACGGCTTGTTATGTTCACAACAGAGTAACCTTGAGGAAAGGGACCCAACCACTTTCTATGAAGTCTGGAAGGGAAGAAGACCTACTGTCAAATACTTCCATGTGTTTGGTAGTAAATGTTATATCCTGGCTGATCGTGAACAAAGAAGGAAAATGGACCCCAAGTGTGATGAAGTAATATTTCTGGGCTACTCAACAAACAACAAAGCCTTTAGAGTTTTCAATTACAGAACAAAAGTTATGATGGAATCTATCAATGTTGTTGTTGATGATCAAGAGACTGATGTCACAGAAGATGTTGAAACATTTCTGAATAATTCCCTAGCTGATCTCCTGGACAAAAGTAATGAGACTGAGTCCACTCAAGCTGAACCTGAAGCTGATAAAGTTAATAAGGGACCCTCTATCAGAATTCAAAAGGATCATCCTAAAGATCTCATTATAGGAGACCCAAATAAAGGGCTCACCACTAGATCAAGGGAAGTTATCTCACATGCCTGTTTTGTGTCCAAGATTGAGCCTAAGAATGTCAAAGAAGCCTTAACTGATGAATTTTGGATTAATGCCATGCAGAAAGAGTTAGGCCAATTCAAGAGAAATGAAGTGTGGGAATTGGTTCCAAGACCAGAAGGAATAAATGTTATTGGAACAAAGTGGGTTTACAAGAATAAATCTGATGAAAAAGGTGTGGTTACTAAAAATATAGCAAGATTGGTAGCACAAGGATACACTCAAGTTGAAGGAGTTGACTTTGATGAAACATTTGCTCATGTAGCTCGCCTGGAGTCCATTAGATTATTGCTAGGAGTGGCATGTATTCTGAAGTTTAAACTGTTCCAAATGGATGTGAAAAGTGCCTTCTTAAATGGCTACTTAAATGAGGAAGTGTATGTTGAAAAACCTAAGGGGTCCACAGACCCGAATCTTCCAAAACATGTGTATAAGTTGAGGAAAGCTCTTTATGGGTTGAAACAAGCTCCTAGAGCTTGGTATGAGCGAATCACAGTGTTTCTCTTTGGGTGAAGAAGAGAGCTATGGAGTTGAAGATACCTTATCCTTCTGAAAGACCTATGTCTATGGTTGTGGTTGAGCCATTAACTCTGCCTAACCAATATGTAGAGGAGTTGGAAGACGCACTCTCCAAGATGAAGCAAGAGAAGGATGTGTTGGAAGAGTGTTTCCATGCTTTGAGCAAGAAGCATGAAGAGTTGCAGTTGGAGTCTAAGGACAAAGATGCACTTATCGAGCTACTTGAAGACCGAGTGACGAATAGACAGAGAGAGCCAGAGGTTTCATCTCCTAGCATGCCTCAGCCTTCCATTGCTTGGAAGAAGTGTGTTGATCATCTTGTCCTCGAGAAGACTCAAATGAAGGGTTCTTTTGAGACCAAAATCCGTCGCATTCGAAGGAAGTACGCGCCTACAGCCAGATCTTCTGACATTGTTGTTAGGGATCCTTAGGATGACTAGTCTCTTTTTCTCTTGTATCTTTTTATTTTTGGTTTCTGAAATTGTACACAGTGTAATCCTTCCAATTTATATAAATAAAAAGAGATTTTTGGCCATATCAAATAGTTGCAATTTCCATTTAAATATTATATATTTGCAAATGATATAGTAAGTTCCTTGAAAATAAAAATAATCAAGCATTGCATTTCATGCATCATTTGCATAAGCAGGTTTTCGCCAGATGTCTGATTGGTATTTCTTCTGTGCTTTAGCCAAGCTGACTCACTGGTATAATACCCGAGCCAATCATCAGAAAATCATGGAACATTTGGAGCAAGAGAACAGAGAGCTGAAGGACGAGATCACCCACCTGACTACCATGATGGAGTCAGTTCTTGCTGCTCAGAATCAAGCTTCTCCAACACCTGCAACTCCTCCCGCGAGGACTGTTAATTTAGAGGTGACTAGATCTACCATGCCTGCTGCTACTGTCCACTTCGCGCCGAATATGCCTACCAGATTCCCGTGGGGAATGCCGCCCAACTTTGTGCCCGAAAGCTTTGCGCCTACATTTGGTTCCATGCCGGCATCTACCCCGGTCATGTTCGTTCCACCACCGGTTGGGCACACTTTGCCTCGCGTAGAGGATACCATCTATCATTTCGAGCCGTCTGAGGGTCCGGATGTGTATGAGAAGATGGACAAAATGAAAGATCAATTTCTTGAGTTGCACAAGGAATTGAAGACGCTGAGAGGTAAATATCTATTTGGGAAGAGTGCTGCTGAGTTATGTTTGGTGCCCAATGTCAAAATCCCGGTGAAGTTAAAAGTGCCTGACCTTGAAAAATATAAAGGGAACTCTTGTCCGCTCAGTCATCTTGTGATGTATGCTCACAAGATGTCAACTCAGATAGACAATGATCAATTGCTTATTCTCTACTTCTAAGATAGCCTGACTGGTGTTGCACTCCGTTGGTATATGGGGTTGGATAGTGCAAGCATTCACATTTTCAATGACTTGGGAGAGGCTTTTGTCAAGAAGTATAAGTATAATATGGACATGACGCCAGATAGAGACCAGTTGTGGTCTATGTCTCAGAAGGACAAAGAGACATTCAAAGAGTACGCATAAAGATGGAGGGAGTTAGCTGCCCAGATCACTCCTCCTTTGGAGGAGAAAGAGATGACAAAAATCTTATTGAAAACCCTGAGTTCATTTTATTATGAACGCATGATCGCTAGCGCCCCCATTGATTTTAGCGAAATGGTAATTATGGGGATGAGACATGAGGAAGGAGTCTGTGAGGGACAGTTGTCAAGAGATGAGGCGTCAACAACTAAGAGATATGGTAGCAACTTTGGTAAGAAGAAGGATAGTGAAACCAACGCAGTAATCAGTGGGAAGCAGAGGAGGCCTCAGATAAGAAGAAATCCACCACCCCGTTAACATCATCATCATCAAGTGTCATCAGTAATTCCGATATTTTCTAATCAACAAGCAACACCCATTCAACAACGACAACAACATCAACGTCAACAACAACAACCTCAACAAAGAACGAACGCCTACAAAAACAACAATACCAATAACAATCATCATCAACAGAACTTTGAGAGGAAGAAGGTCTCTTTTGACCCGATTCCTATGTCATATGCAGAGATGTATCCCTCGTTATTTCTCAAGAACTTAATTCAACCGAGGAAACCACCGCAAATCCCAAAACCACTTCCCTGGTGGTATAAACCTGAGCTGCGTTGTGCTTTCCATCAAGGAGCACCTGGACACGATATTGAAAGCTGCTATCCATTGAAGTATGAGGTTCAAAAGCTTATGAAGAGTGGTATGGTGTCCTTTGAGGACCGCGCGCCAAATGTGAAAGCAAACCCTTTGCCCGCTCATGGGAACTCTTCAGTGAATATGGTGGACGGTTGTCCTGGAGAATTCAAAGTTTTTGACGTCCGATTTATCCGAAAATCTTTGGTGCATATGCATAAGGATATATGTTTGGTGAGTGATTGTGAACATGACCATGTGTTGTTTGTAGTGTGAACCCAAGAGGGTGTGATGTAGTGAAAAGGGACATCCAACGTCTGATGGATGAAGGCATGATTCAAATTGTTCAATCTCGTCATGTAGATGCCGACGTCAATGTCATAGTACCCGTTTTCAAGCAACAAGAGCGGTTGGTAATTCAATATGATAGCAGCAACAATAAAAATGTTAGTCAAAGATCAGTATCGCCATTAGTAATACGGTTAGCGGGCCCAGTCCTGTATTCATCTAATAAGGATGTATCGTACTAGTACAATGCTACAATGATAAAGAATGGTCAAGAGGTCCCGTTACCCATGACTAGTTCAATAGTGAGCACTGACGATGTTACGAAGGTGACCCGCAGTGGTCGGGTGTTTGGGCCGGTGTTCCGAGAAAGTAAAGAGGAAACGATTGTTGGTAAGAAGGCGGAGGTGCCTAATGTAAATCCAATTGGTTGTTCAAAAGATAAGTCTGGTGAATCCAACAACTTGAAAGCCAATGATAATGATGAGGTAATCCGATTAATAAAGAGGAGCGAATTTAATGTGGTTGAGCAGCTGCTCCAGACTCCCTCAAAGATCTCCGTGTTGTCTCTACTTTTGAATTCCGAAGCACACAGAGAAGCACTACAGAGAGTTCTTGAACAAGCATACGTAGATCATGATGTTACTGTGGATTTGTTCGATCACATCGTGGCTAACATCACTTCATGCAATAATTTGAGCTTCTACGATGAAGAACTCCCTAAGAAGGTAAGAAATCATAACATGGCTTTGCATATTTCAATGAACTGCAAGGAAGATGTTTTGTGAAATGTTCTTGTTGACACCGGTTCATCACTGAATGTGCTTCCGAAGTCAACTTTTTCAAAACTATCATACCAAGGAGCGCTTATGAGGTATAGCGGTGTAATCGTCAAAGCTTTTGATGGTTCGCGCAAGACAGTAATTGGTGAAGTGGACCTTCCAGTTAAGATAGGTCTGAGTGATTTTCAGATTACTTTTCAAGTAATGGATATCCACACGGCCTACAACTATTTATTGGGAAGGCCATGGATTCATGAGGCAGGAGCTGTTACCTCCACTTTGCACCAGAAATTGAAATTTGTCAAGAATGGCAAGCTTGTGATTGTTGGAGGAGAGAAGGCGATGTTGGTCAGCCATTTGTCATCTTTCTCGTATGTTGAAGCTGAGGATGAGGTTGGAACTCTGTTCCAAGCCTTGTCTATTGCTGCTGAGAAGAGAGTTAGGGCACCTATGTCCTCGTTGAAAGATGCCGAGAAGATTATGGAAGAAGGTGTTGTTGATCAGTGGGGGCTCATGGTAGAGGTCTCCGACAACAAAGGCAGAACCAGGTTGGGGTTCCAAAAAGGCTCATCAACAGTTAGATCTAAAGATATGTAACTTAGCTTCCGTAGCGGAGGGTTCATTCATGGCAATGAACAACACTTAGCTGCAATGCTAGAGGATAGCGAAGAGGAAGACTGCGTCAACTTTGTAACGCATGGAAAGACATGCAACAATTGGACTGTTGTTGATATTGCTGTTATTTTGCATCGATCTAAGTAATTGCTTTTATATTTTAAAATCCTTCTCCTATGCCTAAGGGAGAAGTCAACATTGTTAGGGCATTTTAAATTGATCATTAATAAAATTAATTCTATTCATCCACATCTTTGATGTTTATTTTTACTTTTTGCTTTATTCTAAAAATGGTAATCACAAAAAACATAAATAAACAATATAATTGTCCATCTGTATAATATTTGGTTACAAATTCACTTCTCTAAAATCAAAATATCAAATCATTATGCAGGTTGGTTCCTAACTCTATTGAATATAATGATCCTTCTCCTTCTCCAAATTTTAAATTCCCTGTGTTTGAGGCCGAAGAGGAAAGTGATGTAGAAGTGAGTGATGAACTATCTCGTCTTCTTGAGCAAGATGAAAAGATTATTCAGCCGTTTGAAGAGCAGATTGAGCTAGTCAACTTGGGTTCCGAAGATGATGTGAAGGAAGTCAAGATTGGGTCTCGACTGTGTCCAAATGCTAAGAAGGGGTTGATTGATCTTCTTCGAGAGTATTCAGATGTGTTTGCTTGGTCCTATCAAGACATGCCTGGGTTGGATTCTAAGATTATGGAGCATAGATTGCCGTTGAAGCCAGAATGCCCGCCGGTCAAGCAGAAGTTAAGAAGAATGCATCCTGATATGGCTGTGAAGATTAGAGAGGAAGTGCAGAAGCAGATTGATGTCGGTGTCCTTGTGACCGTTTAGTATCCACAATTGGTGGCCAATATTATGCATGTGTGTCGATTATAGAGATTTGAATAAAGCCAGTTCGAAAGATGATTTCCCACTACCACACATTGATATGTTGGTAGACAATACTGCTAAATTCAAAGTCTTTTTGTTTATGGATGGATTTTCCGGATATAATCAGATCAAGATGGCACACGAAGATATGGAGAAGACCATTTTCATTACACCCTGAGGAACATTTTGTTATAGAGTGATGCCTTTCGGTCTAAAGAATGCTGGTGCAAATTACCAGAGATCAATGACTACTCTTTTTCATGATAGGATGCATAAAGAGATTGAAGTATATGCCGATGACATGATTGCTAAATCAATTGATGAAGAGGAATATGTTGAGCACTTGTTGAAGCTATTCCAGCGTTTGAGGAAGTATAAACTCCGCTTGAATCCCAATAAGTTTACTTTTGGTGTTCGTTCTGGTAAGTTGTTGGGCTTTATTGTCAGCGAGAAGGGTATTGAAGTTGATCCTGCCAAGGTCAAAGCAATACAAGAAATGCATGTGCCCAAAACTGAGAAGCAAGTCAGAGGTTTTCTCGACCGCTTGAATTATATTTCCAGATTCATTTCCCACATGACTGCCACATATGCGCCTATATTCAAACTTCTTCAGAAAGATCAGTCTTGTGATTGGACAGAAGATTGCCAGAAAGCTTTTGACAGTATCAAAGAATATTTGCTTGAACCTCCGATTTTGTCTCCACCTGTTGAAGGAAGACCATTGATCATGTATTTGACTGTGCTAGAAAATAGTATGGGTTATATTCTTGGTCAGCAAGATGAGACTAGGAAGAAAGAATTTGCAATTTACTACCTCAGTAACAAGTTCACCGACTGGGAGACTCGGCGTTCAATGCTTGAGAAGACTTGTTGCGCATTGGCTTGGGCTGCTAAGCGTCTGCGTCAGTATATGTTGAATCATACCACTTGGTTGATATCCAAAATGGATCCAATCAAGTAGATATTTGAGAAGTCTGCTTTAACTAGGAGAATCGCCCGTTGGCAGATGTTGTTATCAGAGTATGATATCGAATACCGATCCCAGAAAGCGATCAAGGGTAGTATCTTGGCTGACCATTTGGCTCACCAACCAATTGAAGATTACCAATCAGTGCAGTATGATTTTCTTGATGAAGAGATTTTGTACTTGAAAATCAAGGATTGTGATGAACCATTGCTTGAAGAAGGGCCATAATCTGGTTCCCGTTGGGGCATGGTATTTGATGGAGGTGTTAATCAATATGGAAATGACATTGGGGAAGTGATTATTACTCCTCAAAGCACACATCTATCATTTACAGCTAGATTGACTTTCAAATGTACAAACAACATGGCAGAATATGAAGCTTGCATTATGGGGCTTCAAGAGGCCATGAATCTCAGAATCAAGTATTTGGATGTCTACGGTGATTCCGCTTTGGTTATGAATCATATCAAAGGAGAATGGGAGACAAATCAAACCGGTTTAGTACCATATAGAGACTATGCGATGAGAATTTCAAATTTCTTTACAAAGGTTAAGTTTCATCATATTCCTCAAGATGAAAACCGGATGGCAGATGCTCTTGCAACGTTGGCGTTAATGATTGTAGTGAAGTATTGGAATGAAGTTCCCAATTTATCTATGATGCATCTTGATAGGCCAGCTCATGTGTTTGCAGTTGAAGTGATCAAAGACGAGAAGCCATGGTATTTCGACATCAGATGTTTCCTCCAAAGTCAGATTTACCCGCCTGGGGCATCTTTGAAAGATAAGAAGACTTTGAGAAGATTAGTCGGTAATTTCTACTTGAATGGTGATATATTGTACAAGAGAAACTTCTACATGGTTTTGTTCAGATGTGTGGATAGACACGAAGTAGACTTATTGATGACCGAAGTGAACGAAGGTTACTTTGGTACTCATTCCAATGGACATGCAATGGCGAAGAAGATGTTGTGAGCAGGTTACTATTGGCTGAGAATGGAATCTGACTGTTGCAAATTTGTGAAGAAGTGCCACAAGTGTCAAATTTATGATGATAAGATCGATGTTCCTCCGACACTATTGAATGTTATCTCTTCCCCATGGCCCTTCTCCATTTGGGGAATTGATATGATTGGGATGATTGAGCCCAAATCTTCGAATGAACATCGTTTCATTTTGGTGGAAATTGACTACTTCACAAAATGGGTTGAAGCGGCATCGTACGCAAATGTAACCAAGCAAGTTGTTGTAAGGTTTATCAACAATCAGATTATATGTCGTTATGGTGTACCAAGTAAGATCAATACTAATAATGTATCGAACTTGAATAACAATATGGTGGAAGCTCTTTATAAAGACTTCAAGATTGCACATCATAATTCTTCTCCCTATAAACCCAAGATGAATGGGGTCGTTGAAGCTGCAAATAAGAACATCAAGAAGATTATCTAGAAGATGGTTGTCACATACAAGGATTGGCATGAGATGCTCCCATTTTCTTTGCATGGGTATCGTATATCCATCCGCACTTCAATAGGGGCAACCCCTTTCTCTCTTGTATATGGTATGGAAGCAGTGCTCCCCATAGAGGTTGAGATTCCTTCATTGTGTGTGCTCATGGAAGCCAAGTTGACTGAAGCTGAACGGTGTCAGACCAGGTTTAACTAGTTGAATTTGATCGAAGATAAGAGGTTAACTGCCATGTGTCATGGTCAGTTATATCAGCAAAGGATGAAGAAAGCGTTTGATAAGAAGGTCAAACCTCGAGTGTTAAGAGAAGGAGACCTTGTGCTCAAGAAGATTTTGACGTTCAAGCCAGATTCCAGAGGAAAATGGGCTCCTAATTATGAAGGCCCATATGTTGTTAAGAGAACCTTTTCAGGCGGTGCATTGATTCTTACAACTATGGATGGTGAAGAGTTCACTCGTCCTGTGAACACAGATGCAGTCAAGAAATACTTCACCTAAAGTAAGAAAAGAACAACTCGCTAAGTTGAAAACCCGAAAGGGCGGCTTAGGAAAAAAGGAGCGTCTCAATGGATTGAAAACCCGAAAGGGCGATCCAGGCAAAAAGTAGAGACATAAAACAGAAAGAATTTCCCGATAAGTTGAGTACTCCACCTTGGGGCAACTTATGCAAAAATTAGGGATTATGGCAAGTAATTGCATTCTGTTGATTTGAAGGTTTGTTTGAGCACAAGTGTTGACATCAGTTCATCACCCTAGCAGCGGTCAAGAGCACAGTGGATATCAAGAGTTGGTAGAAGGATTAAGGATCATTTGTATTCAATGTAACCCTTTTCCATGTAAATTACAACTTTCAACTTTGTAAAATCTATGGAGTCTTGTCATTTAGAGATTGCCATTCTATTAAATAAAGTTGAGCTTTTATCCAAATTGTTTCTACTCTTATTTACTTCAGCCAATAGTTTTAAATTTTATTATGATCAATTTGAAATTAAATTTTTAAATCAAAATCAAGTTTTCTTTAATAAAAGCAAGAATTTTTCCAAAGCAATTAAAAGGAATATCAACACCATTTCAATGAATAGCAAGTCCTTAAGTGTGAAGCATTAGAGGTTCCCTAAGCAGTTAACTCTTTGGGTATCCCTAGACATTAGTGTTGATTCAGTTCCTCGGTAGAGTGTTTGATCCCTAGTGGAATTTCTTTCCTTGTCCCCAGCTGGTTTGGTTGATTCAGATAACCTGCGGCGTGTTGTTTTCCCTGACAAAGTTTCTACCTTCCCCAGCGAAGTTCGTATTTCCTCAGCAGGGTTGATCTTCAGAGACGGTTGATCTTCCCCATGTGGATCACTTTGGTGTCCCCCACCTATCGCCATCCAACTTGCTCCCAGTCAGGGTTTCCTCCTTGTTTCTGAGCACCTTTTGTTATGATTGTTCTCTATAGGTTGTCTCCCATTTTTATGGTGTTGACCTAAAATTCCCCACAAATTGGATGTTCTATCCTCAGCAGTTAGGTTTGAACCTTTGGGATGTTGATCTCTCTGTTCGCCAGCTTTTGTCTCCATATTTTGTGGATTGACCAAGGATTATACCGGTGGTTCAAATTCTTTGCAACACCTCTCTATCCTTTGTGATCATTTTGTCAGCATAACCATCATATATACATATACATAATTTGCATATTCTGCATCTCCATATTATATTTGCTTGAGATTCTTATTCTCTGTTATGGCGGTACTTCATCCCTATACCAAATCTGGTGTATGTCCTCCTTCAATTGTAGAGTGCCGGCCCCTTAAGCAGAAAGACTTTAACCTTTCTCCATTTTCCTACTGAGTTTATTGCCTCGTGGAGGTTTGTTACTTCAGTTTCCTTTCCAGTGGATTTTCTGGATGGAATTACTCCTCTTGAGTTATGTCCGTATTGGGTTGAGTCTTGATTGACCATTTTCTTTCTAGATCTTACCTAGATAGATATTTTGGTCCCCCTAAGAGTCTATTATCCAGTAACTGGTAATATTCTTCTTAGTTTGCAGTTTGTTACTTCTTGCCCAATACCCGGTAAAAGTACCCTTATTTTTTCTCCTCAGTAGAGTCCCCAGGAAGTATATCCTTGATATGTTCATCCTAACTCGTGACAGATATCTTTCTTTCCCCTGCCTGAGTCTATCCTTGATATGTTCACTTTAACTAGTGACGGATATTCTCATTTTTGGTATTCTACCCATTAAAAAGGTAGTTGTAATCCCTATTTTGTTCCCCAGGGAGTTAATCCTTGATATGTTCATCTTAACCGATGACGGGTCTTCTCTTTGATTTTCTCTATCCAGCTTTCGATAGATGTAATTACCACCCTCTTTGGTATATCCTTGATATGTTCATCCTAACCGATGACGAATTTTCTCTCCGATGGTCTTCTATCCAACAGTCGATATATGTAATCACTTTCTGTTCAGTTGGTATATCCTTGATATGTTCATCCTAACCGATGACGGGTATCCTCATTGGCATTTCTAGGAAAGTCTATCCTTGATATGTTCATCTTAACCGGTGACGGATTTTCTTCCCTGTTGAGTTTGTCCTTGATATGTTCATCCTAACCGATGACGGATACTCTCACCATTGGTCTTCTGCCCAGTAACTGGTAGTTGTAAATCCTATTTTCTTCAGATTTTTCCCAGCAAGGCTATTCTTACCCAGTAACCGGTAATGAATATTCCCTTATGTTGTTTCCCAGCGAGTCATCCTTGATATGTTCATCCTAACCAATAACGAATGTTCTCTCTGTTAGATCTTTATTATCTCCCTACCCAGTAACAGGTAGTAGATAATAAATTTCTACTCCTCTCTTTTCCTGCATGATTCAAGTACTTCAGTTTTATCCTGACTTACTCGTATCCCCTGCAGATGTTTTTGTTTCCCCGGCTGAGTCTTTCCATTTTATATGGAATTCCTCGAGTCCCTTAGTAGTTTTAAGTCGTAGCCTGGCCTACGCATAAATCCTTTTCCCCAAAGTCTCGGTCTCCCCAGTGAGTTTTCCTTACGGAATGCATTATACTCCTGCATATTTTAGGCCTCTCTGATTTCTTTTCCTTTGTGGCAATATTTCCCCACAGGGCATTAACTTTTGCATTCATATCATTTATATCATGAGGTCTCTTAGGGACCAAAATTTGTTTCTCTATGTTGTTATTTAAGCCCATTCTACTGATTCGAGTCGAAGATTTTAACCTTCACCTCCTCAGTTAGAATGTCCTTAAATAGGGGCAGCTGTAAGACCCCAATTTTGACCCTAAGATCCCTCATGCAATTCCATCACAAGCATTAGCATTGGGATCATATCTTGGCATCCTCCTCACACCTCTTTTATTGGGTTTGTTTTTGGAGAGATCACTAAGCACTTTGTGATTATATCATACTTGTATTTTATCATTTCACTAACCAAAATACCAAAAATATGTCTTTGCATTTGTCTAACTCTTTTGTAGGAAGGGCATGATCTCATTGATTCATCAAGTTCACATCTAGGGTTTGAGACCCTCATGAACAAAGAGCACAACCAAGAATTGATTCAAGAATGGTTATGAATATCATATATGAGTCCCAATGTTCTCTACATATTATATTGATCAAGTTTTCTTCAAGAGTTTGAGGGTGATTTGCCTTGGAAACCCTAGTTTGACTGGGTATCTTGAGTAACTTCTCCAACAAGCTATCTCACCAATTGATCAAATTTCTCAAGGGACACTTCAAATTTCATCATCTTAAGAATATATGATCTACCATGAGCCAAGAAAGTCAAGATAATTGAAGGTTAGCAAGTTGGTTGATGGTGGTTGGCCAAATGAATTCATCTAATCAAAACTGGGTCTCCCTAGACCCTATCTCCTACAATTTTCTCCATATGAAAATTATTCCAAGAGAAAACTTACTCTAAATGACCTTCCAAACAACTTTCATGTTTAGACCTAGATCTAGTTTTTCTTGGAAAATCATTTTCTATGTTTAAACATTATAGGTCATTTTGTCTAAACCCTAATTTGAAAGTCAACTTCCCAAGGACATAACTTGCTCAATTTTTATGATATGAAAGATTTCCAAGTTGCACAATCAAATTCAATGTGTCTACTGCAACTTTGATGTTTGGAGTGGGAGATAATTCAACTTTTTTGACATTGTGATATAAGGTTACATTATAGGTCACTTTTGACTTATACCATTGATCAAGTGATTTTTCCAAATTTCAAAAATGCATAACTCTATCATTTTAAATACAAATGACCTGAAATTGGTGACCATTTTTAAGGTCTTTGAGAGATATACAACTTTGATGAATACACATTTCTCATTTTAAGTTCATATAAAAAGTTAAGCAAAGTGGAATATTGAGACATATGGCTTGACACTTAGAAAAAAGTTTATATGTCAAAAATTTCCACACTTCCACATCAAATTTCTCAAAGTTCCAAGCTCCAAATGAAAAAGTGTTGAGCATGAAAGTTGTTCCTCTTGATCTCGCCTTTCCAAAGATCTCAAGTTCATTCATTTTGGACAAGGAATGCATAGGCTGCGCATGGCATGAACATGGTGACATCACTTGGCAAGGATCAAACTTCAAATTCAAATGCACACTTGCCTTGCAATCCAAGCTAAATTCAGACTATCTAACCTTCATTTGTGGACTTATTTCAATGATCTCATGGGCCTTTACACGCCCATGCACCCATGTATCACCATTTTACCAAATTTGGAAAGTGATTTCAAGTGTGCAAATATCAATGATTTCAGCTGTAAATAGAGCTCCAATTGCTCAGAATTTGACACACATTCGCGCCAGCTTTGATCCCTCATCTCAAACCCTCATTTTGCAAAGGATAAACCTGAGAAATTCTTTTGAATTTGAGGTTGAATTTCCACTGTTTTGAAATTCAAATCTCCAGGAGTCCACAGCCTTGTAAGCATCCAATCCTTCTTCTGCAAGCAAGTGGAGTGAGGCCAAGCACAAGCAAGATCAGTTGAATCCAGACCTCCATTGAAGTTATTTTCCAGAAATTTTGAACTCTTCGATTCTCTCAAATTCTTGCTCAACTCTATTGATTCTTTGGTTGTCTGAAGTCTTACCAATGTAGGCAAGAAGATTGAGTTGCTTTGAGGCCTAATCGAAGCAACTCAGTTCATGTACCTCAAATTTCAACTCTATGTATCTCTCAATATACTTGGAGTTAGAATGACTTGAGTTCAGATTCGAGCTCAATGCGCGGGCATGTCTCACAGCCACATGATCCATGTAATTTGTTTTAATCTCACGCGTCCATTGTGATTACCAATTATGCAGCGCGCTGCCTATGACCATGGTAGAACGCGCGTTTCTGGCCACTTGATCTGCCACCTCAATTAATGAGGGAGATCAAGTGGTCCACGTTTTTTCTGGTATTTTAATTTTCATTTTATTTGCTTTATTTTCAATAATTCATATTAAATTCAATATTGATCCAAAAAATATGGGACTTTGTCCAACAAATTTCAAATATTTTTCCCTTACATATTCTGAATTAAAATTATTTTTTGGATCATTATTAATATTTTTCATGAATTAATTGATTTTGCATTTGTTTTTAATTATTTAAAAATATTTTTAAATGTCCAAAAATTATGAAACTTTTTCTCCAAGGTCCTTTGACCTTGTTTGACCTATGATAAATGTCATGGCCATTTCTTTGGTATTTTGATGAGATTTTAGGAATTGGACAAACCATATTTAATTTAAATGCACTATTTTAATATTTTTAATTTGAATAAATGACAAATAAATTTGTTTACCAATTATGATGACTTGTTTATGTTTAACTCTTGTTGTTGGGCCTTGGTCAAGGTTGATTTGACTATATCAAATTAATATCATTGGATTTAGGGGATAGATGGAATGTACATTCCATCTCCCAAAATGAATGGATGATATTAATTTGGTAAAAGTCCTCCTATGACATCTCAAAGTCCTAATGCTAGTTGATTGAAAAATTGACATGAGTATGGAGGCCACACTTTTGGCATATTCTTTTTGTGTGTGGTATGTTTCATGAGCATAATCCATTATACTATGTCTCTAACATGCATTAACACCAAAATTCTATTGTCCGGCCTCAAATAGTTGTGACTTCTATATAAGTCCAATTATGATTGCTTAACATAGTGCTAAATTTGTGACGTAAAAGGCATAAGCATTCTAGTTAGTAAGATTGTAAGTATCCCTTCTTTCATGGTATTGTGTGGAAACTTGGCCTTCTTTCCTTCCTTTGGAAGATGTTTTGGCTCAAGGATTAATGCTTGTGACAAGTGGGTTGAGTGTTCTCCAAAGAATGTCTTGAAATGAAAAAATCAAAAGCAAAACAACACTAACTTCTAACCTATTAACTACTAACTTTTAATTTCAAGATTTTACTTTAATGCAATTTACTTTTAGCACTCTATTTCATTTGCCATTGTTCATATCATTCTAATTATTTATGTTAATGCAATTTTCACTTTGTCCATTTAGGCCATATTGTGTGATATATTTTGTTTGTGTATACTTTTCTTGTTTGTGTGGTCTTTGACCATGAATGTACAAAATAATAACAAAAACCCTAAAATACTTTTGAGCGGACTGTTGCTAGATCTTGAATAAATGGACTTAGAATCTAGGCAACCTTCCTAAGCTAAAGGACTTTGCCAATGCCAACTTGTTGAAGAACCAAGTGCTTCAAATTTGAATTTCATCTGATACATCATTCAAGACATCTCTAAGTTCATCTGCAACATGATCATTGTGAAGCTGTTATTTTGAACCTGTGACTTGTGGAATTCATCTATTACATGGGCTATTTTGAAGAAAATCATGGAATGGATAAGCTTGGATGAGGCCATCTTTATTTGACGCCTTGCTCTTCAAGATAATATAATGATGCATTTGTGTGTTGCTTGATTCTAAAAAGTCCAAGGGAATTTTGGGTTTCTATTGACATTCTTGTCTATTGGATTGCTACCCAATTGGTCAGATCTTTTCAACTCTAAACTTTTAAGTTTTGTACATAGGATAGTCTCTTCATCTCCTCCCATTTCTTTAATTTCAAAATCTCTCCCTCCATTTTTCAAAATCTTCTTTGTGTGAACTACTTTTGTTCTAAACTTTGACCACTTTTGTAAAAAGATAGAAACTTTGACCTTTTGCCATTGCATTTTTCAAACTTCTTTTCTTAAATCAAACTTGTAAATAAACTTAACTATACTTGACCTAAACTTTCAAAAAGCCAAAAAGAACTAACTCATTCAAACCATTTTTAGGCCTTTGTGCCTTTCAAACTAAATTTTTTGTTAAAAGCAATGCATCCACTTTGAAATTTGTATCACGAACTACGAGGTTTTAATCCCTCATTTTTATGTTGGTACGTAGGCACAAGACCGAAGGTCTTGTCAAACACAAAAATATAATTAATGAATTCTTTTCTCATCCCCCCATTCTATTTCTTTGTAAACATCACTTTGTATAAAATACATATGCAAACAAAAAGGGCTCCCTAGAAGTACCTAGGGCACTTTGGATGCTAACACCTTCCCTCTATGTAACCAACCCCCTTACCTGTGATCTCTGACTTTTTATTAGTTTTGATTTGAAAACTTCTTACTTTTGGGTTTTGTTCGTACTTTTTCCCTTTTCCCTTAGAAACAATAAAAACGTGGTGGCGACTCTTGTTATTTGATCTTTAGCTTGTCAATAGCTTGATGATCATGAATTTCTCGCTAAACCGAGGACCCATGGTGGGTGCCAAATGTTCTTGCAAAAAAACACTAAAAGGTTGACTTCATTTTTCTAGGTTAAGGAGAACTTAAAATGAATGGTTGAAGTGTATGTTATGTGAGTTTTTCGTGTTCCCCAACCCCCCCCCCCCCCCCTTCTAACTTCCAAGGATCCTCCTATTTTTCGTTATTTTCCTTTTCCTTTGGAATAGATAAAATCTGGTGGCGACTCTATATCTTTTATGGTGCGACACTTATCAGTCTATTCATCAGAGCATACATACTCACAAACTAATCCTAATATAAACTTAAAAAAATTATGGACACTATACATGTCAAGGTAGCCCGTAACGACGTAGCAACATAAGTCATTCGTTATTCACTTCCTTTGACGACCATGGGTGTATATCAGAGAACCATTGACTTACCATTCATTAGACTTCTTTTTCAAACTAATGATCTCTCCCTCCTCAGTTTCCTCCAACAAACAGAGATTTCCCCTATTGGAGTAGCTTTGATGTGAAAAGAACCTTTTCTATGTAGAGCTTCCTGCAGGTTGTATGTCGAACTTGATTTCTCCATGACCCCAACAAATGCCTTTTCAAATCTAATAGTATTTATCTTCTCAATATTAAATTGGAGATGCGCAAAACCAGGTTTCACATTTGTAGTATTCCACCTTCGATTCTTGCTCCGATTATACGCCATATTTTCATCACTCTTAGCCTTCATCTCTACACCGGAGTTTCTACCACCCGCCACCCGAGCATACGTCATATTTGGTGCTTTAGGATTCCAATATTGATGTAATCCTCCAACCGTATCCTTTTCCCCCATGTTCACATATTTCTTATTTGGTTGTTGATCTACCTTAACCCCTCGTTGAAATCTAGGTATGTTAGTAAATATCTTCTTTCTTTGAATATAAATGTTACCTAGCCTCATCGCCAACACTCTCTCATCTACGACCTTTCTGAATCGAACAAAACTATATATTTTTGTCTCTCTTGTCCCTCCTTGGTGGGATGAAAACTTCCACCACCAGTCCATATTCCTTGAAAAATTTGAACATTTCCTTTGGATCAAATGAATCCGGGAACTCCATAAAAAAGAAAGACTACAATGTCTCCACTTCCCCAAGACCTTTTCCCCTCCGAGCATACCATACATAGCTCTTATTCACCACCGTGTAGGGTGTTCTTTGACGAATGTCCATCCATTGTCCTTTTTCTCCTAACTCTTCCTGCTCTCCTTGATTTCTCATCTTGAACTAATATATGACACATAAAACTTTTGAATAGTGGACTGGTTACATTCATTAAAATGTCTCAAATAATCAAAATTTCTAACTCACACTTGAATCTCAACATTAAGATCCAACAAATTTAGAAAAATAAAACAAAATTGATTATAAAATTACAATACACTCAAATTGTGTTATATATATTTTTTTAAATGAAATTATGCATAAATATGTTATGATCCCATGAGTGTATTATTCCTACGTATTAGTTTACCTTGACGTCCGACAATATTTTAAATAAAAGTTTCCATTCTCTACACTTAAAGGTTAGTCTGATTTTTTACATGACCATCTTACCAAGTATAATAATAGGTTAACTATAACACATTAAACTACTAAGAGCCATTAAATAATAATTTTAATGTTAGGAAGGGTTTTTTTACAACACTATGAGTGGGAAAGGCATCTTAAATGTTTTTAAGAGATAATACCCTTTATATATTTTAAATTGATCAAGTTCTTACTCTATTTTCCTACATTGCAAAGAGAGAAAATTATGACTGCAACTTTCAAGTTTATTTATACTATAATTCTAATTCTTTATCTAGCTCTTATTGCATCATAAGATGCCAGGAAGCCTTTTTTGAATCATATTTTTAAATTTACTTTTTTATTCATATAGTTCATACACAATCTGTTGTCATGTTTTAGTAACATTATTCTATTATTTTTTTCATTAGAGAACGAGAATATACATGTGAGAATGTTCTTGATTGTCCTAGTTATATGTATTGGATTCCTAATGTTTTGAGATGTATTTATAACACATGTCAATGTGAATTCTCTGAGAACTATAGATCAAGATAGCCTTTTCACCAAGGAAGGATGTGACATATATCTAATGACATTTTATAATTGAAGTTTCATTTATGTTTACTTTTCAAATTTCACATACTTTGAAGTTTAGTTTTATAAGATGGAAATGAAATAAAATAAAGGAAAATATAATATTATTAACATGTTTTTATATGATTCATTCTTGTATGATAAAAATATTAGTATGTGTATCATCCAAAAAATTGCTTAAAATAAGTAAATATGAAGTATATCGATTCAAACTCATCCTTTGTATATAAGTAATAGTGAGTTTTTTTTAATAATATTAAATAAAATCAAAGAAACTTATACAAACAAGAGAGGGGATTAAACCTAAACCCTCTCAAGAAGAAACGAACTTAAAGAATGAAAAACCAAGCATATTCTTTATAAAATCTGCTCTCAAAAAATTGGGAATAAAAAAAAGTTAGTGTTATTTATTACCGTAAGCCCTGTGTTACCAAAAGAGAGTTCGCGCATCTATTCCTCTCTCTGAAGATATGAGAAGTCACAGAGTATATATTCGCGGTGATATTAACCCAATTAACCCATCTGATATGGACGTTCCAAGGCACTTTGAAAGGAGGATTGAAAGCTTGAGCCACAACTATAATATCTAATTCTAGCCAAATTTTGCACCAACACTTCTCTTGAGCGAACTCAATTGCTAACACAACATCGGAGAGTTCAGAAATGAGAGAGTTAGAGACACCTGGAAAATTAGCAAAAACTCCAAGAAACCTGCCATCTGAATCTCTAGCAATACTGCCACAAGCATAGGGGCCCAGATTTCCTAAAGAAGCATTGTCACAATTGAATTTAATTCAATTTATTTTTCACAATTTATATTCCGCAATTTATTTTCCGCTACTTGATAATCAAACGTTTTCAAAATACTTTTAAACTCTGATTTTAATATGCAAAGTATTTCAAAACCCTGTTTTTCGAGACCATAGAATTCAACCTTCCTCTTGCGTGGAAAGTAACATGTCCAACATTATCCTTCAAAGATTGATTCTTACAACTTAGATCGTTTGTGGCAGCGTCCATCTCTATCATGGAATTTTTGTCGTTGTTGGACTCTTTGTTGGCCGAAGTTGTTGTCTTTTAGTTCACCATGATGGACAAAGAGGTTGAACGTAGGACAATAATCTGAATGAATATTGTAATGGTGACTCTAGTTAGTTTTACTGATGCCCTATAGTGGGTGCACATTGTACTCGCTAAAAGTACAAAACATGACAACCCCCAATAATTAAGGGATGTTAGAGGCTTTATGGTTTGTGGTAGGGTTTAGAGATATATCACATGGGGACATTATAAACTCTGTGTATCTACTATTTGTGTGAATATGAAATTGTCCCCTTTCACCGTTAGAGTTAAGATATTTATAGGAATTCTTGGGATAATATCTCATATTTAATAGAATGTTGTCAACTTCCCTCTAACTTCTCCCACATTGTAGTTGACTAGGGACACCTTATTTTTCATGTTCGCACGCCTTAGAAGAGTTATCAAAGATGCGGTCAACATATTCTAGAGAAGGGTGTCACATTTAGTGATAGGTAATGAGGAAGAGCATTGGTATTGGATCAAGAGTAAATCACAAGTGAGAGAGACACCATAAATTTATCCTAAACTTTAAATCTTTAAGGAATATAAAATTATTCGATTGGATGATGATGTAATTGGAAAATTTTAAAGAATTTCAAATTCTAATAGTTTACATGATTCATTTAAAATTAATTCATTTTAATTTATTTATTTTGATAAAGTATTAAAATAAATGATTGTTAGATTATTGGGGCCATTTTTATAAATTTTAATTTTTTAGGCTAAATTTCTATATTTTAAATAGGTATTAATTTGCAATTTTTTAAAAATTATTAGGGAATAATTTACAGTTTTTTTTAATTTAGAGTGTTAATTATAAAATTTTAGAAAATATGGGGACCAAATTATAATAACAACATTAACCAACTTGATATTCAAATTCAGCAGGATACGAGAGGAATTTGAAATTCTTTGGTTTTAAATATCATTTCAAAATCATAAAATTAATTTGGAAAAAAATCTTTATAAATTTTAATCATTTTAACAATTCTTCAAAAAAATTATCCAAACACTAAATTTTATCCGGACCATTTTAAATTGTCTTAAATGATTAAATTTATTAAAATATTTCATCCAAACACACTAAAACATTGGTATAGGGGGTCATTTCACTTTTAAAATTCTAACCTCCATTTTTTAATTAATCAAAATTTCCAACTCACTCTTGAATCTCAACATTAAGATCCAACGAATTTAGAAAAACTAAAAACAAAATTGATTCTATAAATATAATACACTCAAATTGTGTTATATTGTTTTTTTTAAATGAAATTGAGCATAAATATGTTGTGATCCCATGAGTGCATTATTCCTACATATTAGTTTACCTTGACGCCCAACAATATTTTAAATAAAAGTTTCCATTCTCTACACTTAAAGGTTAGTCTATTTTTTTTATAGGACCACCTTACTAAGTATGATAAAAGGACAATTATAACACATTAAACTACTAAGAGCCATTAAATAATAATTTTAATGTTACGAAGGATTTTTTTTACAACTCCGTAAATAGGAAAGACATCTTAATTATTTTTAAGAGATCATACCCTTTATATATCTTAAATTGATCAAGCTCTTATTCTATTTTCCTACATTGCACAAAGAGAAAATTATGACTGCAATCTTGAAGTTTATTTGTACTATAGTTCTATTTCTTTCTCTAGCTCTTATTGCAGCAGAAGATGACGGTAAGCCTTTTTTGAATCATAATTTTAAATTTTCTTCTTTATTCATATAGTTCATACCCAATCTATTTTCATGTTTTAGTAACATTATTGTATTATTTTTTTTCATTACAGAAGGAGAATATACATGTGGGAATATTCTTGATTGTCCTAGTTATATGTGTTGGATTCCTTATGTTTTGAGATGTATTGATAACACGTGTGAATGTGAGTTCTCTAAGAACTATAGATCAAAATAGTCTTTTCACTAAGGAAGGATGTGTCATATCTCTAGTGGCATGTTAAAATTGAAGTTTCATTTATGTTTATTTTTCAAATTTCACATGCTTTGAAGTATTGAGTTTTATAGGATGGAAATGAAATGAAATGAAGTCAAATATAATATTATTAACATGGTTTTATATAACTCATAGTTGTATGATAAAAGTATTAGTATGTGTATCATCTAAAAAGTTGCTTAAAATAATAAATAGAAATTATAACAACCCAATGAATTAACTAAAACTCATGCTTTGTATATAACTAATAGTGAGATTTTTTTTAATAACATTAAATAAAACAAAAGAAACAGATACAAACAAAAACAAGCGGTGAGACTAAATCGAAATCCTCTCACGAAGAAACGAACCTAAAAAATGAGAAACCAAGCATATTCTTTCTAAAATCTACTCTCAAAAAATTTGGAATCGAATTGAAGTTGGTGTAATTTGTTACCGTAAGCCCTGTGATAACAAGAGAGTTTATGCATCTATTCCCCTCTCTGAAGATATGAGAAGTCACAGAGTACGTATTCGTGGTGATATTAACACAATTAATCTATCTGGTACATATTTCCCAAGGCACTTTGAAAGAAGGATTGAAAGCTTTAGCCACAACTATAGAATCTGATTCTAACTAAATTTTCCACAAATCCTTCTCATAAGGGAGCTCAATTGTTAACATAGCACCGGAGATTTCATAAATAAGAGAGTTAGCGACACCTGGAAAATTAGAAAAATCTCCAAGAAACCTGCCATCAGAGTCTCTAGCAATACCACCACAAGTAGAGGGGTCTGGATTACCTAAAGAAGCACTGCCATAATTGAATTTATTCCAATCGCACTGAGGCGGCCTCGAAATAACTTCCATAATTTAGGGAGCACAACGAGGCTGAATTTTGACTTTCAAATACTTCAACAACTCAAAATCATGATAATTGATATAAGATGGAGTATTGTAATTATCTCCAACCATCCCACAAACCAAAATAATAGTAGAAATAGAAGAAGAAGTAGAGATTCTTTTATCTTTATATCTGACACTGTTTCGAGAAAACGAATAACATTAAACAGGTGGATAATCGCAATATTCAAAATTAACTTACATTGATTTGACCAGGTTCGATTGCAAATGCTCCAGATGTATTCTCAATTCTTGATCTGATTGTTAATTTTCAATTCTTTGAGCAACCAATTCCAAAGGTGTCTAGCATACGAGCACTCAAAGAAAAGGTGATTTGAATTTTCTTCTTCAAGTTAACAAAGAATAAAAATGGAAGGGAAAGAAAAATTTGTTCTCTTAAGTTGGTCGTCCGTGGAGAGTTTATTAAGCAACAACCTCCAAACCGTAAAAGACTTATAAGGCAGGATAGATTTCGCCCAAAACCACCTCCACCAATCATTATGGACACCCAGATTTCGCTTAAACTCATAAGTAGCTCTAAGGGTAAGCTCCCCCGAAGTAGTGTGATTCCAAATCCTTTTATCCGAACAAAGATCAAAATAAATAAAATAATTATTAATTATAACCTGAAGCGACACTGGGATATGACAGTTAGCACCCAAAAAATTCCAGCTCTGATCAATGATGAAGGAGTTGTCAAGAAAATCATTAGGCATTGACAGAGTCTTCACCTCCAAGTGTAAAAGGTATTCACACCAATTATCATACCAAAATATAATTGATTTACCGTTGCCAAGAATCCAAGAAGAATTATCGCAGATCAACGGGATCTCAAATTTGATATTATACCAAATCGAGGAGAAAATGTGATGGTTAATAAAAAAAAAATCCTCAAAACCCGACTCTTAAGAAGAGAAGCCCAAGTATCATCCGAATTCACAAAATCCAAACCAAGCTTAAGTTTAGTAGCCTCCTTCAAAGCAACCAAAGATTTAAACCTTAGACCACCTTCAGAAACTGATCTGCAAATATTTTTCCAAGCCACTGTAACAGTCTTGCTTTTCGACACGTCCCCAATCCAAATTAAATTGCGAGCAGCTCTCTCAATACTCCTAACCAACGAGACCGGGCACACATAAATATACATGGAATGTATAAGCGTGCCTTAAATAAAAGTCTTAACCAACTCGACTCTAGCTGCAAAGGTAAGAGGGAACCTTTCCAAGATGCAAGCTTAAGAATGATTTTATCAGCAATTAGTTAAAGGAATTTAGCTTTAGGTCTTCCTTTAAAAATAGGAATCCCAAGATAGAGAAAAAAAGAGGAGCCAATGCTGAAACCAGAAAGAGCCAACAAAATGTTAATGCGAGACAGAGATATGGTGCCCCCCAAAATAGAGGACTTCCCGCGGTTAACAACTTTCCCAGAAACTACAGAGTAATCTTTGAAGACAAAAATAAGAGACTTAATGTTGGAAACATTTCCTTTAAAGAAAATAACAATTTCATCCATATAGAAAATGTGAGAAGGAACCTTTAAGTGCCTTGGCCCCGTGATCAAATCAAGGGAACCATAATTTACCAAATTTCAGATATTTCTACTGAGCAATTCTTCTGTGAGGAAAAAATAAGAGGAGAAATATGACCTCCTTGACGTACCCCTCTGATACAATTAAAGAAACCATGAAGCAGCTCATTGACAAATATAGAAATCCAAGCAAAGTTCAAAATATTCTTGTTCCACTAACTAAAAATTTCATTGAAACCAAATTGTTGTAGAACTTTGAGGAGAAGTTGCCAATTTAATGTGTCAAAAGCCTTAGTAATATCCACCTTGAAAGCCACATTTTGGCACCAAGACTTAGTATCAAGTGATTTAAAAGCTTCATAAGCCAACGCAATGCAATCTTTAATATTTTTATCTTGAATGAAGCCCCGTTGTTCATGAGAAACCAAATGGGGAATTAGGGGCAATGAAATCTTTAATATTTCAAGCATGAAGACATGTGGGCCAATTTTCAAGCTTCTCCGCAAATATCAAAGTTGTGTTTGGACAGAAGATTGCCAGAAAGCTTTTGACAGCATCAAGGAGTATCTGCTTGGACTTCCTATTTTGTCTCCTCTAGTGGAAGGAAGACCTTTGATTATGTATTTGACTGTGTTAGAAGACTCCATGGGTTGTGTGCTTCGACACAAAATGAAACTGGTAGAAGGGAGTATGACATCTACTATCTGAGTAATAAATTTATAGATTGTGAGTCTCAATACTACATGCTTGAAAATACTTGTTGTGGTTTAGCCTGGGATGCCAAATGTTTACGCCCGTATATGATAAATCATACCACTTGGTTGATATCAAAAATTGACCCAATCAAGTATATCTTTTAAAATTATGATTTGACCGGGAGGATTTCTTGTTCGCATGTGTTATTGTATGAATATGATGTTGAGTACCGTACTCAGAAAGCAATTAAAGGAAGTATTCTTGCAGATCATTTGGCTCACCAGTCGATCGATGGTTATCAATCCATCAGGTTTGATTTCCCTGATGAAGATGTTATGTACTTGAAAGCTAAAGATTGCGACGAACCGTTTCCTGGAGAAGGGCTAGATCCTCGATCTCGGTGGGGTTTAGTTTTCGATGAAGCTGTTAATGCTTATGGTAATGGAATTGGGGAAATCATTATTACTCATAAGGGTTCTCATATCCCTTTCACTACGAGATTGATACTTGATTGTACGAATAATATGGCAGAATATGAAGCTTGTATCATGGGTCTTGAAGAAGCCACTAATTTGAGGATTAAGATCTTGGATGTATACGGAGATTCGGCCTTGGTGATCAATCAAATTAAAGGAGAATGGGAAACTCGTCATATCGTCCTAATTGCTTACAAAATTTATGCGAGGAGGTTGCCAACCTCGTTAAAAAAATAGAGTTTCATCATATACCTCGTGAAAAGAATCAGATGGCGGATGCTCTGGCTACTTTGTCTTCTATGTACAAAGTAAATCATTGGAATGACGCACCCAATATCACAATTATGCGCCTTGATAAGCCTTGGTATTAAGACATTAAATGTCTCTTCCAAAGTCAGGAATACTCATTTCGGGCATCCATCAAAGATAAGAACACTTTGAGAAGACTAGCTGGCAATTTATTTCTCAATGAAGATGCGGTGTACAAGAGAAAGTTTGACATGGTTCTGCTCAGATGCATGGATAGACACGAAGCTGACATGTTAATGCAAGAAGTTCATGAAGGATCCTTTGGTACCCATGCCAATGGACATGCAATGGCTAAAAAGATGTTAAGGGCAGGTTACTATTGGCTGACAATGGAATCTTATTGTTGTAAGTATGTCAAGAAGTATGTCAATGGCTAAAAAGATGCAATGGCTAAAAAGATGTTAAGGGCAGGTTACTATTCCTCCGACACTTCTCAATATTATTTCATCCCCTTGGCCTTTCTCTATATTGGGAATCTATATGATTGGTATGATTGAACCCAATGCTTCGAATGGACGTCGTTTTATTCTGGTATCTACTGATTACTTCACCAAGTGGGTTGAACCAGCATCTTATGCTAAACTGACCAAGAAGGTTATGGTCATATTTATCAAGAATCAGATTATTTTCTGATATGGTGTTCCAAGTAAGATCATTGTTGATAATGGGTCGAACTTGAATAATAAGATGATGAAAGAGCTTTGTGACGACTTCAAGATTTAACATCATAACTCTTCTCCTTACATACCCGAGATGAACGGAGTTGTTGAAGCTTCAAATAAGAATATTAAGAAGATCATCCAAAATATGGTTGTGATGTATAAAGATTGGCATGAGATGCTCTCATTTTCTTTGCATGGATATCGTACATACGTTCTCACTTCAATAGGGGAAACCCCTTTCTCTCTTGTGTATGGCATGGAAGCAGTGCTCCTTGTAGAGGTTGAGGTCCCATTAATGTGAGTCCTAATGGAAGCCAGTTTGTTTGAGGTTGAATGGTGTAAGAGAAGATACGATCAGTTGAATTTTATTGAATAGAAAAGAATGAAGGCCTTGTGCCATGGTTAGTTATATCAAAAGAGAATGAAGAAAGCATTTGACAAGAAGGTTTGACCTCGTGTATTTAGATAAGGTGACCTTGTGCTCAAGAATATTTTGTCTTTCAACTTTGATTCTAGGGGCAAGTGGACTCCTAATTATGAATGCCCATATGTTGTTAAGAGAGATTTCTCTGGTGGTGTATTGATTCTTACAACTATGGATGGTGAGGAACTCCCTTATCCTGTTAATGCCGATGAAGTCAAGAAATACTTGACCAAGAAAAAAAAATAGAACATCTCGCTAAGTTAAAAACCCGAAATGGAGGCTTAGGAAAAATTAAGTTTCTCGGTAGATTGAAAACTCGAAAGGACAGTCCAAGCAAAAGTTAGAGACGTAAAATATAAAATAATCATCCCGGTAGATTGACCCAAAAGGGACAATCTAGGCAAACGTTAGGGGATTATGACAAGTAATTGCATTAGGCCAAACTTGACCATTTGAAGAAATATTGCCTATCATACGTCCCTTTTTCGTCATCCTTGAGCGGAGTCCATAACATAGTGGGATTCAAAGTTGTTACGGAGAACAGTGGGCATTGTATTTCAATGTAGTCGTTTCCACGTATTTACCATTTTCTAAGTTTGTAACGATCCATGGAGTCATGCCATTTACAGACTACCATTCTATCAATAGAATTTGATCTTTTTGCCAATTTTTTTGCTACTTTTATTTTGTTTCAGTTTATGAAATTTTATTTATTTTTTATGATTATTTTTGAAACAAAAATATATTTAAACAATCATGTTTTTTTGGAAATTTACAAAAAAAAATATGTATTTTCCTTGACTTGTAAATACAAAAGAGGAATGTTAATGGTGATCCATGCTACTTACCACGAGGTTGAGATATGTTTGGGGAATCAAAGGCCTAACCTCTAAGGCTTTGATTCCACAGATCCAGGATTTAATTTCTCTTTTAGTTTCTAGGGTTCTTGAATGTGTTGCTTCGATCTGAACATTTAAGGAAGAATTAGGGAGTTGCATCATGAGATTCTTATTAAAGGGAAAAAGATGAAGGAAATGGTGTAATTGTTTCAGAGATTAGGTCTCTGCCACTTCCAGAGGCGACTTATAATGCAGCGGAGGAGAGAGTCCTGATGGATTGAGTTTTGAACTGGCCTGAATGTTTAAACCTGAGAAGGAAACGTGGAAAATGTGTTTAATAATGTGGCACATGTTTTTTTCCAGGCCACACTTGCATCTTGCCTTACTGGTCATTGGGCTCCCAGCCTAAATCTTACTTTCTACACCTCTTCAAACCTCCACACCCCTATGTCTCCCTTGCTCAATTATTATGGGCCCTTCATTGGGCCTGCACATTTTTTCTTTCCTGCACCATTGATTTGCTGAAGTATACCCCCTGTTTAGGCTTTGTTTTTGTGCATTCATTTTGCTAATTGTAGTTAAATTCATGTTAATGCAAAATTGATAGAAATTAAAATGATTAGTTTTAATTAGGATTATTTTGTTTTGAATTTAACATGGTTAGTAGTTAATTTGGATTAATAGAATTGGTTTAATTTTTATTGTTTGAAAAATGTACCAAAACAATACGTGATTAACCATAGTTTCCTGATTAGGTTTTTGTAATACCCTAATTTTTAACCCTAAAATCTCACATATCATTTGCATCATTACACACAAGGAATGTCACATGTTGGTCATTCCCATTATCTATCTTTGGGTTTGCTTCTTGTAGGGATCATCAAGAACCTCTTTCTTTTACCTTTATGTTTATTTGGTTCATTGCTTATCTAACCACTAATAAAATACCAAAAATATGTCTTATTTCACTTAAGTTTATTGTGGAAGGTAGGGCCTCTCAAATCAAGAGCATCTCAAAGTTTAGTTGCTTACTTCTCAAGGAAATTCAAAGGTTCGTGTGTTTATTTCCATTCCTTCTTCAACAAGCAACTTCAAGCTTTGAGAAATTTAATCAACATACAATCAAGGACACCTTATCTTAAGTTCATATGATCACTCATGTGCTTTGAAATGCAGGAAAAGTCCAAGTGCACAAGCTTGTCCCAAGGGGTTTGACCTAAAAGTCAATAATTTGAAGTCAAAGTTCCAAGGAACACAACTCCTTCAATTCTCAACATTTTTGAATGCTTCTTTTTTAATATGACTCTTCTCAACGTCCTATACAACTTCTCTTCATATTACAAGAGCCAATAATGCTTGGAGGATCATCAAAAGTTTGGAGACATTATAGATCATTTGTGGACTTAGTGAAATTTTACCTATTTTTAAGTGACTTTTCCCCAACTTTCAAAGATCATAACTTATCCAATTTTCAACATATGAGGCTAATTATTTTTGCATAATGTCATTTGTGATTCCCTGAAGGATCAAAGTCAGAATATGCTTGGAAGGCCATGTAATTCATTGAGACATTACAGGTCATTTTCAGCACTTGAAACACTCAAATTTTTCTAAGTTATTTAACCAGTTTTTCATGCCAACTTCAACATGCCATAAATTTGTGCTCAAACATCCAAATGAAACATTTCTTGGCATATTGTAATGTTGGCCATGATGTTAACACATTGCAAGAAGAATGGGATCAAAAAGCCTCCTGAGCAGGATGCCCCATTGAGTTGAACATGGTGACTAGGAACTGAATAAATCACCAATGCCCGAAATTTGAACATGACTAATGTTAATTCCAAGCCAAATTAGAAAGTGTTTTGATCCTAATCATGTTTAACCAAGTCTTCAGGAGTTAATTGACCCTTAAAACGCATCATTTGGATGAGTTTTGATGAGTTTCAAGTCACATTTGGCACACATTCGGATCAAATTCATTTTGCACGAATTCAGCATCAGTCCACACATATTTGGATCCAAAAACATTCCCTATAAATAGAGGAATATATTTCCTTCATTTGCAAGCTGTGGAGAGCCCGGAAACCCCTGCTGCAACTTAAAGTTCTTCCAGAAAATTCAAATATCGTGTTTTGAGTTTCAGCTTATTTCAACTCAATTTCTTGATTCCATTAGCACCTTTGGCATCCTTTGAAACTTTCGCAACAATTCCCAAGCTTTGAGACCTTCTGAAGTGCTCTAACCAGATCGAGCTTCATCAACGTCTGATCACCATCTAGACAACTTAGTTCTGAGCATCATTTAAACTCAAACAAGTTATCACAATGTAGTCATTCACTCTCTTATGATTTCCCCTAACTTATCTGGTGTTGATTGGTCGTGTTCATAATTTAATTTATTTTTCGTGGGTTGTTGTTTCTGAAACTTCTCTGAAATTCCTTTTGCTCAGTTCACATAAATGAATTTGGAGTATGAGGTTGAATCCGGGATGAGAAGAGGGATCACAATGATGGTGGTCTCGTGTCTTGAATTTACCAAACAATGAAACTCCGATGAGAGCTCATCGGAGAAGACGACCAGAGCTTTCTCAGGTTGTCTGAGTTTGAATCAGACACGTTGGCAATTTGAAATGTTTTGTTTGGTTAGATTTAAACTAGATCATGTGTTTGGCTTGCAGCGTGTTCCACCATGCATCCTAACCTTTGGAATATTGGATCTTCCATGTCAATTAATGAGGCGTGACCCAACGCTCAGTGTTTTTTCTGATTTTAATTATTTTTCTTTTATTATTTTTAATTGCTTTTTCTTTTAAAATTCATAGTAATTTCATTTTTTATCCAAGAAATCCCAAAGTAATTTCTAAAATTCTCTTTTATTTTTCTTCATCTGGTTTTTATTTTTTCACTTTTTATTTCACTGATTTTCTATTTTTCTTGAATTTTCTCTTTTCTCCTTTTTTTTAATTAGTTAAAAATTACTTTTCTGCATTTTAAAATTATGAAAATTTTATTATATGTTTCTTATTTTACTTCCAACCTTCCATGATTTTCTTGGCCATTTAATTGGTGTTTTGGAGGACTTTATGGATTTTCCATTTTTATTTCTATTTAAAAATTCAAATAAAAATACCTTTGATGCATTTTTATTTCATTTAATTGCATTTTATAATTGTATTCTGTTGGCCTTGGATCATGATGGTTTGGACATTAAGTCTCATCAAACTTAATGGATCTTGGGTGTTGATGGGGTGAAAACCCTTATCCACCAAAATTGATGATTGATTTTAATGATGACTTGATCAAACTTTTGATCCAATTTGGGTGTGACTTCTCTTGATTTCTCCTTCTTCATCTCCTTCTTTTCCCTTTGATCAATTGGATGACTTGCGTCCATCTTGTTCATGATGTGTGGATTGGTACTTCGTGAACTTGCATCATTTCAAATCTACCTTCTAAGTGATAATGGGTCATTTAAGGTACTTTGGATTGACGCATAAGTTTGTCCCAAGTGTCATGAAGTATGGATTGAAGTAATGGACCATCCTCCTAGACTTTGTGCTTGATCATCCCCTTTCTTTTTTTGTGTGGCATGGCTTTAGGAGAATGATTTGCATATCATTTATCGAGCATGTGTTAACACAAACATTATCATTGACCGGCCTCAGATAGTTGTGAGTTCTACAAAAGTCCAATTACGATTGCTTAACATAACACTAATTTTTTCCTAAAAGAAAAAGGCATTTTTATAAGTGAGACTTTAAGTCTCCTATTCCTCATGGTATTGTGTGAAAATGTTGCTCTTTTTCCATTTGTGAGAGCTAATGACATACTTGTTGATTTTATCCAAGTTGGAGTCCTTCTCATAAATGATGTGTAGGTTCATACTTTCATGTTTGTGAGTGGATAGTTGAGTCTTCTCCAAAAAATAACCAAAAACATCTTTTCATCTTCACTAACATCTTCTACTAACTCTTCACTTGTATTAACTTATATTTCAATGTCATTTACTTTATGCCTTCATTTTATGTCATTTACTTTATACTTTATTTTTGGAATTTCATATCATATTATTTGTGATTATGTTATTTTGTTCCTTGTCCATTTCGACCTCTCTTTTATATTATTTTAAATATGACACTAATAAGAAAAAACCTAAAAATAAACTTATTTCTCCTAACTCATGGACTTGTGGTTACTATCCTTGGCATCATTATGGAGTTATGAACTTAGAATTAGGATCTGGACCTTTTTGGGACTTGAGACTTGAGACCTTGGAATTCATCTGATACCTATGACTTTGGACTTCTCTATGAAGACTCGGCTTGGTTACTTTGGTTTCATCTGATACATGGATTATTATTTTCTTATTTTGATTTGCTTGAGGATTAATCCAAAGGAGGGAATTCTCGCTTGACTTATGTCATAAAGCTTTCTATCTCTTGGTTAGATCTTTCCTCCCTAGCTTTTACTTTATGCTTTAGGATAGTCTCTTCTTCTCCTCCCTTTCTTTAATTTTCAAAATCTTCTCTCTTTTCCAAAACCTTCTTGCTTTCTAACTTGAACCTCTTTCTCAATAAACCTTGAATTTTGTCAAGTGATTTTCAAAACTTTTTTCTAATAAGTGTTAATTCATCTTAAGCATATTTAGGCCAATTTCAAAAGACTAAAAAATGCATAACTCATTCAAACCATTTTGTACCCTTGTACACATTCCCTTTTAAAACTTTTCTCAAGGTATTAGACACGAGTCATTTCCATAGTTGAGATATAATTCTCCTATCTCCATAGAATTGATGATAATCGTTTTTCATTTGTGAGAGCTAGTGGCATACTTATTGATCCTTATCCAAGTTGGATCCCTTCTCATAATGATGCAAAATTCTCATACATGTGAGTGACTAGTTAAGTATTCTTCTTAAAATGACATAATGTCTTTTCCATAAAAATTAATCAAAACAAACTCCCTTTGTTATTTTTACCACGAACTACGAGCTTTTGATCCTCCATTTCACTTTGTTGGTACGTAGGCATGAGATTTCAAAAGTATTGGAAAAAATGAAAAAAAATATGCATCTTTTCCCATCTCTCCAATCTTTTAACAAACAACACCCTTTTCAAACCAAAATGTACATATTTTCAAAGAGGTTCACATTGAGTACCATGGATGTTTAGGGTGTTAATACCTTCCCTTTGCATAACTAACCCACGGACCCTTGTTCTCTTTTTATTAATTTTATTTTAAAACTTCTGTGGGTTTTGTTCGTATTTTCCCCTTTTTTCCTTTAGAAACAATAAAAGCGCGGTGGTGACTCTTGCTTTGCGAGTTAAGTTAATCAATAGCTTAATCTCAAAATTTATACCGCTATAGTTTAGATTTTAATTCATATGATAATTGATTAATTGCATGGTTTAATTTTAGATTTTAGATTTCTAATTCATGTTTATCATTTTAAATAGTTGGAATTAATCTTGTTTTTAATCTTTTTTTAGATTTAATTTCCCTTTTAATCTCATTGTTCCTTGTTAGACTTTGATATGTTTCTCTGATTAATTGCATCTTAACCAATGGCATTCTCCCTTAGATCTAGGTGGTTAGAATCAAGTTTAGTTGTTTAATCCCTAAGGTTTGCAATATTTATTTATTTGTGCATGAATTCTCAATGGTTTTCACCCGAATTGATTCAATTGATCAAAGTTCGCTTTGATCAATTAAATCATTTGACTGTGCTCATTTACCTTGTCTATTCAAGTGATCAAAAGTCTCTTGATCACTTGATTTGACCATTACCATGTACTAGATGCATATCAAGACTTGAACAAGTTCAAGACTTCACATTCAAATTAATACAAGCCAGACATTGCGGACATACTAGATTGTTGTTCAAGCACAATAAAGGTTTACCTTCAACACTCGCCAGATATTATGCAAATTGTACGACATGAGCCTTAAGTAGTATAGAAGGGATAAGAGAGAGCATTCCTATCCTTATTTTGAATATCTTTGGGTAGGGGACAAATGACCCATTTGCTCAGAGCATTCACCTATACTCATAGACTTTAGTGCAATATAAATTGGATAATTGATAAGTCTTTCTACACAGATGTAGCATACAAACTAGAGATTAAGATCACAACTTATAGCATTTATTTTCCCATTTCCTTTCTTTTTTCAGTGTAAGACTAAAACCATTTTTGTGAATAAACTAAAAATAAATAAAAATACGATTAGAATTGTGCGCCACGAGCCTTAAGCAAGGGAGAATGGATGAGAGGGAGCATTCATATCATCATTCTAAATATCTATGGGTATAGGACGAATGACCTAGTTGCTCAGAGTATTCATGTCCATTTATAGACTCTAGTACAATTTAAATCAAGACATTCTTTTCAAATATAAAAGCAAACTCAACTCATCAAATTCATTTTTACCAAGTGTCAAACTCCTACTCAATCAGGAGGAGCCTCTATCTGACTTGTGAAGGCATAGGAGATTGGTTTGAAAATTGAATTATCTCATAGTAACTCGTCCAGACATTTATTTTGCAGTTAGTGTGGTAAGTCAGTTCTTAAATTCTCCTTGCCAATAACATATGGATGATGTTATTCGGATTCTAAGATACATCAAATGTGCTCCGAGAAAAGGCCTTGTGTATGAAGATAAAGAACATACTCATATATTTGGATACCCCAATGTTGATTGGGAAGGGTCACCAATTGATAGACGGTCCATCTTTGGGTATTGTGTACTTGTTAAAGGAAACCTTATATCCTGGAAAATTAAGAAACAAAATGTAGTTGCAAGATCAAGCGCCGATGCAGAGTATATGACCATGGAAATGGAAAATGTAAACTCATTTGGTTAAAATAGTTTCTCAAGAAACTTTGAATTGAAGAAGCAAAACCAATGACACTTATCTATGATAGTCAAGCTGCGTTGAACGTTGCTTCGAATCCAGTCTTCCATGAGAGGATCAAACATATTGAGATAGACTGTCACTTTGTCAGAGAGAAGATTGAATATGGAGACATCTTCACAAGCTGTGTCAACTCTAATGATCAATTAGTGTATATGTTTACAAAATCCTTGAGAGGTCCTAGAACTAATTATATATGTGTCAAGCTTGGCACATTTGACTTTTATGTTCCTACAGAAATGCTTCTTCATTCGGTTACTTGCAATGGTAGTACGTAAGTGTTCCCTCCATTTAGGGATATGTTGTGCTATGAATTCGGCTCGTTGTCTCTTCTTTCTCGATGTGTTTCATAAATTATGCCCATGAGTGCACAACTTTCATAGATCGTAGTTTGAAAAGCATGAACATAACACATGACATAACACTATGATGGAGGCCAAAAACATACACTCAATAAATCGAATGGACTATAATGTCACACTATATTCCTTGGGGACATAACTTAAATTTTAGTTTTTTTGTCTTTTGAAGGCATAATTACACAAGGGGTTCTTTAAGTTATTTTTTTGGTAACATGTTGACCCTTAAGTTATTTTTTGTAACAACTTGGTCTTTTAAGTTAACAAACATGTGCAATATTATCCTTTTCTTGAATCTTTGATTAAACCAATCACCCAAAATTAGGCATGGCAACATAACCCGTACTCGCGGGTACCCACCTGAACCCGCCCCGAAGTTGACGGGGAAAACCCATTTTGACTGGGTTTAGGTTTGGGTTTGCGTTTTCCCCGATTTTAAAATATGAGGACACTAGTACCCACCCCGAACCCGCCCTATTTATTTCATTATGTATATTGTTATATATTTTTGATAATTTAGAATATTAAATATGTGGTCAATGTTTTGATATCTTAATTTGAATTTATTATTTAAAAATATTTGAAATGTATGTATGGAATTTATTTAGATTGTTTTGTTTTATTATTAGTAATTTAATTTTAATTTAGAAAAATAAATATTTCTATTAAAAAATTGATTTATGGTGGTAGGGCGGGGATACCCGAGCCCGTTTGGGACAGGTTTGGATTTTGATTCTCCATCCCCGTTTGGGTTTGGGGCGGGGAACAGGGATTGTTTGGGGATTCAGGTTTGGGTCTAGGGGAGGTAAAAACCGTCCCCGACCCGCCCCATTGTCATGCCTACCCAAAATACATAAAGTTGCAGAAAAATACATAAAGTAGTATCTTAAATACATAGAGTAGCATCCAAAATACATAAAGTAAGATTCTAATTCAACACGTTTGTTAACTTAAAGGACCAAGCTATTACAAAAATAACTTAAAGGACCAACATGTTACAAATATTTTACTTTAAAAACCTCTGGGGTAATTTTACCAGTTTTGAATGTTAAGAAATTAAATAGGGGATTATATTTACCTGATTTCTCAACCACGATAAAACTTGAATTTTCAAATTTTCGTAAAAAAATTCCCTACTAGTTAACATCAATGAAGCTTTAATAACTTTTTGCATCATAATTTTATTTAGTTCGAAATCAAATATTATCAAAGTATAAAAATATTTTTGTCCCGTTCAAGAAGAAGAAATAATTGATGACAAAGTGAGATTTGGTTCAAGTTCATGGAATTAGCGTCTGATACGCTGGAGTGAGATGGACCTACAAACTTAATATTTCAACGTCCAACGGGGAAATGAATGAGAAATAGTTTTAGTGGAAGAATAAGTAAAATACATGGATCTTAGAGAATACCGACCTTTATATATGGAGGGTGGTTAGAATAACCTCTATTTAATACAACATGATGTGCAGGCCACTATCTGATTAGTTATGACGGTGGGAAGTAGACATGAGATCGGAATCCTTCATTCGTGCTTGGGTGGGGTCATACATGTTCCTTGCACCTTGGTTTATAGTGATTTCTACCATGTCTTGACATTTAGGTCTTGTGACTAGTATGGAACAATTTTATAAAAGACAAAATAACATAAGCGTTATTTTTTTTGTCAAGTAGTCTAGTGACTGAAATTCACCTTTTAAAGGTCAATAGTGTGATCACACATGTTCTAATCGCCCATGTATTTGATGTGTCAACATTGTTGAATTGTGATTCCTGGTGTCAAAGCAGGCTGCTCAACAGAGGCAAGGAATGGTCGAAGGACTTAGGTCGAAATGTCAAAGCATGTTGCTCGACAGAGATTTTGACTTAAGTTTATTTTGTAATTTTAGTTTAATTAGGTTGGTTCTAGTTTTGCTTAGGGAGCAAGAAAACTGAACCTATAAATAGGGGGTAACCCCTAATATTGGTTGTAACACATAAGAGAGAAGTGTAGCTGCACAATTGAATAGAAAATCTCAGTTTGAGAGCAAAGAGTAACTTTGCAGAAACGTTTTGTCTTCTTCTTCTTTCTCTCATCAAACTATAATTCCCTTTATTTCCCAATTTCATCTATTCTAATCTTATTTCAATTATCAATTGTGCAGTGAAGTTCTCCATAAGTTTTGGTGAATTTTCAACATCTAGTATCTAGAGCATTGGCTGAGCTATTTATGGGAAGAAAAACATGATGGCGTTGAATTATTCGAATTGACATTTTTCGGCGAGTCTCCCAATTTTGAAGAGTCAGAATTGTGAGAATTGGTGTAAATAGATGAAGGTTGTTTTTTGTTATCAAGATCTTTGGGATCTTGGGAAGGAGGGAATGACGCCGCTCGAAAAAAACGCAACGGATGAAGAAAATGTTGCACATAAAGAATTGAAAAAGAACGATTATAAAGCTATCTTTATAATTAATCAACTTGTTGATCCAGAAAAATTTGAAAAGCTGAGTGATGTTGAATCAGCAAAAGAAGAATGGGAAATTCTGGAGAAATCGTTTGGAGTCTCAGAAAAGGTGAAAAGGGCGAGGTTACAAACTCACAAAAGAACGTATGAATTGCTTCAGTTTGAAGAAAGTGAAAGGATAACTGACTTTTTCACTAGGGTTATGAAATTGGTTAATCAAATCAAAGTATGTGGAGAAGTGTTGACATCAAGATCATTTGGTGCAAAGATCTTGAGGTTATTCGCTCTAAATTTCGACCACGTGGTAATAGCCGTAGAATTGTCGAAAAATTTGTCCATTTTCATAAAGGAATAGCTTCAAGGGAAACTTGAATCTCATTAACAAAGAATGGCTGAAAGAGCTGCAACCAAGTCAAAAAGTGATGTGGCTTTCCAAGCGCAATCAACAAGAGAAAAGAAAGGCAAATGGAACTGGTTCGACAATAAAGATAGATAAGGCTACAACAATTCGACTGGTAGAGGAAACCAACAAGAAGGAAATGCGTAGAACTAGATATGGCCCTCATACCAAAGTAACAAAAGAGGTGGTGCTTATTGTAGAGTAAGAGAGGGTGGAAGAAAATCTAACAAACGTCATATTCAGTGTTAAAATTGTTAGAAGTATGGTCATTCCTCTAGTGATTTTCCTAAGAAACAAAAGAATCATGGAAATAATGCAAAGTTTGCAAAACATGAAGAAAAAGAGATGTTGCTCATGGTCATAACAAGAGACGAATAAAGATTCAATGACCAATGGTACTTGGACTCAAGATGCCTCACATATGTCTGGTAGGAAAGATTGGTTTGTCAACATAAAACCCTCAATGAAGAACATGGTGAAATTTGCAAATGATAATACCCTAGAAGCTGAAGGTATTAGTGATGTTCTAATTACAAGGAAAGATGGTAAAAGGTTAATAATTTCCAATATGCTATATATACCAGGCAGTAAAATTAGTTTGTTAAGCATAGGGAAGTTGGTTGAAAAGAACTACAAAGTATCGATCGAAGATAAGATGATGAAAGTTTTCGACTCAACTGGAAGGTTAATCTTGAAGGCTCTTATGTAACATGATAAAACCTTCAAGATTGAACTTAATGTGATAGAGCATAAATGACTTAAACTTCATCCATCATGGATGAATGGATGTGGCAGTATATATTTGGCCATATCAACTTCAAAGACATCAGAAATCTTAAAAATAATAAATATGGCTTTAGGGTTACCCAAAATCGACATTCCAAATGAAGTGTGTGAGGAATGTGTGCAGGCAAAGCAGCATAAGAACAATTTCAACAAGGATGCAGAAATAAAGTCAAAGGCAATTCTTGAAACCATATACTTTTACGTATGTGGTCCTTTCCAAGTGGATTCGATATGAGATAATAGATACTTTGTCGCATTCATAGATAATTTCAGTTAAAAATTATGGACTTACATAATCAAGAGAAAAGTGAAGTGACTGAGGTATTTGGAAGTTTAAATCTATGGTTGAAAGACAAAGTGGTCAAAAGCTCAAGATTCCGAGGACTGATGGTGGTGGAGAATATGTGTCGAAAGACTTCAACATGTTATGTGAGAAAGAAGGGATTGTGCATGAGGTTGTGCCACCCTACACTCCAGAGTAGAATGGAACTGTAGAAAAGAAGAATAAAACCATCATGAATAGTGGTGAGAAGTATGTTGAAAGGTAAGTGTCGCATTACGCGAAAAACCGGCGGGAAACGAAAACAACAGAGCCGCCACCGTGCGTTATTTATCCCAAAGGAGGGAAAGGAAACGCTTGAAGTAAACCTGGAAATAACATGGTCTCGCGACCAGAGAGAGATGGGATCGGGAGTCGGTTATGCGAAGGGAAGGTATTAGCACCCCTACGCATCCGTCGTACTCGACGGGATCCACGCGCAAAAGAAAGGATAAGGTTGCTAGAAACTGCTCAAACATCACACAAGGCTGAAAAGAGACACAGGAAGACAAAAGAAACTAACTCGGCAGGATATCGCATCCTGGGCCTACGTAGTCTGTCAAGCACAGACATCAGAGTCGACGTAGTTCGGGACAGGGGGAAACGTGCTCGCTAGGATGTCGCATCCTATGCATACGTATCTTCTCGGACTAAAGAAGAATCAGAGCACTCGTAGCTCGGCTAACGCACGCCAAACAAAACCACACAGGAAACTGACTGCCAATCGCTGGACTTACGTCAGACTCCACACAAACAGGCAAACATGGAAACCGAATGCCAATCGCTGGACTTACATCAGACTCTGAACCAACAAACACACACACAGGAAACCGACTGCCAATCGCTGGACTTACGTCAGGCTCCAACAAGCACAAAGACACAGGAAACCAACTGCCAATCGCTGAGCTTACGTCAGACTCCAAACACACACAAAGGGGTTGAAAAAGAAAAAGGGCGCCCGGAGAGATCAGCTCATCTCCTGCCTACGTACCTCATCTGGTATGAGGATCAGGGCGACGTAGTTCCCCTACGCAGGGAAAGAACTCCTAACCTAACCAGAGACTGGGAAATGACAAACTAGAAGGGAGACTAACTCGAGCCTAATAGTTATCAGACAGGTGCCTACCCAAATAACAGGACAGGTCTTCCAGACTACATGAAGTCAGAGAGTTATACCTCAATAGTTAAGCAACCAAGCAAAGAAAAAGCAAGTTCAAAAGAACTAAAAGCAACTGAGGTACTTGAAAAAAATCTAACCCAATCAGTATACAAGTCAGATAAATAAACAGACAGTCAATCACACAATCAGACAGACAAGCAAGCAAGGCAACAGTGTGCAAGGCATAAGCCAATGGGCACAACACCAATAACTTGGCATCAACTTACAAAACAACTCAAAGTTAGTCAACATCAACCAATTAATCAATCCAAATGAGTGAGCATCATCAACTATGGACTTGGATGTGTAAACCTGAAATCAAAGCTCAACTGTGACTCACAAACCACTAGGTCAAGGCCTAGGGTCAAAGATGGAGAAAAAATCCAAAACAGAACATGAAATTTAACATGAATCATCTTCAATCAATTAAGAACACAATCCCAAAAGGTCTCATATCAATATCATTCACCAAATTCATTTCATGAACCAAACATGGCAAGGTATGCAAGTTGTAACCACATTGTGACAACAGAATGAACAACTGCACATTAATTCAAAAATGATTCAAATAATCTTGGCAAAATTCATGAGTAAACAGGACATACAACATGATCATCACACAAAAAATTAGAGGCATTGGGCATCATTAGGCATGGTAATCACATAGCATAAGTCAAGACAATCACAACAAGCACATGTGTGACACAAATTGTCACACCAAATTAACATAGGCATAAAACAGAGATGAATCATGGTAAAGACCTTAAACCAAATCCAAAACAACATTCAACATGTCTAGAAATAGTGTGAAAAATTTCAGATTCATTGGATAAAAACTCAGCATTTCATGATCAAATGAAAATCAAGGCAATTCAAAAGCTCACATATGGCCATCCAGAATGAAAAATCTCAATTAAATCAGAAATCAATCCAAAAATTCCAAAAAGATTCATGGGCAATCACAACATCCATATCAAGCATCATACAAAACATCAAGGCAATTGAACATCATTTGGCATGGCAAACAAATTAATCAAGTTGGACATCACAAGGTGTGACACCAATTGTCACACCCACCTTCACATGATCATAAAACAGAAACCGCAAATGGTAAAAATACCAACTCAACACCAAAATGTCAAGCAAAGTGTCTAGTTATAGCATGTAAAATTTCATGAGCATTGGATAAACAACCAGCATTTCACCAAGGATATGGCAAGGCAAGGTCAAGATATGATACATGTTCATATTCCCTAGCACAAAAACAATTCCAGCCATGCACAATTTATGGAAAAATGTTCATAAAATAGTAGACAGAAAATGGAATGCAATGCAAAAATCCTCATATTTTTTGGAGCATTTATCACTTAGATATGAATTTTGGAAGTCAAAAAAAAAATGCATGAGAAGCATAGTTCATGGCATGGAGGGAAAACAAATAAAGCATGAAGCATTTTGAGTAGATGTCACAAGCTGGAATCGAATTGAAGCCAAACTCAAATGAGCGCGCCTTGGCCTTGAAACGCATCGTTTCATTTATCTACATGGCCTGGTCAAACCTATGTGGCGAAGTCAAATGCCTGTGGACCAATAGAAGTGCTTGCATGGCAGTGATATGGCGTATATGTGGACGAATCAAGTACAAACCCTAAGCTAACAACATGCAAATGCTGGCAAGGGAAATCCGCAGGAAACAGGATGAACTGGCAAGGAAATTCGCAGCAAACGTATGCGTTCCGCAGGAAACTCCCCAGGAAAACTGGAGATGCATGAACACACGATGAAGATCATGAAGATCTTCATCCATTTTTCCAGAAAATTTTCAAAGGTTCCAGAAATGAAAAACAAGCATAGCATCACGTAGATCTCTCAACATTCATCCATAATCCATAAACAATTCATCAATAATCATTCAAACATGCATGAATCGAAGAAAATAATTTTCATCATCAAAACTTAAATCACCTATATCTAGCTCAAAACAGCATGGAATTGCACGATTTAAAGCTCAACATCATCAGCATTCAAAGATCAACAACAATAGCACAAGAATTTTAGGAATTAGAGAGATTGATTTTGTGACCTGTTGAAGAAACAGAACTGGAATTGGTGTATTTCAGGCCTTGCAATGCTTAAAACCTCCTCTACAATGCTTGTACAAATGATTGGATGAAGAATGGAGGCTTAGTCGTGCTTGATTCCACCAAAATTTGAGTTCACCATTAATGCATCAAAGCTTCGAGCTGCTTCAACCTTGCACCAATTCTCTTGATTCTTGCTTCAAACATGCTCCATGATACTTCCAGATGATGAATCAGGCAATGGATGATGAATTGGTTCGAAGAAAATTGAAGAAAATTTGAGAGAAATTTTTTCAAGAATTGGATCTAGATCTGAAAAAGTGATTATTCTTAGCTGAAAACAGTTATGATTTGTGTTATATACTCCCTCTTAATCACTCTCCTAATCATGTTTAGGCCATGGCAATTGTAATTAGCAAAATAAGAGTGTAAGTGCAAAATTAGCATTTCACCTCTATGCATGGTGTGCATGATGAACAGTACACGAAATGGTGTTCAAATTCACTCAAAATGTCATTTTGGAGCCAATGGAAGTGATAGAATGTATAAACAATGCACCAATTTTAAACTTTAAAAATTCCCTCCAAAAATCAAGTGAATTTTCAAATGATTATGTGATGATAATGCATGGCATGTAATGCATGATTTGGAAAGTATAGGACAAAATAAGAACAATGCAAAAGAACCACTTAATTTGGACTTTTGGTTTGAAAGTTATGCACATTTGAAGTTCAAACCACACTTGGCCAAGATTGATCCATATCTCTTCAACCACACATGCGAAATTGATGATCTTGAGCTTTTTGGAAATGGGAGAGAAAGATCTTCAACTTTCATGTTGGACAAAATTTCATTTGAAGCTTTCTTGATGATATAATCTTGAGTTGAAAATCTTTCTATTTTTGGCAAATTCAAATTATAGGTCACCTGCTATTTTTGGAAAGTCTTGATCTGACCTCAAATTCTTCAATGTTGATGTTTGAGATGTCAAATGAGACTTGTTTGGACATGAATGAGGCATCTCTAACCATCTCCCACCTCCAAATCCATGGTTGAACTGACAGTTGACTTCTGTTGACTTTCTAGGGTTTCAGATGATTTGCACATGGACTGATGAGCTTTGAGCCTCCAATACTTGGCCAAACCACTTCAAAATGATCCTTGGGTCACATGGACTCATTGTACCAACCCTAGGGCTTTGATTCCACAGAAAATGCACTTGCTTGCTTGCATAGTTGAACCTCCTGACCAGTCTGACTGATGAAATGCAATGAACTATGCAATGACAATGCAATGTTAATGTGATGTTAATGACCTAAAAAATGAAATGAATGTACAAATGGGAGGTGAAAATTTGAGGTGCTACAGCTGCCCCTATTCAATCAACTGGGAACCTGAACGGATGAGAGCAACGACTGTCAGACCTTCAGGGTAAACAGGGATTGAATACCAAAGAACCGTAGAAATTTGCACTCTGCGGGGATCCAAGAAAGGAAAATTCACCAACGGCAACTTCCACTGGGATCTGATATTTATTACTAGGAATTTTGATTTTTATCAAAAAAGGTACAGCCACGTCCAGACATCGAAAGATGATGAATGGGAATAGAAATCACAACTTAGACGCCAACGGACGACTAGGAAAAACTCGACGTTTATCGAAACCAAAGGAGAGGTAACCAGACATCAACGGATGCATGGAAAGAAAGGAATACAACCAGACGTCAACGGACGAATGGGAAAAACTCAACGTTTATCGAAACCAACGGAGAGGTGACCAGACATTAATGAATGTCTGGGAAGAAAGAGATACAACCATACATCAACAGACGAATGGGAAAAACTCAACGTTTATCGAAACCAACAGAGAGGTAACCAGACATCAATGAATGAATGGAAAGCACTCGACCAGACGTCAACGGACGAACGGGAGGAGCTCGACGTTTATCGACACCAACGGAGAGAGGTGACCAGACATCAACGAATGAACTGGGAAGACTCGACCAGACGTCAACGGACGAACGGGAGAAGCTCGACGTTTATCGACACCAACGGAGAGAGGTGACCAGACATCAACGGATGAACTGGGAAGACTCGACCAGACGTCAACGGATGAACGGGAAAAGCTCGACGTTTATCGACACCAACGGAGAGGTGAACACTTCACTAGGGAAGGAAAACAGAATATTTGCAACCGGAAACCAAATAGGATGTTTACCGACGACTCTACTGGGAATTTCTGGCTGGGAAACAACCAGACATTTACCGATGACTGGGGAGCATACTTGACATTTACCGACATCGAAAGATGATGTTTACCGACACCAAACAAAGACGTCCAACCATTAACGAATGACTGGGGAATAGGATGTGCAACCAAGACGTCAACGGACGAACAGGAAAACTCAACGTTTATCGACACCAACGGAGAGGTGAACAGACATCAACGGATGACCTGTGGGGAGGATACAACTAGACGTCAACGGACGAATAGGAAAAAACTCAATGTTTACGCGATTTGAGGATGCAATGATTACTACATGCAAAATGCAAATGATGAACTCCTGTCGGGGAGCGAACTGATCAGACACTCCAACTCTGTGGGGAGACTCTGCTTGAGGGATGCTCTGTGGGGAGTAGCACCGACTTCTCACTCATGCTGGAGAATAGCACTGCTGCTGGGGAAAAGATCCCGATCCACTCGGGGACTCCGCTAGGGAAGCGACCGATGGCGACTTACTGGGGAGAGCTGCCAATCCATAAGTAGGATAAACTCTGCTGAAGATAATTTTCACCGTACCTGATCCACTCGGGGAACCTGCTGGGGGAAAACCATCAACACACATGATGGGGAAAATCATAACTCTGTTGGGGGAACAAAATACCAGACCACACTGGGGATAGACATCCACAAACCCTGCCGGGGAAAAGCATTCACAACCATGCTGGGGATATCAGTACTTCAAACCAGACTGCTGGGGGGAACAATACTCCACTGACACCTCTACTGGGGACTTAACAATCTTTAGCCCTGCTGGGGATAGGATGCACTATCCACAGACGTCTCTGCAGGGGAGAAAAATAGTTCTGATAGCCTTCAGACTTGCTTGGGGAAACAACCACCTCCAAGCCTGCTGGGAAATCATCCTCAATTCGCTGGGGAATCCTGATCTTGAATATGCTGGGGAGACAAATCCCGAACTTGCTTCATCTGCTGGGGAACATCCCCATTCTCTCATACTGCTGAGGAATCAACCGTGGCTTATCTGCTTCAGCCAGGAATCAAAAAGTAACAGCCTGCAAACAACAAGGCACACATGCCCCAGGGGTTGCATGGACAAGATACGCTCAAGTGTCCTCAACATTCAAAATGATTTTCAAATGTTTTATTTTTCTGCTCGTTATTGTCTAGCCTTCATGTTTTTATATGCAATGTTTATCAACAATTCTGTCTTTTTTGCAAACAAAACAGTAAAAATAAAAACAAGAGAGCAATTTATCTGAATAACGACTTTTATTGATTGAAAATGGGCCTGAAAAGGCGAATACATCGGGAAGCAATTCCTAGAAAGAGGTAATTGCGCACAAAAGGAAAAATCTATCCTAATGGCAATGTGAACACGACATCCACTATTTCCCAATTCTGTTATGACTCACAGATCATCAGTTTTCCTCCCAACTTCCTTGCTTTCTGAGAAAAATGATTGGACCGATTATATCCTTCGAGATGACAGACGGTGAAGCGTGATGAAGTACAGATAACTCAGACTGTAGTCTCCGCTTTAATCCCTCTTTTGCCTGGATCGCCCTTTCGGGTTTCCAATCCACCGGGATACCCATTTTTGCCAAAGCTGCCCTTGTCGGTTTTCGACTTACCGGGTGTACCAATTCTTTTCATTTTTTATCCCTAATTTTTGCCCGAACCTTTTCTTTCTGTTTTTTGGTTCGCCGGGATGCCCTTTTTTGCCTGGACTCTTTTATTCTTTTTGTCCAGCGGGTCAATTTATGCGAAGTATTTTTTGACTACATCTGAGTTAACAGGGGATGGAAAATCTTCACCATCCATAGTTGTAAGCATCAAGGCTCCACCGGAGAAAACCTTCTTCACAACATATGGACCTTCATAATTAGGAGTCCACTTGCCCCTGTTATCTGTACCGGGAGGAAGGATCCTCTTCAAAACTAGATCACCAGTCTGATAGCTTCGAGGACGCACCTTCTGATCAAAGGCCCTCTTCATCCTTCTCTGATACAACTTCCCATGGCACACAACTGCTAGCCGTCTCTCTTCGATAAGGCTTAACTCGTTAAACGTTATTCGAATCCACTCAGCTTCGTCAAGCTTGAAATCCAGCAAGACTCTCAGAGAAGGGATCTCCACTTCGACTGGTAAGACTGCCTCCATACCATACACAAGGGAGTACGAGGTTGCCCCGGTCGACGTACGTACTGAGGTACGGTACCCATGCAAAGCGAAAGGCAGCATCTCATGCCAATCCTTGTACGTTACGACCATTTTCTGCACAATCTTCTTGATATTCTTATTCGCCGCCTCTACAGCACCATTCATCTTTGGTCTGTAAGGAGAAGAATTGTGATGTTCAATCTTGAAATCTTTACAAAGCTCTTTCATCATCTTGTTATTGAGATTCGAACCATTATCGGTGATGATTCTCTCAGGAACCCCATAACGACAGATGATTTCTTTCTTAATGAATCGGGCAACCACTTGTTTGGTAACGTTAGCATAGGAAGTTGCTTCCACCCACTTAGTGAAGTAATCAACCGCAACCAGGATGAAGCGATGTCCATTCGAAGCAGTAGGCTCAATCTTCCCAATCATATCAATCCCCCACATGGCGAACGGCCAAGGAGAATTCATGACATTCAGAGGGCTTGGTGGTACATGCACCTTATCAGCATAGATTTGACACTTATGGCACTTCCGAGCATACTTGAAACAATCGGATTCCATAGTCATCCAGTAATAACCGGCTCTCAACAATTTCTTGGACATTGCATGACCACCAGCATGGGTACCAAAAGATCCTTCGTGCACTTCCTGCATCAACAGGTCTGCTTCGTGTCTATCCACGCATCTGAGCAGAACCATGTCAAAGTTCCTCTTGTACAACACATCATCCTGATTCAAATAAAAGCTTCCAACTAGCCTTCTCAGGGTTTTCTTGTCATTCTTTGACGCACCTTCAGGATACTCCTGACTCTTGAGGAAGTTCTTGATATCATAGTACCACGGCTTCTCATCAATCACAGACTCGGCTGCAAACACATAAGCAGGCCTCTCGAGTCGATTCACCGCAACATGTGGCACATGATTCCACCAATGAACTTTGATCATAGAAGACAAAGTAGCCAAGGCATCAGCCATCTGATTCTCGTCCCGGGGGACATGGTACAGCTTCACCTTCTTGAAGAACGTCAGTATCCTTCTGGTGTAATCTCTATAAGGAATCAAATGCGGCTGGTTGGTATCCCAATCTCCATTGACCTAATTAATCACTAGAGCGGAATCTCCATAAATGTCAAGCGTTTTGATCCTCAAATCAATGGCTTTTTCTATCCCCATGATGCAAGCTTCATACTCAGCCTCATTGTTGGTGACATCGAAAGTCAATCTGGCAGAAAAAGGTATATGAGCCCCTTTAGGATTGATAAGAACTGCACCAACACCGTTACCATTCATATTCACAGCCCCATCAAACATCAATGTCCACTTGTCATCAGGATCCGGTCCTTCCTGTAAGAACAAAAATTGTTCTACAACAGATTCCATGATTTTGATGATAACAAAGGTTGAAACCAAAATGGCACCCTAACGAAAAGTTTCTAAGTGTGCAGGGTTCTAAAGAAAGAAGAAATAAATCTGATGATGTCATCAGATGCACAACAAGATCAGATGCAAAATCTCAAGTATCAGAAGCATCTAAAGTGGAATCTCGTTTCAAGAAGCTCTGACTCTGGACAAAACTACAAAGTATCAGAAGCATCTGAACATGAAGTAAAGTCTAGAAGCTCTGACTCTGAACAAATGCCTTCTGTAAATTCTGAAGTTATCAGCGCCATCTGAACTTTCAAGAGATAACATCAGAAGCCAGTTTCTCCATATACACAAAGACTCTAATCAGAATTGTTAATCATGATAAAGTAACGTTTAAGCCAAGTTAAAGTTCTGCAAATAGATTTCCTCAATTAGAAAGAGACGTTAATCTCCACTTCCAAGAGAGAAGATACTAATTGTGGTAAGTAGTCACTTCTAAGAGAAAAAGTCTACTGCAGAAGCTATTAATGGAATGGCGTAACTACATCTCAATATCCAACAGATTCAACGCTACTTCAACTCTACTTCAACTCCTATAAATAGAGAAGAAATCAACATTCAGAAAACAAGAAATCACTAGCCAAAACTATACTGAAATCATATCACGCTCAAGAAAAACATCTTTGTTCTTCAAAGATTTTCACTAAGCTTTTGCTTATCAAGTGAAAAATTTGTTCTTAAGTTTGTAATATTTGCTTTCTTAGAAGCACTCTAGATTACACATCTTGTATCTAATTTTTATTTGATTTCCTCAAGTGACTCTTTGTAGTCTGTAGACTTGAGAGGACTAAGAGATTTTCTTCTCTCTTAGGGGTTGTTTGTAATCTTTCAAGATTAGTGGATTAAGTCCTTGTTGAAGGCGAAATCACCTTGGCCGGGTGGACTGGAGTAGCTTTGTGTTATAAGCGAACCAGTATAAAATCATTGTGTGATTTCATTTTGCAAAAGCGCTTATTTTTCAAACAATTCAAACCCCCCTTTCTTGTTTTTCTCACCTTCAATTGGTATCAGAGCTCCGGCTCTGTTATTGATTTTCAAATCAAACACTTAACCGTGTAGAGAGATCCAGTGCGAGAAAAACAAATGGCCCACTCAAATGAGAAAGATTCTTACAATGCCAAGCCTCCTGTTTTTGATGGAGAAAAGTTTGATTACTGGAAAGATAGAATCGAAAGTTTCTTTCTGGGTTATGATGCTGACCTCTGGGACATTGTCACAGATGGATACAAACCTCCAACCTTAAATGGAGCTGAAGTTCCCAGAAGCAAAATGTCAGAAGATCAGAAACGTGAGTTCAAAAATCATCACAAGGCCAGAACAATACTTCTAAATGCTATATCATACAACGAATACGAAAAGATCACCAACAGAGAGACGGCTAAAGATATACTTGACTCTCTGAAGATGACCCATGAAGGAAACTCCCAAGTCAAGGAGACGAAGGCTCTGGCGTTGATCCAGAAATATGAAGCCTTCAAGATGGAAGATGACGAAGCTATAGAAGCTATGTTTTCCAGATTCCAAACTCTTATTGCAGGTCTTAAAGTGCTAGACAAAGGATACACGACTGCAGATCATGTTAAGAAGATTGTCAGAAGTCTGCCAAAGAAATGGAGACCTATGGTTACTGCTCTGAAGTTATCAAAGGATCTGAACAGTATCAGCCTTGAAGAACTTGTTAGTTCTCTCAGAAGCCATGAGATAGAACTAGAGGAGGATGAGCCTCAGAAAAGGAACAAGTCAGTGGCGCTGAAGTCCAGACCTGAAAGACGGAAGTCAGACAGAACCAAAGCTCTCCAGGCAGAAACTGCAGATACTGACGACTCTGAACCTGAAGACTCTGATGATGAAGAAGAACTGTCCTTACTAACCAGAAGAGTTAAGCAACTCTGGAAAAGAAGGAACAACAACAACTTCAGAAGATCAAGACCCAGAGGGGATAGATCAGAGTCAACTTCAAAAGGTAAACCTAATAAAGATATTACCTGTTTTGAATGTAAAGAAACAGGTCATTATAGAAATGAATGCCCCAAGCTGAAGAAAGATAACTCTAAGAAAGAAAGCTTCAAGAAAAATGCCTTCAGAACAAAGAAGGGATTAATGGCCACCTGGGACGATAGTGAATCAGGATCATCAGAATCTGACTCTGATGAACAAGCCAACGTAGCATTTATGGCTACCACATCCAGCAGCTCAGATGAAGAATCTGAAGAGGTATTTTCTGAACTTTCTAGATCTGACTTAGAATCATGTTTATCAGAAACTCTTACCTCTCTTCAGAAATTAAAACAAAAAGTTAAAAGCATTAAAGGCCTTCTTAAAGCAAAATCTGAAGAATGTAGTGAACTTGAGACAACAATTCTAGCACATGAAGATACAATCAAATCTTTAACGTTAGAAAGAGATGGAGCTAAAACAAAAAGCTTAAAATTAGAAGAAGCGTTGTCTCAAGCACCACAAACTTCAAATGAAATTATTTATAAATATGAAGAAGCCTTTCAGAAGTTTCTGAAGAGTGGAATAGATAGGAGTATTATGGCATCCATGATTTATGGAGTAAGTCAGAATAATAAAAGGGGAATTGGGTATGATTCTGATTCTGATAAAACTTCTACCAGTAACCAAATTAAATCACCTTTTTCATACCACTATACACACACACAAGAACACAAATTTAAAAATGCTAGAAGACCCAAAGTTGTAAGAAACTCTGGGAAAACTAATCTGAAAGGACCCAAGAGATTCTGGGTACCGAAAGATAAGATTATCTATGTTGCAGATATCCTATGCAGCAAAGTTCAGACACCAGTCATGGTACCTGGACCCTGGATGCTCGCGACATATGACGGGAAGAAAGTCTATGTTCCAAAGCCTGGAACTTAAAGACGCTGGCTTTGTAGGCTTCGGAGGAGATCAGAAAGGAAGGATCAGAGGCTCCGGAACTATTGGTAATGGTACTCTTCCCTCTATATCTGATGTTCTTTATGTAGAAGGATTAATGCATAACTTGTTATCCATAAGTCAATTAAGTGATAACGGTTATGATGTAATCTTTAATCAAAAAACGTGTAAAGCCATTAGTCAGAACGATGGCTCTGTCCTTTTCACAGGCAAGAGGAAAAACAACATTTATAAAATAAATCTTTCTGATTTAAAAGATCAAAATGTTAAATGTTTAATGTCAGTTCACGAAGAGCAATGGGTATGGCATAGACGCTTAGGCCACATTAGCATGAGGAAACTTTCTCAGCTAACTAAACTTGAGTTAGTCAGAGGCTTACCTAAACTGAAGTTTTCTTCAGATGCTCTGTGTGAAGCTTGTCAGAAAGGAAAGTTTTCAAAAACATCTTTTAAAAAGAAAAATGTTGTTTCTACCTCCAAGCCTCTGGAGCTTCTTCACATTGACTTATTTGGTCCTGTGAAAACAGCATCAGTCAATGGAAAGAAGTATGGACTTGTAATCGTTGATGATTACAGCCGCTGGACATGGGTAAAATTCCTAAGGCACAAGAGTGAGTCTCACTCTGTATTCACCAGTTTCTGTTCTAAAGTGCAAAAAGAATTTGACTCTAAAATTGTTAGAGTCAGAAGTGATCATGGTGGAGAATTTGAAAATAAAGATTTTGAAGAATTATTTGATTCTAATGGAATATCCCATGATTTCTCCTGCCCTAGAACTCCACAACAAAATGGAGTTGTAGAGAGGAAGAATAGGACACTCCAAGAAATGGCCAGAACCATGATCAATGAAACAAATGTAGCAAAGCACTTTTGGGCAGAAGCTGTAAATACAGCGTGTTACATTCAGAATAGAATCTCTATTAGACCTATTCTGGATAAGACTCCCTATGAACTGTGTAAGGGAAGAAAACCCAACATTTCATATTTTCATCCTTTTGGATGCATTTGCTTTATATTAAATACTAAAGAACATCTGAACAAGTTTGATTCCAAAGCACAGAAAGGTATTATGTTAGGATACTCAGAACGCTCTAAAGGCTACAGAGTATACAACACAGAAACCAAAATTGTGGAGGAATCAATTCATGTTAGATTTGATGATAAGCTTGACCCTGAAAAGTCAAAGCTAGTTGAAAAGTTTGCAGATTTAGAGATCACTCTGGTAGAATCTGAGAAAACTCCAGAAGCAACTGTCACTCCAGACTCTGAAGAAATTAAATGTCCAGAAATTCCAAGGAAAGTCAAGAGTCGTAGCAACGTATCTGAAGATTTGATTTTGGGAAACAAAGATGAACCTGTTAGAACCAGATCTACCTTCAGAACTTCTGAAGATATTCCTCTGGGACTAGTGTCTCTGATTGAGCCTACGTCCTGTGATGAAGCTCTTCAAGATAACGATTGGGTGGCAGCTATGCAAGAAGAGTTAGATCAATTCTCCAAGAATGATGTCTGGGATCTCGTTCCTAAACCCAGAGGCACTCATGTCATTGGAACCAGATGGGTGTTCAGAAACAAACTGAACGAGAAAGGAGAAGTTGTCAGAAACAAAGCTCGACTGGTAGCTCAAGGTTATAGTCAACAAGAAGGTATTGATTATAATGAAACTTTTGCTCCAGTCGCAAGGTTAGAATCTATTCGTCTTCTTGTATCTTTTGCTATTAATCATTCTATCAAATTATACCAAATGGATGTCAAGAGTGCATTTCTTAATGGTTATATTTCAGAAGAAGTGTATGTTAATCAACCTCCTGGTTTTGAAAATTCAAACTTTCCAGAACATGTTTTCAAACTTAAAAAATCTTTATATGGACTAAAACAAGCCCCAGAGCTTGGTATGAACGTCTGAGCAATTTTCTTCTGGAACAAAATTTTATCAGAGGGAAAGTTGATTCTACACTCTTCTGTAAAAATCATGAAAATGATCTCATGATATGCCAAATTTATGTTGATGACATTATTTTTGGTTCTGCTAATATCTCTGTTTGCCAAGAATTTTCCAAGTTAATGCAGGCAGAATTTGAAATGAGTCTAATGCAAGAACTAAAGTTCTTTCTGGGAATTCAAATCAATCAAACTCCAGAAGTCACGTACATTCATCAAAGCAAGTACATTAAAGATGTTCTGAAGAAGTTTGATATGTCTGAATGCAACTCTGCAAAGACTCCTATGCACCCAACTTGCATTCTGGAAAAGGAAGAGGTAAGCAACAAGGTTTGTCAGAAGCTCTATCGAGGTATGATAGGCTCTCTTCTCTATTTGACTGCTACTCGTCCTGATATTCTCTTTAGCGTTTGTCTTTGTGCCAGATTCCAATCAGATCCTAGAGAATCTCATTTAACAGCTGTTAAGAGAATTCTTAAGTATCTGAAAGGAACTCCTAACCTGGGCCTGATGTATGAGAAAACATCAGAGTATAGGCTTTCTGGTTATTGTGATGCAGATTATGCAGGAGATAGAATAGAACGAAAAAGCACATCTGGAAATTGCCAGCTTCTGGGAAACAATCTAATCTCCTGGGCTAGCAAAAGACAGTCAACTATCGCTCTATCAACTGCAGAAGCAGAATACATCTCAGCATCACTGTGCACAACTCAGATGCTCTGGATGAAGCATCAGCTAGAAGATCTTCAGATATTTGAGAGTAACATTCCTATCCTTTGTGATAATACTGCTGCTATTTGTTTGAGTAAGAATCCTATTTTACATTCCAGAGCCAAACACATAGAAATAAAACATCATTTTATTAGAGACTATGTTCAGAAAGGGATAGTAACGCTGAAGTTCATTGATACAGAACATCAATGGGCAGATATCTTTACTAAGCCTCTAGCTGAAGATAGATTTCTTTTTATCTTAGAAAATCTGAACATTAAAAATTGTCCTGAGTAAAATTTGGCTCTGAACATGTAAAATGAGACTCTGATAAAAACAAATACACTTCTGCCTCTGACTCTGATACTTCTACCAAGTTAAGAAGATATCTGAGTTAGAAATCTTCAGAAATCCTTTGGTATTCCTGAAGATCAGATACATCAACACGTGGGGAACATGCGTCTAACCCTAGAACTTCTAGACAGCTGTCAAAAGAAATCAAAGGTCAGAACGCTTGAAATCTCCTCGAGCAGTGTGCTTACTGTTGGGATTAGACATTCATTTATTAGCTATAATCATTTTTCCCCCTAGCGTGCATATCTTGTGTTCTGTTCCAACGCAATTAAATGTGTCGTTTTGCATGTGTTTCTACCCTTAGGTATATAAACACTTTTCTCACATTTCACACACTTATCACTCTCACTCACTCTTAAACCCTAAACCCTTTCTCGAAGTTTTCTCTGCAACTTTCTCAGTTCTTCATCTTCTTCATCAATCTTAGTCATGAATCCTCAAGAGCAAGAAGTTTTTAACTTCTCCCAACAAATGGAAGCCGCTTCTAATCCCCAAACCTCAAACACTCAAACACCCATGGTTGTAGACGTTACCACAACCCCAGTCTACAAAGAACCTCACATTTTGGAACGCGAACAACACATAAACCTTTCAACTCCCTTTGAAGGTTTAGATGTACTGTGTGAATCGCTGGTGGATTTTGAGAACTTAAGAAGAAACGGTGTTGATCTTACTAAAGATCTTCACAAGCAAGGTTGGGAAACCTACTTCAACAGATTGTATGGTCCAATCTATCCTCTTCTGGTGAAAGAGTTCTGGAGATGTGCAGATGCTGATGACCAGTTCATTGTTTCTTTTGTTCTGGGTGTGAAGATTGTCATCACTGAAGCATCAATTGCTTCCTTGCTAAACATGGAGAAAGCTGGAGGTAAAAGGATTTACAACATTCCTCCAAGGTCCAAGCGCATCACAGAAGTCATTAACCCTACAATCTTCAAAGCAAATGTTGAAGGAAACCCATCTAAGAACAAGGAGCTTCATCAGAACCTCCGAGTTTGGCTGAAGATTATTCTGGGAACAATCCATCATCGTCCAGCCTCCAACTCTTCAGATTACATAAATGCTGATCAGAAATGCATCCTCTACTGTATTCAGAAGGGTATCCCGATCAACCTCCCTGTTCTCCTCTTCAGATATCTGAGGGATTCAGTCAGAGAAACCAGGAATAACATGAAGCCCAGATCCTACATTCCTCTGGGTAGATTGCTCTCTGACATCTTCATTGAGCATGGGCTGGTAGATGCTCTGGAGAAGACCAGATGTATGGATGATCTGGCAATTGACGTTGGAAAGCCTCTGAATGCCAAAAATCTGAGGAGTATGGGAATCATCAAAGACATCAGAGTCAAGCCCACTATGGAAGTAACCTGGGAAGCTCTGAAGGATCAGAGGAAGATGCCTCATGGCCTTGAAAGGTTCTTCAAGAATGAACCCAGAGATGCCATTGCTATCTACCTTCAGGATCGTCTGGATGAAGGCATTGATATCTCTGATTTCCGCCTTGAAGACTGTCTGGACTCTGTAGAAGATCTGGTCAGATACAAAAGAGGTCTTTCTGAGAAGAAGATAGCTGAGGAAGCAAGGAAGGCAAAGAAAGCCAGACTTGGAGAAACCTCTGGCACCAAAGCTTCAGCACCTCTGAATGTCTCTTCTGGTAAGTCTATTCCTCCTGTCTCTTCTGAATCTATAATGGCTTCCTCTAACCCTCTCTCCTCTCAACCAATATATACCACCGCTGAAATACCACCTTCAATAACCTCTCAACCTCCACCTGTTCTAAAAATTGCTCGTAATTTCACAACAACCTCTGACCCTAATCAACTATATCACCACAGCTCTTCCTCATCCTCTGAATATGAATCACCCCCTTACCTTTCCCCTTCCTCTGACCAAGAGTTCTCTGAACAAGAGTCCTCTGACCAAGAACACTCTGACCCAAACTCCCCAACAATAGCTGAAATTTATGCTAAAAATTTCGCTCCACAACCCTCAACACAATCTGTAGTAACCTCTCCCCTCCAAACTTCACTTCCACCACAACAAACAACAACCTTACCCTCTGAAACTCAACCATCTGATCCCTTCACCTCTAATATCACTCCACCATTCATTCCCGCTGTACCTGAACCAGACTCTGACCCTTTAGACCTAAATCCATTATATGCTTCATCTCCTAGTCTTCAACCAGACGCAGATTCTGAACTTCAAGCAGAATCTGAACCTCAACAAACTGAACCTCAACCTCTAAATCTCAGCCCTCAAAACTCTCCACCTCATTCACCTGAACCTGAACCTGAACTTACCATACCTACCCTTGAGGAGGCCATTATACAGGTTGCAGAAGCTTCAGTCCAGAAGATCAAGTCTCTGGCTAAAAACTCTGAAGTTAGTGATGATCCTAAATCTGTTAGGACACACTGGAACAGAGTCATTAGTTGGATGACCTCTGAGTCTTATAGGCTGAAGAGTATCTCTGAACAAGTCAGAAATGGCTACATCAGAGACTCTGAGGAAAGACTCCAAGAGAGACTGGCTAGAGAAGCTGAGGCCAGAAGGTTAGAGGAGGAAAGATTGGCTAGGGAAGCTGAAGAAGAAGCAAAGAGATTGGAAGAAGAACGCCTGGCAAAGGAAGCAGAACTTCTAAGGATTCAGGAAGCTGAAGCCAAGGCTAAGGCAGATGCAGAAGCCCAAGCTGCTGCTGAAGCTGAAGCTCAGCAGGCTCTGATTCAAATAAAAGCTTCCAACTAGCCTTCTCAGGGTTTTCTTGTCATTCTTTGACGCACCTTCAGGATACTCCTGACTCTTGAGGAAGTTCTTGATATCATAGTACCACGGCTTCTCATCAATCACAGACTCGGCTGCAAACACATAAGCAGGCCTCTCGAGTCGATTCACCGCAACATGTGGCACATGATTCCACCAATGAACTTTGATCATAGAAGACAAAGTAGCCAAGGCATCAGCCATCTGATTCTCGTCCCGGGGGACATGGTACAGCTTCACCTTCTTGAAGAACGTCAGTATCCTTCTGGTGTAATCTCTATAAGGAATCAAATGCGGCTGGTTGGTATCCCAATCTCCATTGACCTAATTAATCACTAGAGCGGAATCTCCATATATGTCAAGCGTTTTGATCCTCAAATCAATGGCTTTTTCTATCCCCATGATGCAAGCTTCATACTCAGCCTCATTGTTGGTGACATCGAAAGTCAATCTGGCAGAAAAAGGTATATGAGCCCCTTTAGGATTGATAAGAACTGCACCAACACCGTTACCATTCATATTCACAGCCCCATCAAACATCAATGTCCACTTGTCATCAGGATCCGGTCCTTCCTGTAAGAACAAAAATTGTTCTACAACAGATTCCATGATTTTGATGATAACAAAGGTTGAAACCAAAAATGGCACCCTAACGAAAAGTTTCTAAGTGTGCAGGGTTCTAAAGAAAGAAGAAATAAATCTGATGATGTCATCAGATGCACAACAAGATCAGATGCAAAATCTCAAGTATCAGAAGCATCTAAAGTGGAATCTCGTTTCAAGAAGCTCTGACTCTGGACAAAACTACAAAGTATCAGAAGCATCTGAACATGAAGTAAAGTCTAGAAGCTCTGACTCTGAACAAATGCCTTCTGTAAATTCTGAAGTTATCAGCGCCATCTGAACTTTCAAGAGATAACATCAGAAGCCAGTTTCTCCATATACACAAAGACTCTAATCAGAATTGTTAATCATGATAAAGTAACGTTTAAGCCAAGTTAAAGTTCTGCAAATAGATTTCCTCAATTAGAAAGAGACGTTAATCTCCACTTCCAAGAGAGAAGATACTAATTGTGGTAAGTAGTCACTTCTAAGAGAAAAAGTCTACTGCAGAAGCTATTAATGGAATGGCGTAACTACATCTCAATATCCAACAGATTCAACGCTACTTCAACTCTACTTCAACTCCTATAAATAGAGAAGAAATCAACATTCAGAAAACAAGAAATCACTAGCCAAAACTATACTGAAATCATATCACGCTCAAGAAAAACATCTTTGTTCTTCAAAGATTTTCACTAAGCTTTTGCTTATCAAGTGAAAAATTTGTTCTTAAGTTTGTAATATTTGCTTTCTTAGAAGCACTCTAGATTACACATCTTGTATCTAATTTTTATTTGATTTCCTCAAGTGACTCTTTGTAGTCTGTAGACTTGAGAGGACTAAGAGATTTTCTTCTCTCTTAGGGGTTGTTTGTAATCTTTCAAGATTAGTGGATTAAGTCCTTGTTGAAGGCGAAATCACCTTGGCCGGGTGGACTGGAGTAGCTTTGTGTTATAAGCGAACCAGTATAAAATCATTGTGTGATTTCATTTTGCAAAAGCGCTTATTTTTCAAACAATTCAAACCCCCCTTTCTTGTTTTTCTCACCTTCACTTCCTCAACAAGAGGCTCTTCACAATCTTTCATCTTAAGATACATGATGTCTTCATCTGGGAATTCAAACATCATCGGCTGATAATCATCTAGCGGTTGCTCAGCAAGGTAGTCTGACAGAATACTACCTTTGATGGCCTTCTACGACGTGTACTTGATATCATATTCTGTTAAGATCATCTGCCAACGGGCAACACGTCCGGTGAGAGTCGGCTTCTCAAAGATGTACTTCACTGGATCCATCTTAGAAATCAACAAAGTGGTATGGTTCAACATATATTGCCTCAGTCGGCGAGCAGCCCAGGCCAAAGCACATCAAGTTTTCTCAAGCTGTGAATATTTGATTTCACAGTCGGTAAACTTTTTGCTAAGGTAGTATATGGCATGCTCTTTTCGACCAGACTCGTCATGTTGTCCCAATACACACCCCATCGAGTTCTCAGTCACTGACAGGTACATTATCAGAGGTCTCCCAAGAACTGGAGGTATAAGGATTCGAGGTTTCTGTAAATACTCTTTTATCTTGTCAAAAGCTTTCTGACAGTTATCATTCCACCTGATTGCTTGATTCTTTCTTAGCAATTTGAATATTGGTTCACACGTGGCAGTTAGGTGAGATACAAACCTTGCAATGTAATTCAATCTCCCTAAAAATCCACGAACCTGCTTTTCTGTTTTCGGTTCAGGCATTTCTTGAATAGCTTTGACTTTTGCTGGATCAACCTCAATCCCTTTCTCACTGACAATGAAGCCTAACAGCTTCCCGGATCTCACACCAAACGTACACTTGTTCGGGTTCAGCCTCAGTTTGAACTTTCTGAATCTGTCAAACAACTTCTACAAATTAACCAGGTGCTCCTCTTCTGTCTGCGACTTCGCAATCATATCATCCACGTACACTTCAATCTCTTTGTGCATCATATCATGAAAGAGAGTCGTCATAGCCCTCTGTCGCATTACGTGAAAAACCGGCGGGAAAACGAAACAACAGAGCCGCCACCGTGCGTTATTTATCCCAAAAGAGGGAAAGGAAACGCTCGAAGTAAACCTGGAAAAGACATGGTCTCGCGACCAGAGAGAGATGGGATCGGGAGTCGGTTATGCGAAAGGAAGGTATTAGCACCCCTACGCATCCGTCGTACTCGACGGGATCCATGCACCAAAGGAAAGATAAAGGTTGCTAAAAACTGCTCGAACATCAAACACTGGCTGAAAAGAGACACAGGAAAACACGAGAAACTAACTCGGCAGGATATCGCATCCTGGGCCTTCGTAGTCTGTCAAGCACAGACATCAGAGTCGACGTAGTTCGGGACAGGGGGGAACGTGCTCGCTAGGATGTCGCATCCTATGCATACGTATCTTCTCGGACTAAAGAAGAATCAGAGCACTTGTAGCTCGGCTAACGCACGCCAAACAAAACCACACTGGAAATTGACTGCCAATCGCTGGACTTACATCAAACTCCACACAAACAGGCAAACCTGGAATCTGAATGTCAATCGCTGGACTTACATCAGACTCCGAACCAAACATACGCACACTGGAAACCAAATGTCAATCGCTGGACTTACATCGGACTCCAAGCACACCACAAACACACGCAGACAAAAAAGCAAAAGGTTGCCCGGAGAGATCAACTCAATCTCCTGCCTACGTACCTCATCTGGTATGAGGATCAGGGCGACGTAGTTCTCCTACACAGGGAAAAAATACTAGCCTAACCAGAGACAAAAGGGAGACACAAACTACTAGGGAGACTAAGACTCGAGGCTAGAAGTTATCATGCATATGATCCCTAAGTTAAGGTTGCTATCTAACTTGCACAGGAAGCAAGCTATCCTAAACAGCACAGGAAAAGCAATCAATCACACAATTAGCATGCACTATATACAAACAAAGTGGGCTCACACAAGGTTAGGCTGTGAAACACAAGCCAACTGGAATCGGGTGATGTTAGCTCTTAACCCTAACATTGAGAGTTAGGGTGAAGCAGATGAAATGGGAAGTGAGGGTAAGACCTCACAGCTCTTATCCCTGGCCTGGGAGAGCTTTAGACAAATGAAAGTGTGGGAGTTCAGAAAGTTGGAACTCTTCTCCACATATGACTGACTCAACAAAGATCTTGGGTTAATATCCACAATGCATCAACACAATGTGTGTGAGCAAAGTGAATGACTCACTGAATAGCAGGAGATGGATTGCACATCCCTTGTATCTGCCAATGCCTCTTCACTTAGGAGGTCTTTGATATGTACAGGGACAAAGATAAACAAACACAAGCATTGCCTCTTAAAGAGGGCTTCAGACAGGTGCCTGCCCGAGTAACAGGACAGGTCTTCCAGACTACATGAAGTCAGTGAGTTATACCTCAAATGGTTAAGCAACCAAGAAAAAGCAAAAGCAAGTTCAAAATAACTTAAGCAACTTATGTACCTGAAAAAAAATCTAGCTCAATCAGTATACAAGTCAAAAAGTCAAATAGACAACTGATAGTCAACAGTCATAATCAAACAAGCAATGCAACAAGGTGCAAGCCACAAGCTCAACTCAAAATGAGCTAAAATCCACCTACAAAACAACTCAAGGTTAACCACTATAAACCAATTAATCAATCAAATGAGTGAGCATCATCAACTATGGCAAATGTGCTTCTTAACCTGAAATCAAAGCTCAAACATGAGTCACAAACCACTAGGTCAAGGCCTAGGGTCAAAGAGGGAGAAAAAAGTCAAAACAGAACATGAAATTCAACATGAATCAAGCTCAATCAATTAAGAACACACTCCAAAAGGTCTCATGTCAATATCAACAACCAAATTCATTTCATAAACCAAATAAGGCAAGGCATGCAAGCTGAAAGCACATGGAAGCAACAGAATGAACAGATGCACATTAATTCAAAAATGATTCAATTAACCTCAAGAAAAATCATAGCTAAACAGAACATACAACATGATCAACACACAAAAAATTAGGGCAATTGGACAAGATTAAGCATGGTAATCAAATTGTATAAGGCAAGGCAATCAAAACAAACTCAAATGGGACACCAAATGTTACACCAACTTAGCACAAGCCTAAAATAGAAATGAATCAAGGTAAAAACCTCAAACCAAAGCCAAAACAAACTTTAACATGTCTAGAAACAGTGTGCAAAATTTCACATCCATAGGATAAAGTACAAGCATTTCACAAATGATAGAAATTCAAGACCATTCAAAAGTGCACAAATGACCATCCAGAGAGAAAAAATCTCGAACAAATCAGAAATGATTCACAAAAATCTGGGAAAATTCATGTATATTCAAGACATCTCATATGATCAGCATGCAAAAAATCAGAACAATTGAGAATCATTTGATAGGGTAAACACATAGCACAAGATGAACATCGAAAGGTGTGACACAAATTGTCACACCGACTTAGAAAAATCACAAACTAGAAATGATAAATGATAAAAATGCAAACTCAACACCAAAATGTCAAGCAAGGAGTCTAGTTTCATCATGCAAAAATTCAGATTCATTGGATCAAAGACAAGGATTTCACAAATGCATAAGCAAGGCAATGTCAAAATGAATACATGCTCACAAACCCTAGGGCAAAAATTTTTCCAGCCGAGCACAAATCATGAAAAAATATCCAAAAAAAACTAGAGAGAAAATGTGACCTAATGCAGGAATCCTCATATTTTTTGGATGAATATTGGATTTGATATGATTTTTTAAAGATGCAAATGAAAATGAAATAAAAATTGAACAACAAAATGAATTAATTTGAAAATTGAAGTTGGCGCCTACCTGTACGCAGCGTTTCATTAATCATAAAGCCTGGCCAATCAGAATTGAGCATGGACGCGCGCATGCACCAATAGGAACAAACCCCTAGGAACTTAAGGCAACGGTTTTAACGTGAATCAAAGCGTGGCCAATATATTGTACTTCATCTTCTCCAAACGTGTTGCTATGAACAGTAGACCAATCAAGAACACGATGAACATTTTTCTCAGAATTTAAAACTAAACATATATTCATGTAGCCTAAACCTCATGGATCAACAATCAAACATCAAATAGGCATGGATCATCAAGAATCGTTTGGATCGAGCAACATCAAGATTCATCATCAAAATTCAAATCATCGAAACTAAGTGAATAATGCACGGTTTTAAGTGATTCAAAGCTCAGCATGCTCATACAACCAAGATCTACAAGTTTAGCATAACAAAAATGAGAAATAAGAGACACAATTTCATGACCTCTTGAAGAGCAGCTTTCGAATCCACGGGTTTCAGGCCTTGCAATGCTCAAATGACCTTCTAGCAAGCTTGTAGAGTTGATTGGAATGAAGATTGAAGTTCAATTGCTCACGATTCTACAGAATTTGAAATTCACCATTGTTGTGTTCTTGCTTCAAGTTGCTTCAGTTTGCACGAATTGGCTTGGATCTTGCTTGAATCTTGATCAGTAATGATACTAGATGATGAAATAAGCAAGAAAATGCAAATTGATTTGAAGAAATTGAGAGAAAAAATGAGAGAAAAGTTTGATGAAATTTTGTAGATCTGAAAATTATGAGGTGTTCCCCTGCAATTCTGTTAGGGTTTTAGCTTATATACTCTCTATTAATCAAGCTCTAATCATGCTTAACCAAATGCTAATGTAAATTAGTGAAATGAGGTGTTTAAGCAAATTTGTTCATTTCACCCTTGCATATGAGTGAACAGTACACGAAATGCAATATATTTTCACTTAAAAGATCATTTGGAAGCCAATGCAAATGGTAGAATGTGAAAACAATGCTTCATTTTCAAATTTGAAAATTCCCTCCAAAATTCAAATGATTTTCCAAAAAAATATGTGATGAGAATGCATGGCATGTGATGCATAATTTGGATAGTAGAAGTCAAAACATGAATGTTGCAAAAAGAACCACTCCATTTGGCCATTTGGTTAAGAAGTTATGCATGTTTGAAGTTCCATGTTCACTTGGCCATGATTGATCCATATCTTTTCAACCATACATGAGAAATTCATGATCTTGGACTTTTTGGAAAGGGGAGAGACAGATCTTCAACTTTCATGTTGGACAAAATTTTATTTGAAGCTTTCTTGATGATGTAATCTTGAGGAGAAAACCTTTCCATTTTTGGCAATTCCAAATTACAGGTCACTTACTATTTTTGGAAAATTTTCATCTGACCTCAAATTCTTCAATGTTGATGTTTGAAATGTCAAATGAGACTTGTATGGACATGAATGAGGCCTCTCTAACCATCTCCCATCTTCAAATCCATGATTGAACTGATAGTTGACTTCTGTTGACTTTCTAGGGTTTCAGATGACTTGCACATTGACTGATGAGCTTTGAGCCTCCAATCTTCGATCAAACCACTCCAAAATGATCCTTGAATCATATGAACCCATTGCACCAACCCTAGGGCTTTGATTCCATGGAAAATGCACTTGCTTGCTTGCACAACTGAATCTCCTGACCAGTCTTGACTGATGACTTGGTGGACTATGCAAATGATAATGCAATGAGCTATGCAATGGACAATGCAATGTTAATGACCTAAAATGAAAATGTATGTATAAAAGGGGAGGTGCAAATTTAAGGTGCTATAGCTGCCCCTATTCAATCAACTGGGGACCCGAACGGATGATAGCAACGGCTGTCAGACTTTCAGTGTAAACAGGGATTGAATACCAAAGAACCGTAGAAATTTGCACTCTGCGGGGAATGATACAGGAGGTTTGTAACCAACCTGACAAGATGTTTACCCATAACTCCTGGGGATTTTGATTGATTTTTTCCTAGAACAAGGAACTACATCCAAACATCGAAGGACGATGAATGGGAATAGAAATCACAACTAGACGCCAACGGACGACCAGGAAAAACTCGACGTTTATCGAAACCAACGGAGAGGTAACCAGGCATTAATGAATGACTGGAGAGAGAAACAACCATACGTCAACGGACGAATGGGAAAAACTCAACGTTTATCGAAACCAACGGAGAGGTGAACAGGCATCAACGGACGACCTGTGAGGAAGGTACAACTATACGTCAACGGACGAATAGGAAAAACTCAACGTTTATCGAAACCAACAGAGAGGTGGACAGGCATCAACGGATGACCTGTGGGGAAGAAAGAGGAAGATACAACTAGACGTCAGCGGACGAATAGGAAAAACTCAACGTTTATCGAAACCAACGGAGAGGTAACCAGACATCAACGGATGAATGGAAAGACTCGACCAGACGTCAACGGACGAACGGGAGAAGCTCGACGTTTATCGACACCAACGGTGAGGTGAAGCTCGAAGTTTATCGACACCAACGGAGAAGGAGAAGCTCGACGTTTATTGACACCAACGGAGAAGGAGAAGCTCGACGTTTATCGACACCAACGGAGAAGGAGAAGATTTACTGGGGAAGATCCAACTAGACGTCAAAGGACGACTAGGAAAAACTCGACTTTTATCGAAACCAACGGAGAGGTGAACATGCATCAATGGACGACCTGTGAGGAAGGTATAACTAGACGCCAACAGACGACTAGGAAAAACTCGACGTTTATCGAAACCAACGGAGAGGTAACCAAACATCAACGGATGAATGGGAAAGACTCGACCAGACGTCAACGGACGAACGGGAGAAACTCGACGTTTATCGACACCAACGGAGAGAGGTGACCAGACATCAATGAATGACTGGGAGAACGGGATACAACCATACGTCAACGGACGAATGGGAAAAACTCAACGTTTATCGAAACCAACGGAGAGGTAGCTCACTAGGGATCAAGGTCACGACAGGGAGCAGACAAGAAGGAACACCAAGGATACCGGGTTGTAGGCACGAAACAGGTGACCGACCAAAGCGTGAATTGGTTTGTGTTCCAAAACACTCATCATCCTGAAGAGGGCTAGAAAAGCAATCTTGTTAGAGGATGGACATTCGATTCCATAAGGAATACGAATCTTACTCAGTTGGGGAAACAAACAAAGGGTTCAACCAAAGAGCGCATGAGATATATTATCTATAGCCGTCAAAACGTAGATAATAACCTCGCATGGAAGATTATCCATAACCGGTTTGTAGGTTGTTAAATGGATAAATCGACCGACAAGAAAGGCATCGGGATACCAGGACTAGGTATGTAAAGATGACCAATCCAACAGGGAAACCACAAACATTACCGGCAAACGGTGAATGAAAGAGGACCTACCGAGGATAAAATTGCTTACTCGGAGCAATTACCCACAAGGAAGGGGAAGACCCATTGGGGATAAGATTGCTTAATCAAAGCAAATATCCGAAAGGGAAAAGGAATATCAATACCGAAAACTGGATAATGATAACCGCAAAGAGGGGATTACATCTACCAGTTCGTAGGCAGAAAACCACAAAAAAGCAACCGTCATCGACTAGGATGAGCACAAAGGTTGACTCCACAAAGGGGAGAACAGAGGATTCACATCTACCGGGTAGTAGGTAGAAGACCACAAAGATAGGACTTACAGCTACTGGTTCGTAGGTAGAAGCCACCAAATTCCGCTGAGGATAAAATGAATGAGTGCCGGTTAGTGAGCAACTATGCATTTATACCACAGGGAAGCACAAGAGACAGCCACAAGGAAGCCTGTTTAGGATCGATCCAAAAAGGCAGACTGAATCAAGACTCATCCTCATGAGGAGAGAACTCAATAGGGAAAACCCATCCCGTTATGTGTGCAGGGAGGGAACGGAAACAACCGTCATCCACGAGGATATAACTCAGTGGGGAGTGCAGAAGGAAATGACAGACACTTTCTGCCTAAGGGGTCAACTCTATATGGAGAGATCAGACACACCCACATCTGCTAGGGGAAATGATCCAAGCTTGCAAGATGTTACCAATTTGAGGGGAGTAGCATTGTTGGGGATACCCACTCAACTAAGGAGTGACTTGTTGGGGAAACACCAACCTCTCAACCATGCTGGGGAACCCTATTCTGAAATAAATCCAATGGCATGATGCTAAACTCTTTCCGACAACCCATTCTCGGATAGTCACCACGGCCCGGGGCTAATGGATATGTTTGCAATGTTGATGCATGAGTTTTTTTTTAGCGCAATGCCCCATGATCATGGAAATGCTATGCACTAATGATGCAATATGCTATGCTTATCTAAATGATGAATGCATAAAAACACATCTCCTCCAGAGACAACACCGGGGAGCTCGAGGTGCTGAGGAGCTGGGTACCACTCCAATTTCCACCCTGCTGGGGAAAGACAACCTTTGCTGGGGATGACCTCCATCGAACCCGAACTGCTTGGGGATTACTCTGCTAGGGGAGGCAACCAATGCTTATCTCTACTGGGGGATAATTTCACCAAACCCGATCCGCTTGGGGACCTTGCTGGGGGAAAGCCATCAACGCAACCTCTGTTGGGAAGACAGTAACCTTCAGGCTTGCTGAGGGAGCACCGATCTCAAATCTGCTAGGGAGATAACACTCTCACACCCACTGGGGAGATACGGCCTATTGGACACGGGCCGCCCACCGATTCGTCGACATTGGTGTTCACCATCCCACCACAGTGTTGACCTTCCACTTTTAAGAACTCCTAGACTCATCCAGTCTCTTCTGATTCACCTCGTATTCTCGGCTTCACCCTGCTTCAAGCCAAACGATCTCCTCAGATTCGGGCTACCTCTCTAGTCTGCAGACTTTGAAGAGTCTTCTTGATTGCCCTCTAGGATCGTCGTCTTTCTTTCGTCGTCTTTTCACTATTTTTCTATCCCTTGCCCCTGATCAGACTCTGCGGGGACCTTTTGTCAAAAGGCTTCATATCACGACCTGCCAATGAGTGAATGTAGTACCTCAAATTTGCACCCTACCTTTCGTACATTCATTTCATATTAGGTCATAACATAACATAGGCCACTGCATAACATTGCATTTTCCATTTGCCCAAGTGCAAGCTCAGCTGACCAATTGGGTCAAACTGATCAGGAGAATCAGTCGATCAAGCAAGCAAGTGCCATTTTTATTGAGATAAATCCCTATGGTTGGTTTATCAAGTTCATATGGTCTAAGGATCATTTTGAAGTGGTTTGGCCAAAGATTGGATGCTCAGAAGTCATCAGTCATTGTTCGGTCAACCAGAAACCCTAGAAAGTCAACTGAGGGCTAGGAGATGGAGAAATGGTTTGAGACACTTCATTCATGTCCAAAAGAGGTTTATTCATCATGTCAAACATCTACCTTGAGGATTTTGAAGCCAGATCAAGAGTTTCCCAAATGGAAAGTGATATGTAATTTGAAAGTTTCCAAAGAATGGCAAGTTTTAGACCAACTTCAGCGTGACTTTCCAACATCAAAAAGGCTTCAAATGAAATTTTGTTGAACATGAAAGTTGTAGATCTTTCTCTCCCATTTCCAAAAAGTCCAAGATCATGAGAATCGGATGAACGGTTGAGAAGATATGATCAAATTACCACCGAGCGTGCATGGCAAAATTTTCCATGTATCGATACGTACGAATTTCGCATCGATGCGTGTAAGGCAAAAAATGCTATGTATTGATACATACGAGTTACGCATTGATGCATACTGTTAAAAAGTGCTATGTATTGATACATACGAGTTACGCATCGATGCATACTGTTAAAAAGTGCTATGTATTGATACGTACGAGTTATGCATCGATGCGTACTGTTAAAAATGTGCTATGCATTGATGCAGAAGCTTTTGTATCAACACATAACTCTATTTTGATCTTGCATTTGCCTCTAAACATCAAATATGACTTGCCTGAACTGGTTTTGCACTGTTGCATTGCCAATTGGAGAAGGTCATTTTTGGACTTTCACTTAAAATGCAATTAACACTAATTTCACTCATTTTTGATAATTGTGATTAAGAGGTGGATTAAGAAGTTGGTATTTAACCTTAATCATAACAGAAATGCAAAACTTATTTTTCATTCTCCAAGAATCATAACAGAATTTCCCTCCAAAACCTCCAAATTCTCTCAAACTTCATCACACATTTTTGATCATTTCTCATCCAAATCTTCATCAATTTGCATCATTCTTCTTGGATCTGCATTCTACAAGTGGAGTTGAGGAACTGTTTCACAAGATCCATGCCATAACCTTGCCAAATCGTGACTGTCCAAAGCTTGCATTTCCATGGCATTTTGATGATTCTCGAAGCTGAAGCTGTGTTGAGCTAAACTACTGGTTGTAATCACTTTCCTAAGCATTGATCTTCATCTGTTTTGGAGTTTTGCACGAGGAAACACAAGAATTCATCTCTGCCATCTCCAAGAGGTAAATGCTCGAACTCTTCGATTGTTTGAATCATTATATGGCTTTTGTAGGTCTTTGAATGTAGATTAACATGTTGTTTGTAGTTTTTGAATTGGTTAAGTATTGGAAGAGAAATCGTGATTTGAAGTTTGGTGATCATTTCTTTTTTGGATCGATCCCGTTGCTATGTTGAGAATTAGGTTAAATCGTTTACATATTCATGATCCTTGTTGGAAGACGGTTCTAATGATTATAAGTTTGTTGATTTTGGTTACGATTTGATGTTTTTCATTTTTCTGGAAATCTGAGTTTGTTCTTGTCCAAGAACACTCATGAACGTGTGTTTGATCTTCATTTCGCATGGCCTGAGTTTGAAATGTGTTTGGCGCCATCTCCAGCCAATAGAAACACGCCAAGCCGTTTAATGAAACGACGCGTTTTGGCTGTTCTGAAGCGTATTTACGCTTATGCCATTAGCCAATTTAATTTACATTATTTCATTTCTTTTTCTTATTCATTTGATCACATGAACTTCAAAAATCCCTAACTAATTCATTTTTTATCCAAATTGAGTGAGATTTTTTGCATGATTCTCCTTGTAATGTGTAGAATTTAATCATGATTTTTGTGATTTTTGTGCACGTGTAAAAAATTAATTTGTCTAGAGATTGATTGAATGTGTTCATTTTGTACATGTCTTACCATATCTTTCATGAAATGCTCATACTTGTAAAGAAATGGATGAAAATATTTGTGCTTATTCTGGACATGTTGATGGTGATTTTCATGTAGAGTTTGTGATTTTTGGATACTTGGTGATGTAGATTTGATTTTTTGAATAGAGGTGTGACAATTTGTGTCACACCTAGCTAGGTCAACTTTCTGATTTTATTTACCTGACCTAGAGATGTTGAATTGCTCCAATTTTTTTCATGAATGATCATTGATATGTCAAGATAACATGTGATTTTGTCTGGAATTTTTGATGTCATTTTCTAATTGATTGATACTTTTCTTCTCTGTTGGCTCATTTGGTGATCTTGTGTGACATATGTTGGCATTTTGCTTGTGAAATTCTCATATGGTATTGGATGAAGATGAAATTTAACATGAGCATTGTAGACACCTTACAGGACATTGTGGTTTTGATCCCATTCATTTCTAATATGTTGTCACTGTTTTATGAATTATGGAAGTTGATGCTTGTTTGGATATCTTGAATTGGCTTGTATAAATGTGTCTGGACTTCTTGATTTTCATTGACCTACTTTCTTTTGTCCAATTGAGCTGAAAATTGACATGCTATACATTGAATGGGTCCTGTTTAGGTGTGGATTTTTGTGGAATTAATTGAATTGTTTTGATATGGATTTGATTGAGATGGTTCTGTTTGGTCATTTGAAGTTGCAAATTGCATGATTGATGTTAAATTGTGCATGAAATAATGATGGTGATTGATATGAGCATGGGACCAATTGCATTTGCTTTTGATTTGTTTGAATATGATTTTGGATGAGTTGCACTTGCTGTTTAGAATTTTTTATCCCTTTTGGACCCTAGGCTTGGCCTAGTGGTCTAGTTTCTCACATTTGGTGTGGATTTCTCAGGATGAAATGCAAAAGGCTCAAGGAGATAAATGCAAGTTGCAAATTGAGTTTTGTTTGATGTTGTCAACTAACATTGATTTTGTGTTGTAGGTTTGATGCTTGAGCTTGAGCTCATGGCTTGCACTTATGTGCATTAACTTGTGTTGTCTGTATAGATTGACTTTTGCTGTTTATTGTTGGTTTGTCTGAGTACTGATGATACTTGATTGATTTCAGGTACATTTAGTCGCTTACAGTTCTTTAAGAACTTGCTTGCTGTTGCTTGGTTTTTAAACCACTTGAGGTAGGACTTCTATTCTCCATGTAGTCTGGAAGACCTGGCCTGTTACTTGGCCAGGCAACTGTCTGAAGTCCTCCTTAAGAGGCGATGTTTGTGGTTGTTTACATTTGTGCCCAGGCAGGTGAAGACCTCTATGAGGCAATTGGCGGAACCCAAGGGATATGTAATCTATCCCCCGCTATTCTGTTGAGTCGTCCCTCTGCTCACACGGCTGTGTGTTGATGCATTGGGACACAAACCCAAGATCTTGTGCTGTTGCACAATCGAGTAAGAGTCTTGAGCGTAGAAGGGTCCCTCCATTCTGGACCCACGCTCCTTCGTCTGAAGCTCTCCCTGACCAGGGATAAGAGCTGTGAAGTCTCATCTTCACTCACCTTTCATCAGCTTCACCTTAGCCCCTCAATGGCAAGGTTAAGAGCTAACCTTACCCCGATACAAAGGCTTGTTTGTTGAGGTTGATATGACCCCTCGACTAAAGCCTAGCCCTGATGTTTGAGCCCCTTATTGGTGTGTTTATTTCATGCTGTATATGTTTGTGTGGTGTGATTGTATCCCCTAGGTTTGCTAGACTCCGCGTAGTCTCGTTTGCATGTCAATTAAGGTAGCACGGTTCCTTCGTATAGGACTTCCTTTCTTGCTTGAGCTTTCCTAAAACACAAACAAACATTATCCCCTCTTAAGGAGGCGTCAACTCCTTCTACTACAGGTGAGTAAGTCTCCAAAGGTCGAGCATCCGGTAGATTGCGTAGTGACGTTGTCCACCTAAAAAACACAAACCAACAGGAATAGTTTAGCCGAACTACGGCAACTCTGATTCTCATGTCCAGATGAGATACGTAGGCACGAGATGCGATGTCTTGTCGAGTTTGACTAACAACTAACACTAATTCTTTTCTCTCGCCCTCGTTGCGATTGAGACCTCCCCTTTCTCTTGCCCTAGTTGCAATCGAGACCCTTCTTCCGCCCGTATCTAGTTGTGTTGTTGTGTGCTGGGAAGCTAATGTAAGTCCATCGAGTGGCGTTCGGGTTCCAGTGTGTGTTTTGGTTCGGATGCTGATGTAAGCCCAGTGATTGGCATTCAGGCTCCACGTTTGCCTTTGCCTGTGTTTGTTTGAGTGCGTGTCAGCCGAGCTACGAATGCTCTGATTCTCCTTCGTCCAAAGGAGATACGTATGCATAGGATGCGACATCCTAGCGAGCATGTGTCGTTTCCCCCAGTCCGAACTACTTTGACTCTGATGTCTATGCTTGGTAGACTAAGTAGGCCCAGGATACGATGTCCTGCCGAGTCAGTCTTGTTTGTTTCCTTGCGTCTCTTTCAGCCAGTGTGCGTGTGTTTGAACAGTGTTTTAGCAACCATTTTCCTTCCTATCGTGCGTGGATCCCGTCGAGTACGACGGATGCGTAGGGGTGCTAATACCTTCCCTTCGCATAACCGACTCCCGATCCCATTCTCTTTGGTCGCGAGACCATTCTTTTTCCAGGTTTACTTCGAGCGTTTCCTTTCCCTCTTTTGGGATAAATAACGCACTGTGGCGGCTCTGTTGTTCTTGTTTTCCCGCCGGTTTTTCGCGTAATGCGACAGTGAACATAGCTAACAGCACCTGCAAAAGAGATCGCTAGATAAAAGCGTACCCCAGGCGTGCCATAGTTCCAACACTTAGGCCACTCAAACTTCCGAATAAGATTTCACGCTTTCACTCTCAAAAGCATGCATCGGAAGGGATCTCCATGTTTCAAAATGCAAATATTCTTTATCAAAAATAACTGGATGTTTTTGCAATCAAAGTGGTAATGAAAATAAAAACAAAATTATTTGACTGATCACGCATTTTATTGACTGAAAAAAGGTGGCTCAAAACCGAGCAACACACAGGAAACAATCCCTGAAAAGAGTGATCGCGCACAAAAGGAAAAATCTACCCTAATGGCAACGTGAAACCATGATCTCATCGGGTTCCAACTCGGTTACGCCTCGTACGTCCTCAAGACTTTGCGCACTTTCTGTCTTCTAAACAAGACGATTCCGATCGATCTCTGTTGGAGATTATCCATGATATGCAAATTTGGTCATTTCACCCTTGCATATGAGTGAACAGTACACGAAATGCAATGTATTTTCACTTAAAAGATCATTTGGAAGCCAATGCAAGTGGTAGAATGTGAAAACAATGCTTCATTTTCAAATTTGAAAATTCCCTCCAAAATTCAAATGATTTTCCAAAAAAATATGTGATGAGAATGCATGGCATGTGATGCATAATTTGGATAGTAGAAGTCAAAACATGAATGTTGCAAAAAGAACCACTCCATTTGGCCATTTGGTTAAGAAGTTATGCATGTTTGAAGTTCCGTGTTCACTTGGCCATGATTGATCCATATCTTTTCAACCATACATGAGAAATTCATGATCTTGGACGTTTTGGAAAGGGGAGAGACAGATCTTCAACTTTCATGTTGGATAAAATTTCATTTGAAGCTTTCTTGATGATGTAATCTTGAGGATAAAACCTTTCCATTTTTGGCAATTCCAAATTACAGGTCACTTACTATTTTTGGAAAGTTTTCATCTGACCTCAAATTCTTCAATGTTGATGTTTGAAATGTCAAATGAGACTTTTATGGACATGAATGAGGCCTCTCTAACCATCTCCCATCTTCAAATCCATGATTGAACTGACAGTTGACTTCTGTTGACTTTCTAGGGTTTCAGATGACTTACACATTGTCTGATGAGCTTTGAGCCTCCAATCTTCGATCAAACCACTCCAAAATGATCCTTGAATCATATGAACCCATTGCACCAACCCTAGGGCTTTGATTCCATGGAAAATGCACTTGCTTGCTTGCACAACTGAATCTCCTGACCAGTCTTGACTGATGACTTGGTGGACTATGCAAATGATAATGCAATGAGCTATGCAATGGACAATGCAATGTTAATGACCTAAAATGAAAATGTATGTACAAAAGGGGATATGCAAATTTGAGGTGCTACACCCTCTGATAGGTAGCACCGGCATTCTTCAGCCCAAATGGCATCACCTTATAGCAGAACATGCCCCAAGGTGTAATGAATGTCGTCTTTTCCATGTCTTCTGGCGCCATCTTGATCTGATTATAACCAGAAAAACCGTCCATGAAAGAGAAAACCGAGGATTGAGTCGTATTATCGACCAACACATCAATGTGAGGTAATGGGAAATCATCTTTCGGGCTCGCTCTGTTCAAATCCCGGTAACTGAGGTACCTGAAAAAAAAATCTAACCCAATCAGTATACAAGTCAGATAAACAAACAGACAGTCAATCACACAATCAGACAGACAAGCAAGCAAGGCAACAGTATGCAAGGCATAAGCCAATGGGCACAACACCAATAACTTGGCATCAACCTACAAAACAACTCAAAGTTAGTCAACATCAACCAATTAATCAATCCAAATGAGTGAGCATCATCAACTATGGACTTGGATGTGTAAACCTGAAATCAAAGCTCAACTGTGAGTCACAAACCACTAGGTCAAGGCCTAGGGTCAAAGATGGAGAAAAAATCCAAAACAGAACATGAAATTTAACATGAATCATCTTCAATCAATTAAGAACACAATCCCAAAAGGTCTCATATCAATATCATTCACCAAATTCATTTCATGAACCAAACATGGCAAGGTATGCAAGTTGTAACCACATTGTGACAACAGAATGAACAACTGCACATTAATTCAAAAATGATTCAAATAATCTTGGCAAAATTCATGAGTAAATAGGACATACAACATGATCATCACACAAAAAATTAGAGGCATTGGGCATCATTAGGCATGGTAATCACATAGCATAAGTCAAGACAATCACAACAAGCACATGTGTGACACAAATTGTCACACCAAATTAACATAGGCATAAAACAGAGATGAATCATGGTAAAGACCTCAAACCAAAGCCAAAACAACATTCAACATGTCTAGAAATAATGTGCAAAATTTCAGATTCATTGGATAAAAACTCAGCATTTCATGATCAAATGAAAATCAAGGCAATTCAAAAGCTCACATATGGCCATCCAGAATGAAAAATCTCAATTAAATCATAAATCAATCCAAAAATTCCAACAAGATTCATGGGAAATCACAACATCCATATCAAGCATCATACAAAAAATCAAGGCAATTGAACATAATTTGGCATGGCAAACAAATTAATCAAGTTGGACATCACAAGGTGTGACACCAATTATCACACCCACCTTCACATGATCATAAAACAGAAACCACAAATGGTAAAAATACCAACACAACACCAAAATGTCAAGCAAAGTGTCTAGTTATAGCATGTAAAATTTCATGAGCATTGGTTAAACAACCAGCATTTCACAAAGGATATGGCAAGGCAAGGTCAAGATATGATACATGTTCACATTCCCTAGCACAAAAACAATTCCAGCCATGCACAATTTATGGAAAAATGTTCATAAAATACTAGACAGAAAATGGAATGCAATGCAAAAATCCTCATATTTTTTTGGAGCATTTATCACTTAGATATGAATTTTGGAAGTCAAAAAAAATGCATGAGAAGCATAGTTCATGGCATGGAGGGAAAACAAATAAAGCATGAAGCATTTTGAATAGATGTCACAAGCTGGAATCGAATTGAAGCCAAATTCAAATGAGCAACTATGCATTTATACCACAGGGAAGCATAAGAGACAGCCACAAGGAAGCCTGTTTAGGATCGATTCAAAAAGGCAGACTGAATCAAGACTCATCCTCATGAGGAGAGAACTCAATAGGGAAAACCCATCCCGTTATGTGTGCAGGGAGGGAACGGAAACAACCGTCATCCACGAGGATATAACTCAGTGGGGAGTGCAGAAGGAAATGACAGACACTTTCTGCCTAAGGGGTCGACTCTATATGGAGAGATCAGACACACCCACATCTGCTAGGGGAAATGATCCAAGCTTGCAAGATGTTACCAATTTGAGGGGAGCAGCATTGTTGGGGATACCCACTCAACTAAGGAGTGACTTGTTGGGAAAACACCAACCTCTCAACCATGCTGGGGAACCCTATTCTGAAATCAATCCAATGGCATGATGCTAAACTCTTTCCGACAACCCATTCTCGGATAGTCACCACGGCCCGGGGCTAATGGATATGTTTGCAATGTTGATGCATGAGTTTTTTTTTAGCGCAATGCCCCATGATCATGGAAATGCTACGCACTAATGATGCAATATGCTATGCTTATCTAAATGATGAATGCATAAAAACACATCTCCTCCAGAGACAACACCGGGGAGCTCGAGGTGCTGAGGAGCTGGGTACCACTCCAATTTCCACCCTGCTGGGGAAAGACAACCTTTGCTGGGGATGACCTCCATCGAACCCGAACTGCTTGGGGATTACTCTGCTAGGGGAGGCAACCAATGCTTATCTCTACTGGGGGATAATTTCACCAAACCCGATCCGCTTGGGGACCTTGCTGGGGGAAAGCCATCAACGCAACCTCTGCTGGGAAGACAGTAACCTTCAGGCTTGCTGAGGGAGCACCGATCTCAAATCTGCTAGGGAGATAACACTCTCACACCCACTGGGGAGATACGGCCTATTGGACACGGGCCGCCCACCGATTCATCGACATTGGTGTTCACCATCCCACCACAGTGTTGACCTTCCACTTTTGAGAACTCCTAGACTCATCCAGTCTCTTCTGATTCACCTCGTATTCTCGGCTTCACCCTGCTTCAAGCCAAACGATCTCCTCAGATTCGGGCTACCTCTCTAGTCTGCAGACTTTGAAGAGTCTTCTTGATTGCCCTCTAGGATCGTCGTCTTTTTTTCGTCGTCTTTTCACTATTTTTCTATCCCTTGCCCCTGATCAGACTCTGCGGGGACCTTTTGTCAAAAGGCTTCATATCACGACCTGCCAGTGAGTGAACATAGCTAACAGCACCTGCAAAAGAGATCGCTAGATAAAAGCGTACCCCAGGCGTGCCATAGTTCCAACACTTAGGCCACTCAAACTTCCGAATAAGATTTCACGCTTTCACTCTCAAAAGCATGCATCGGAAGGGATATCCATGTTTCAAAATGCAAATATTCTTTATCAAAAATAACTGGATGTTTTTGCAATCAAAGTGGTAATGAAAACAAAAACAAAATTATTTGACTGATCACGCATTTTATTGACTGAAAAAAGGTGGCTCAAAACCGAGCAACACACAGGAAGCAATCCCTGAAAAGAGGTGATCGCGCACAAAAGGAAAAATCTACCCTAATGGCAACGTGAAACCATGATCTCATCGGGTTCCAACTCGGTTACGCCTCGTACGTCCTCAAGACTTTGCGCACTTTCTGTCTTCTGAACAAGACGATTCCGATCGATCTCTGTTGGAGATTATCCATGATGTGTTAAAAAAAATATCAACGATTATGCTGGACGCAGTTGTTCGTTTCAGTCCCTCTTTTGCCTGGACCGCCCTTTCGGGTTTTCGGTCCACCGGGATACCCTTTTTTGCCCAAGTCGCCCTTGTGGGGTTTTCAACTTGCCAGGTGTACAGTTTTTTCTTTTTATCCCTAACTTTTACCCGAACCTTTTCTCTTTTTTTTTTGGTTCGCCGGGATGCCCTTTATTGCCTGGACTCTTTCATTCTTTTTGTCCAGTGGGTCTCTTTTTAACGAAGTATCTTTTAACTGCGTCCGCATTCACAAGGGATGGAAGATCTGCATCATCCGTGGTTGTTGACAATAAAGCTCTGCCAGAAAACGCATTCTTGACCACGAATGGGCATTCATACCTGTATATCCACTTGCCCCTACGATCGTTGAGGAGGAAGGGTCCTTTTCAATACCAGCTCTCCCACGTGGTACGCACGAGGTCGCACTTTTTTGGTCAACAACACGCTTCATTTACTGGGTACGACTGCCCCATGACAAGTAACTGCCAGCCTCTTTTCTCAATCAGGCTCAACGCGTCATACCGAGTCCCTATCTACTCAGCCTTCTCTAATTTCTCATCCATCAGGACTCTCCACAGTGGGATCTAGGCTTCAGTAAGTAATATCTCCTTTATCCCATACACGAGCGAGCGCGGCGTTGCCCTAGTAGATGTACGCACCGAAGATCGATACCCAGGATACAAGCTTCGTACTCAGCCACCATTGTGGGTGCATTCAAATGCTAACCGGGCGAAGAAGGGAACGCGGGATCCCTTTAGCATAACCACAGCAGCACTAACTCAAACACATTAACCCCATCAGATATCAGAATCCGTTCGGATTCAGGGTCAAGCCCCTCCTCCGGGATCGGTCACTCTCAATCTTTCGATTTAAGCACCTCGAGATGTCCTCATCAGGGAACCCAAACTTCCTTGGTTGATAATCCTCAATGGGTTGCGGGGCGATGTAATCGGACAATACACTCCCCTTGATTGCTTTCTGAGAGGTATACTGAATATCATATTCAATCAAAATCATTTTCCCTTTCGCAACCCGTCCGGTTAATGTTGACTTCTCAAACGCATACTTGATCGGATCCATCTTGGAAATCCACAAAGTGGTATGAACCAGAATATACTGTCTCGGTCGGCGAGCAGTCTATGCCAAAGTACAACAAGTTTTCTCGAGCAGTGAATGTATTGTTTCACAGTCGATAAACTCTTTGCTAAGGTAAATTGCATGCTCTTTTCGACCAGACTCGTCATGCTGACACAATACGCACCTCATGGACCCCTCGAGGGATGACAAGTACCAGATTAACAGTTGTTCCTTCCACAGGAGGCATCAGAATCAGAGGTTCCTGCAACTTATTCTTTTATCTTTCAATGCCCCTTGGCAATCATTATCCACCTGACCGTTTGATCTCTTTGTTTTCGGTTCAGGCATTTCTTGCATTGCTTTTTCCTTTTCTTTTCTTTCTTTTTTCTCTTTCTTATTTTTTATTTTTTAGCAGGATCGACCTCGATTCCTCCTATCCGCTCACAATAAACCTCAGCAGTTTACCGGACAGCACTCCACAAGTGCACTGATTCGGACTCAACCTCAGTCTGAGTTGTCTCGATCCGGTCAAACAACTTGCCCCGGTCTATCGAATGCCCTTTTTCTGCTTGGGACTTTGCTATCATGTTGTCCATATAGCATTCGCTTTCATGATGAATCATATCATGAAACAAAGCCACTCTGATACGTGGCACCGGCGTTCTGCTTCGCTAGAGGACAGTCTTCTCTCAATGGTAGCTTGTGCACAACGACATTGGTATCCGACCCTGGCATATCTTCGTACAACCAGGTGCAGGTATCCACATGCCCTCTTAACAATGCTACCATTCTGCTCTCAACTCGCCTCTGAAGCGGCCCTAACTTTCACTTTCTGACCTCGGTGGTGCCTGGAATATCAATCTTGAATCGTTCCTCGTGCGGTTGAATCACCTTCTCCTCTTATTTCAACAACCTGGCTAATTCCAGCAGATCACAATCTTCTTCGCCTTATTCTTCGGCATGATAGATCGGATTGTCGAGGTCATACAGAGGTGTAACCAAATTGTTATCAATGAGATCAGGAGGATAGTCACTTTTGAGGTCGGAACAAGACAAATCAAAAGGAAAGAAAACAATGAAAATAAACATTGCCATTTTTATTTTTAAACTGCAAAAATAAATGAAAAGCAGGGAACACCGCTTTTAATCACAAAACATCCATTTATTAATGATGCAAAATGTTGCACAATGAAACACATGAGATGGCCCTTACAATGGACCATTACGTTTCGGGCAAAACGTATGGCTTTCATGCAAACAGAATTGGAAAACAGAAATACTACTCTTCAGGATGAGTGACAGTGAGGATCCTTGAGGCCTTCCAGTTCCCTGGTACGCACGATCTTATCCACGACTCAAGCTCGCTGTCACTGTCAATCTCTTCACCCACTGTACAGGCGTGACCTGGATCCAGCATTCCGGCACTAGCGAATGTGAACGGTTGACGACGTCCTCTGCTTTGTCTAGACGAGTCTTGGTCTGGCTGATAGCCAACCCCGAACATATCTGCTTTCACCATAATGTCTATGATCCTTCCCCAGCCTAGAGCTTCTCCGTTCTTCACCACTTCCATGGCCTGTTTGTAAGAAGAAATGGACAACTTCTTCTCTTTCTCAGCAAGAATGGCGTTCTCCACCTTGACGGTTTCAACAGCCTGACTTGGTTTTTCGAATTTTCCACCGTCCATTTCTACTTCCGACATCTTCTGAGTCGTCTCCCTCATCATTGCACACCCATTTATGGCGACAGCCGCACAACAATTATCAATACTAGGGAAAGCTCCACTCTTCATCAGATGCTTTGAGACCACAGACATTGGGGTTTTTAACTGATCCCCCTCAGGCACATCTGTTCCTCTCTTGTCCTTTGACATCACTTTCACCCTTACGGGATCTAGCACGGGGTTAGTGTTGACATTCAGTGTTGGCGCCAAACTGATGGCCTTAGAATCCACCATGTCCTGGACGACGTGCTTGAAAGCTCTACAACCCTCAATGTTATGTCCTGGTGCCCCTGAATGGAACTCGCACCTGGCATTCTCGTCGTAGTTTGGAGGCCTCCGATGCGGTTCTACAGGAATCAATATCCTTGGCCGGACTAACCCAAGGTCCCTCAACCTCTTGAACAGAAGGGTATAAGTCACGGGTGGCTCATCAAACTGACGATCCGCCTTCCCCTACTTCACTTGGCTCTTAGCTTTCGGTGCTTTCTGTTGAGGTGGCAGTTGTTGCGGTTGTACAGGTGGATTACCGACAGGAGTGGTTACAGTGGCAGCATAAGGGTGGTAACGATCCTTACCGCGTTCTTTTTTAGCTTGCAACCAACCTGATTCGACCTCCTTCTTGAGCGGACCACTGCCAGAGGATTTCTTTGCTACAGTGCCAGAGGGGTGGTTTACTTCAGATGACGGAGCCTTTCCTTGAACTTTCTCCTTTATCATCCAGCCTTCAATCCTTTCCAATCTCTCCGCCATTGCTTTCTGCCCCAAGGCGAGCCCTTGCACAACACTGAACAAATCCCTCATCATCTCTTTCAGTTCGAGGCTGTCGGCGTTGGGTGGATCCATCAGTTCGGATTTGTTGAGTCTAGCAGGAGGTCTGAACGGAAGAGCTATGCGCACCGGATGAATACTGACACCTACAAAACAGCAAACAGGTTAATATGACTCACACATGCAATGTCTATCCGTATGAGAAATGTCCTTTGATTCTAGCTTCATTGAGACGGATAATATTTCAACAACATTCTGACATCCGGATGTCTCTCGACCAGAATCTCAATCAAAAATGGACCCTGAGTACGGATAGACATGGGTTAAATGCAGATGAATGCGAAATGGGCATGATGCAAATGCATGCAGGCAAGACTGGCTGGTTGTGTATCTCGGAGCACAGGATCAAAGCTTCGGCTTGAACTCAGAACCACAAATTCATCTGAAACCCAAAGTCATCTGAACCCCTATCTGTAGAACCAAGTCACCAACAGGATCACAAGTCACCAACGAGTCACCAACTGTACCTGTAATAATGATCATTCCCTCCCCACTCACGGGTGTCATCTAGGCCAGGGTAAGGTCAAGAGAAACGCAGGATAAACAACCCTTTCAAGAATATCATCTTGTGCACACCCGATGTATGCACCGATAATACCCCATCAGAGTCTGAACTGCTCGTGATATCAATGTTCCGCTAAGTGGCGCAATACCACCCGCTTCCCATGAATCACTCTATTCCTAGGTATCCTAGATTTCACTCATAGCCTGGGTATTGGGCCTTTTACCTCATGTAATTCCCACCCCAACAGAGAGACAACACAGCACAGCCAGATGAACAGATGATGAATAATGAATGCAAACATAAATGCAAACAATAAATGCAAACAATACATAAATGAATGCAATAAATGAAACAGCAAAAACAACCAAACCCTACCCTAGAGAGCGCTAGGAGAGACTCGCTCAGGGAAGATGGACCAGCAAGAGGTCAACTTCTCTATATCCCCAGCAGAGTCGCCAGCTATCGCATTACGCGAAAAACCGGCAGGAAAACGAAACAACAGAGCCGCCACCGTGCGTTATTTATCCCAAAAGAGGGAAAGGAAACGCTCGAAGTAAACCTGGAAAAGACATGGTCTCGCGACCAGAGAGAGATGGGATCGGGAGTCGGTTATGCGAAGGGAAGGTATTAGCACCCCTACGCATCCGTCGTACTCGACGGGATCCACGCACAAAAGGAAAGATAAAGGTTGCTAAAAACTTCTCGAACATCAAACACTGGCTGAAAAGAGACACAGGAAAACAAGAGAAACTAACTCGGCAGGATATCGCATCCTGGGCCTACGTAGTCTGTCAAGCACAGACATCAGAGTCGACGTAGTTCGGGACAGGGGGGAACGTGCTCGCTAGGATGTCACATCCTATGCATACGTATCTTCTCGGACTAAAGAAGAATCAGAGCACTCATAGCTCGGCTAACGCACGCCAAACAAAACCACACTGGAAATCGACTGCCAATCGTTGGACTTACGTCAAACTCCACACAAACAGGCAAACCTGGAATCCGAATGCCAATCGCTGGCTTACATCAGACTCCGAACCAAACACACGCACACTGGAAACCAAATGCCAATCGCTGGACTTACATCGGACTTCAAGCACACCACAAACACACGCAGACAAAAAAGCAAAAGGTTGCCCGGAGAGATCAGCTCAATCTCCTGCCTACGTACCTCATCTGGTATGAGGATCAGGGCGACGTAGTTCCCCTACACAGGGAAAAAAGACTAGCCTAACCAGAGACAAAAGGGAGACACAAACTACTAGGGAGACTAAGACTCGAGCCTAGAAGTTATCATGCATACGATCCCTAAGTTGAGGTTACTATCTAACTTGCACAGGAAGTAAGCTATCCTAAACAGCACAGGCAAAGCCATCAATCACACAATTAGCACGCACTATATACAAACAAAGTGGGCTCACACAAGGTTAGGCTGTGAAACACAAGCCAACTGGAATCGGGTGATGTTAGCTCTTAACCCTAACATTGAGAGTTAGGGTGAAGCAGATGAAATGGGAAGTGAGGGTAAGACCTCACAGCTCTTATCCCTGGCCTGGGAGAGCTTTAGACAAATGAAAGTGTGGGAGTTCAGAAAGTTGGAACTCTTCTCCACATATGACTGACTCAACAAAGATCTTGGGTTAATATCCATAATGCATCAACACAATGTGTGTGAGCAAAGTGAATGACTCACTGAATAGCAGGAGATGGATTGCACATCCCTTGTATCTGCCAATGCCTCTTCACTTAGGAGGTCTTTGATATGTACAGGGACAAAGATAAAGAAACACAAGCATTGCCTCTTAAGGAGGGCTTCAGACAGGTGCCTGCCCGAGTAATAGGACAGGTCTTCCAGACTACATGAAATCAGTGAGTTATACCTCAAATGGTTAAGCAACCAAGCAAAAGCAAAAGCAAGTTCAAAATAATTTAAGCAACTTATGTACCTGAAAAAAAATCTAGCTCAATCAGTATACAAGTCAAAAAGTCAAACAGACAACCGATAGTCAACAGTCATAATCAAACAAGCAATGCAACAAGGTGTAAGCCACAAGCTCAACTCAAATGAGCTAAAATCCACCTACAAAACAACTCAAGGTTAACCACTATAAACCAATTAATCAATCCAAATGAGTGAGCATCATCAACTATGGCAAATGTGCTTCTTAACCTGAAATCAAAGCTCAAACATGAGTCACAAACCACTAGGTCAAAGCCTAGGGTCAAAGAGGGAGAAAAAAGTCAAAACAGAACATGAAATTCAACATGAATCAAGCTTAATCAATTAAGAACACACTCCAAAAGGTCTCATGTCAATATCAACAACCAAATTCATTTCATAAACCAAATAAGGCAAGGCATGCAAGCTGAAAGCACATGGAAGCAACAGAATGAACAGATGCACATTAATTCAAAAATGATTCAATTAACCTCAAGAAAAATCATAGCTAAACAGAACATACAACATGATCAACACACAAAAAATTAGGGCAATTGGACAAGATTAAGCATGGTAATCAAACTGTATAAGGCAAGGCAATCAAAACAAGCTCAAATGGGACACCAAATGTTACACCAACTTAGCACAAGCCTAAAACAGAAATGAATCAAGGTAAAAACCTCAAACCAAAGCCAAAACAAACTTTAACATGTCTAGAAACAGTGTGCAAAATTTCACATCCATAGGATAAAGTACAAGCATTTCACAAATGATAGAAATTCAAGACCATTCAAAAGTGCACAAATGACCATCCAGAGAGAAAAAATCTCGAACAAATCAGAAATGATTCACAAAAATCTGGGAAAATTCATGTATATTCAAGACATCTCATATGATCAGCATGCAAAAAATCAGAACAATTGAGCATCATTTGATAGGGTAAACACATAGCACAAGATGAACATCGAAAGGTGTGACACAAATTGTCACACCTACTTAGAAAAATCACAAACCAGAAATGATAAATGATAAAAATGCAAATTCAACACCAAAATGTCAAACAAGGAGTCTAGTTTCATCAGGCAAAAATTCAGATTCATTGGATCAAAGACAAGGATTTCACAAATGCATAAGCAAGGCAATGTCAAAATGAATACATGCTCACAAACCCTAGGGCAAAAAATTTCCAGCCGAGCACAAATCATGAAAAAATATCCAAAAAAAACTAGAGAGAAAATGTGACCTAATGCAGGAATCCTCATATTTTTTGGATGAATATTGGATTTCATATGATTTTTTAAAGATGCAAATGAAAATGAAATAAAAATTGAACAAGAAAATGAATTAATTTGAAAATTGAAGTTGGCGCCTCCCTATACGCAGCGTTTCATTAATCATAAGGCCTGACCAATCAGAATTGAGCATGGACACGCGCATGCACCAATAGGAACAAACCCCTAGGAACTTAAGGCAACGGTTTTAACGTGAATCAAAGCGTGGCCAATATACTGTACTTCATCTTCTCCAAACGTGTTGCTATGAACAGTAGACCAATCAAGAACACGATAAACATTTTTCTCAGAATTTAAAACTAAACATATATTGATGTAGCCTAAACCTCATGGATCAACAATCAAACATCAAATAGGCATGGATCATCAAGAATCGTTTGGATCGAGCAACATCAAGATTCATCATCAAAATTCAAATCATCGAAACTAAGTGAATAATGCACGGTTTTAAGTGATTCAAAGCTCAGCATGCTCACACAACCAAGATCTACAAGTTTAGCATAACAAAAATGAGAAATAAGAGACACAATTTCATGACCTCTTGAAGAGCAGCTTTCGAATCCACGAGTTTCAGGCCTTGCAATGCTCAAATGACCTTCTAGCAAGCTTGTAGAGTTGATTGGAATGAAGATTGAAGTTCAATTGCTCACGATTCCACAGAATTTGAAATTCACCATTGTTGTGTTCTTGCTTCAAGCTGCTTCAGTTTGCACGAATTGGCTTGGATCTTGCTTGAATCTTGATCAGTAATGATACTAGATGATGAAATAAGCAAGAAAATGCAAATTGATTTGAAGAAATTGAGAGAAAAAATGAGAGAAAAGTTTGATGAAATTTTGTAGATCTGAAAATTATGAGGTGTTCCCCTGCAATTCTGTTAGGGTTTTAGCTTATATACTCTCTATTAATCAAGCTCTGATCATGCTTAACCAAATGCTAATGTAAATTAGTGAAATGAGGTGTTTATGCAAATTTGGTCATTTCACCCTTGCATATGAGTGAACAGTACACGAAATGCAATGTATTTTCACTTAAAAGATCATTTGGAAGCCAATGCAAGTGGTAGAATGTGAAAACAATGCTTCATTTTCAAATTTGAAAATTCCCTCCAAAATTCAAATGATTTTCCAAAAAAATATGTGATGAGAATGCATGGCATGTGATGCATAATTTGGATAGTAGAAGTCAAAACATGAATGTTGCAAAAAGAACCACTCCATTTGGCCATTTGGTTAAGAAGTTATGCATGTTTGAAGTTCCGTGTTCACTTGGCCATGATTGATCCATATCTTTTCAACCATACATGAGAAATTCATGATCTTGGACGTTTTGGAAAGGGGAGAGATAGATCTTCAACTTTCATGTTGGATAAAATTTCATTTGAAGCTTTCTTGATGATGTAATCTTGAGGATAAAACCTTTCCATTTTTGGCAATTCCAAATTACAGGTCACTTACTATTTTTGGAAAGTTTTCATCTGACCTCAAATTCTTCAATGTTGATGTTTGAAATGTCAAATGAGACTTTTATGGACATGAATGAGGCCTCTCTAACCATCTCCCATCTTCAAATCCATGATTGAACTAACAGTTGACTTCTGTTGACTTTCTAGGGTTTCAGATGACTTGCACATTGACTGATGAGCTTTGAGCCTCCAATCTTCGATCAAACCACTCCAAAATGATCCTTGAATCATATGAACCCATTGCACCAACCCTAGGGCTTTGATTCCATGGAAAATGCACTTGCTTGCTTGCACAACTGAATCTCCTGACCAGTCTTGACTGATGACTTGGTGGACTATGCAAATGATAATGCAATGAGTTATGCAATGGACAATGCAATGTTAATGACCTAAAATGAAAATGTATGTACAAAAGGGGATGTGCAAATTTGAGGTGCTACACCCTCTGATAGGTAGCACCGGCATTCTTCAGCCCAAATGGCATCACCTTATAGCAGAACATGCCCCAAGGTGTAATGAATGTCGTCTTTTCCATGTCTTCTGGCGCCATCTTGATCTGATTATAACCAGAAAAACCGTCCATGAAAGAGAAAACCGAGGATTGAGTCGTATTATCGACCAATACATCAATGTGAGGTAATGGGAAATCATCTTTCGGGCTCGCTCTGTTCAAATCCCGGTAATTGAGGTACCTGAAAAAAAAAATCTAACCCAATCAGTATACAAGTCAGATAAACAAACAGACAGTCAATCACACAATCAGACAGACAAGCAAGCAAGGCAACAGTGTGCAAGGCATAAGCCAATGGGCACAACACCAATAATTTGGCATCAACCTACAAAACAACTCAAAGTTAGTCAACATCAACCAATTAATCAATCCAAATGAGTGCGCATCATCAACTATGGACTTGGATGTGTAAACCTGAAATCAAAGCTCAACTGTGACTCACAAACCACTAGGTCAAGGCCTAGGGTCAAAGATGGAGAAAAAATCCAAAACAGAACATGAAATTTAACATGAATCATCTTCAATCAATTAAGAACACAATCCCAAAAGGTCTCATATCAATATCATTCACCAAATTCATTTCATGAACCAAACATGGCAAGGTATGCAAGTTGTAACCACATTGTGACAACAGAATGAACAATTGCACATTAATTCAAAAATGATTCAAATAATCTTGGCAAAATTCATGAGTAAACAGGACATACAACATGATCATCACACAAAAAATTAGAGGCATTGGGCATCATTAGGCATGGTAATCACATAGCATAAGTCAAGACAATCACAACAAGCACATGTGTGACACAAATTGTCACACCAAATTAACATAGGCATAAAACAGAGATGAATCATGGTAAAGACCTCAAACCAAAGCCAAAACAACATTCAACATGTCTAGAAATAATGTGCAAAATTTCAGATTCATTGGATAAAAACTCAGCATTTCATGATCAAATGAAAATCAAGGCAATTCAAAAGCTCACATATGGCCATCCAGAATGAAAAATCTCAATTAAATCATAAATCAATCCAAAAATTCCAACAAGATTCATGGCAATCACAACATCCATATCAAGCATCATACAAAAAATCAAGGCAATTGAACATCATTTGGCATGGCAAACAAATTAATCAAGTTGGACATCACAAGGTGTGACACCAATTGTCACACCCACCTTCACATGATCATAAAACAGAAACCACAAATGGTAAAAATACCAACTCAACACCAAAATGTCAAGCAAAGTGTCTAGTTATAGCATGTAAAATTTCATGAGCATTGGTTAAACAACCAGCATTTCACAAAGGATATGGCAAGGCAAGGTCAAGATATGATACATGTTCACATTCCCTAGCACAAAAACAATTCCAGCCATGCACAATTTATGGAAAAATGTTCATAAAATACTAGACAGAAAATGGAATGCAATGCAAAAATCCTCATATTTTTTTGGAGCATTTATCACTTATATAAGAATTTTGGAAGTCAAAAAACAATGCATGAGAAGCATAGTTCATGGCATGGAGGGAAAACAAATAAAGCATGAAGCATTTTGAATAGATGTCACAAGCTGGAATCGAATTGAAGCCAAATTCAAATGAGCGCGCCTTGGCCTTGAAACGCACCGTTTCATTTATCTACATGGCCTGGTCAAACCTATGTGGGGAAGTCAAATGCCTATGGACCAATAGAAGCGCTTGCATGGCAGTGATATGGCGCATATGTGGACGAATCAAGTACAAACCCTAAGCTAACAACATGCAAATGCTGGCAAGGGAAATCCGCAGGAAACAGGATGAACTGGCAAGGAAATTCGCAGCAAACGTATGCGTTCCGCAGGATACTCCCCAGGAAAACTGGAGATGCATGAACACACGATGAAGATCATGAAGATCTTCATCCATTTTTCCAGAAAATTTTCAAAGGTTCCAGAAATGAAAAACAAGCATAGCATCACGTAGATCTCTAAACATACATCCATAATCCATAAACAATTCATCAATAATCATTCAAACATGCATGAATCGAAGAAAATAAGTTTTATCATCAAAACTTAAATCACCTATATCTAGCTCAAAACAGCATGGAATTGCACGATTTAAAGCTCAACATCATCAGCATTCAAAGATCAACAATAGCACAAGAATTTTAGGAATTCGAGAGATTGATTTTATGACCTCTTGAATAAACAGAACTGGAATTGGTGTATTTCAGGCCTTGCAATGCTTAAAACCTCCTCTACAATGCTTGTACAAATGATTGGATGAAGAATAGAGGCTTAGTTGTGCTTGATTCCACCAAAATTTGAGTTCACCATTAATGCATCAAAGCTTCGAGCTGCTTCAACCTTGCACCAATTCTCTTGATTCTTGCTTCAAACATGCTCTATGATACTTCCAAATGATGAATCAGGCAATGGATGATGAATTGGTTCGAAGAAAATTGAAGAAAATTTGAGAGAAAAAATTTCAAGAATTGGATCTAGATCTGAAAAAGTGATTATTGTTAGCTGAAAACAGTTATGATTTGTGTTATATACTCCCTCTTAATCACTCTCCTAATCATGTTTAGGCCATGGCAATTGTAATTAGCAAAATAAGAGTGTAAGTGCAAAATTAGCATTTCACCTCTATGCATGGTGTGCATGATGAACAGTACACGAAATGGTGTTCAAATTCACTCAAAATGTCATTTTGGAGCCAATGGAAGTGATAGAATGTATAAACAATGCACCAATTTTAAACTTTAAAAATTCCCTCCAAAAATCAAGTGAATTTTCAAATGATTATGTGATGATAATGCATGGCATGTAATGCATGATTTGGAAAGTATAGGTCAAAATAAGAACAATGCAAAAAGAACCACTTAATTTGGACTTTTGGTTTGAAAGTTATGCATATTTGAAGTTCAAACCACACTTGGCCAAGATTGATCCATATCTCTTCAACCACACATGAGAAATTGATGATCTTGGACTTTTTGGAAATGGGAGAGAAAGATCTTCAACTTTCATGTTGAACAAAATTTCATTTGAAGCTTTCTTGATGATGTAATCTTGAGTTGAAAACCTTTCCATTTTTGGCAAATTCAAATTACAGGTCACCTGCTATTTTTGGAAAGTCTTGATCTGACCTCAAATTCTTCAATGTTGATGTTTGAGATGTCAAATGAGACTTGTTTGGACATGAATGAGGCATCTCTAACCATCTCCCACCTCCAAATCCATGGTTGAACTGACAGTTGACTTCTGTTGACTTTCTAGGGTTTCAGATGATTTGCACATGGACTGATGAGCTTTGAGCCTCCAATACTTGGCCAAACCTCTTCAAAATGATCCTTGGGTCACATGGACTCATTGTACCAACCCTAGGGCTTTGATTCCACAGAAAATGCACTTGCTTGCTTGCACAGTTGAACCTCCTGACCAGTCTGACTGATGAGATGCAATGAACTATGCAATGACAATGCAATGTTAATGTGATGTTAATGACCTAAAAAATGAAATGAATGTACAAATGGGAGGTGCAAATTTGAGGTGCTACAGTAAGCATTCACACAAACAAATATGGGGAGAAGTTGCGTCTATTGCAACATATATTTTGAACAGATGTCCAACGAAAAGGCTAGAATGAATCATGCCAGAAGAATGTTTGTCTGATGTCAAGCCTAACATGAGTCATCTAAAAGTATTTGGATCTATAGCACATAGATGTTTGTCTGATTATCAAGAAAGATCCAATGATAATCTTATTTGAAGAACGAGCAAGTGAGTTCGAAAGAGAAGTTTGACAAGAAGAAGTCATATGACAAGCAAGCACAAGCAAACCTCAAAGGACAAGACACATTCATGTAAGGTTGCAATAATGTTAGATTATATCAGATGATGTGGTAGATGATGAAGGTGAGGTGATACACTATGCTTTCTATGAATATGTGGAACCAATAAATGCAGTTGAGGCATTGAATACTTTGAAGTGGATGAAAGCCATGAATGAGGAACTAAAGTCCATCGAAGTCAACAATACTTGGTCACTTGTCGAATTTCCTCAAGGAAAGAAGGAAATTGATGTGAAGTGGGTATAAAAGAAGAAGTTGAATCCAAAAAGAGAAGTAACTCGACAAAAGGCAAGACTTGTGGCGAAAGGGTTTCTTCAGAAAGAAGGAATCAACTTCGACGAAGTTTTTGCACCTATTGCTAGGATCAAAACAATCAGGCTGATTATTGGTCTAGAAAACATGAACAACTAGCACATATGTCAGATGGATGTGAAATGTGCATTCCTAAATGACCCCTTAGATGAAGAAGTTTATGTTGCACAACCAGTTGGGTTTGTGAAGAAAAAGGAAGAAGACAAAGTATATAGGTTGTATAAAGCCATATATGGATTTAAGCAAGCTCCAAGAGCTTTGAATAAGAAGATAGACAATTTTCTAAGGAAGAAGGAATTTGTGAAGTACACAATTGAGCATGGAGTATATGTAAGAAGAAGTAATAGTGAATTCCATATAATATGTCTCTATGTCGATGACCTGTTAATAACGAGAAGTTTCAAGAAGAAGATCAAAGACTTCAAACATGACCTAAGTGGGAAGTTTGAAATGTCAGACTTGGGAAATCTCTCATACTTCCTTGGTATCGAATTCTACAAGAGTCGTGGAGGATTAATGATGCACCAAAGAAGACATGCATGCAAAATACTCAAGAGATTTGAGATGCAAGATTGAAATCCAACTTCGACTTCAACTGAGCCTAGATTACAACTGTCGAAAGACACAGATGAAGATCATGTCGATCCAACACAGTAAAGAAGACTCATTGGTTCACTTTGATACCTCTATCACACAAGGCTTGACTTAGCTTATTGTGTAAGCATGGTAAAGAGATTCATGCAGAAGCCAAAAGTCTCACACCTAGCAGCGATGAAGAGGATACTAAGGCATCTCAAGGGAACTCTTGACTATGACATTATGTTTCCTGCAGCTGATGAGGGAAAAGAATGCAAGCTAATGGGTTATACCGACTCAAGTTGGTTTAATGATGTTGAGGATAGAAAATCCATAGTTGTTTATGTGTTAATGCTAGGTGGTGCACCAGTTACTTGGAGTTCAAGAAAGGAACCAGTAGTGACACTATTGTCATGTGAAGAAGAATACATAAGCGCTTCTCTTTGTGTATGTAAAGCAACGTGGATGGTGAATTTTTTGAAGAGATTACAGGGAAGAATCATAGAGCAATTACCATGAAGATCGACAACATGTCTGCTATCAATATGACAAAGAACCTGATATCGCATTGACGAAGCAAACACATCAAAATGAGGTTCCATTATCTTCGAGACCAAGTTACAAAAGGGAAGCTGAACTCGGAACGTTGCAGAACTGAGAATCAGACTGCAGACATTATGACGAAAGACGTACTAGTCGAAGTGTTCAAGAAATTAAGGTCTGATGAATTTAGATAGCTTTCGCACGATTAATTAGGTGGTGTGTTAAATTGTAATTCCTTGTGTCGAAGCATGCTGCTCGACAGAGGCAAGGAAAGGTCGAAGGGCTTAGGTCAAAATGTCGAAGCATGTTGCTCAACAAATATTTAGACTTAAGTTTATTTTGTAATTTTAGTTGAATTAGGTTAGTTCGAGTTTTCCTTAGGGTACAAGCAAACTCAACCTATAAATAGGGAGTAACCCCTATTATTGATTGTAACACACAAGATAGAATGCAATTGTATATTTGAATAAAACTTTAGTTTGAAGTTTCTCTTTGCAAAAATATTCATTCTCTTCCCCTTTTCTTCAAAACCCTAATTTCCTTTCTTCCCTGATTCATCTTTGCGTTTTCTCTTTCATTATCAATTGTACAACGGAATTCTCCATAAATTTAAGTGAATTTTCAACAAACACAACTACTGACTAAGTTGTCTTAACAGATCTACATGTTACTTTTTAATAACACAGGTCTTCCGATAACAATTTCTCTTTTTGATTATTCAATTTTCTATCATGAAAGGTTAAATGATAATGGAAAAATGGTAAAAAAATAACAATTATGATTGACTATTTTTTTATGTGACCTGCTTTAGGGGTCCTAAAAAGACAAACATAACACATTGATATCTCTAAGTAACATTTTATAATTATTCTAATTCTAGAAATGGTTGTTTACAACTCTCTAAGAGATTAAAACTATTTAATTTATTTAAGGAGAGTTTGATTTTCATACACTATAAAGAGATCAAATTACATTTTATTGGTAACGTGCAAATGGAGAAAAGTATGGTTAAAACATTAAAGTTTATTTATGTTATTATTTTCATTATATCCTCAACGGGTGTTGAAGGTATATGATATTTTTTTCAGATTTTCAAATTTCAATTAGTTACTTCAAACATGATCTTTATTCTGCTTTAATTAGTAACATTCTTTTCTTTCTTTATTTATTTATTTACAGCACTATTTAAGGTATGTTATACCAATTTTGACTGTCCAAGAAGTATGTGCATGTATCCTTCAATTGTGAGGTGTGTTGAAGTTAGATGTCAATGTGTTGATATCAATGATATGATGCGACTTGGTTAACCGATTGACCCTAGGGGAATTATATTTTTAAGACGATTACCACGAACTCCAATTTAAAACTGTCACATTTTCTTTTCAATGCCACCTATTAAAATATATTTATGTTACTTTAAAGTCTATAATTTTAGTTTTATATAACACTATTGGTATATTTCTGCTTTATATATTTTTAGGATCTTTAAAAAAATTTAACCGCCTCTTGTATTTTATTGATTTTAATAAATGAAAAAAACCTGAATATGATTAGTCCATATATATATATATATATATATATATATATATATATATATATATATATATATATATATATATATATATATATATATATATATATATATAATATATATATTTCAATCAGTTTAATAATCTCATCCTCCTAGTAAATTTTTCGTCAAAATTTAGGAATTTTGCCGTCCAATATGCTTTATACTCCAATTCGATAGAGAGATCACATGCTTTCCCATATATCAATTGACACGGAGAAAAATCCAAATGTATTTTGAAAGGAATTATGTACGCCCAAAGGGCGTCGTCCAGTTTTGTTAATCGATACTTTTGAGAGGTTACCACAGTTTTTTTCTAGAATTTGCTTTAGTTGTTTGTTCGATACTTCAACTTCACCATATGTCTGAGGATGATATGGTGTTTACACCTTATGTTTAACATTATATATTTTCAGTAGTCTTTCCAAATACCTATTGCAGAAATGTGTCCCTCCATCGCTGATCAATATCCTTCGTACATAGAACCTGGCAAAAATATTTTTTTTCAAAAAATTAGTAACAGTTCGGGCATCATTAGCACTGCAAGGAATTGCTTCCACTCGTTTAGTAACATAATCAACACCTACAAGAATATAAAGATACATATTTGATTGGGGAAATGGACCCATGAAATCAATCCCACAACAATCAAATGGTTCTACTTCCTGCATGATATTTAAAGGCATCTCATCTCGTTTTGAGATATTACCCGTTTTGTTTCATTTAGGGTATGTAGACACATATAACTTATAATCATTTAAGAGAGTAGGCCATCAAAACCCATTATGCAGTATCTTAGCTGATGTTCTCTCTCCACAATGATGTCTCCCATGTGTTGAGTTATGGAAGTGCCACATAATGTTATCCGCTTCTTTACCTGCAACACACCTGCAAAGTAAACCATCAGGGCTTCTCTTAAACAAGTATGGATCATCCCACAGATAAAAAATTATTTCTTTGTAGAAGCGTTTCCTTTGTTGCCAATTGTATTCTTCTGGCACTGCATTTGTCGCCTTATAATTTGCCATGTCCGAAACCATGATCTTTCACTAATTTCTATCAGCTGCTCGTCCAAGAAGGTCTCTGTAATACCTTGCTTATTTTTTTTCACTTCCATATTTTCTAATCTTGAAAGGTGATCTTCCACCACATTCTCTACTCATTTCTTGTCTTTAACTTCCAAATCAAATTCTTGCAACAGAAGCACCCATCTTAGCAATCTGGGTTTAAAATCACACTTATTGAATAAATACTTAAAAGATGCATGTTCTATAAAAATAATAACCTTGGGACCAATTAAATAAGGGAGGAATTTTTCCAAAGAAAATACTACCGCTAGCAATTCTTTTTCAGTGGTGGTGTAGCTAACTTGATTATCATTTAAAATCTTGCTAGCATAGTAAATTGAATGGAAACATTTTGCGTGTCGTTGGCCAAGGACTGCGCCAACCGCATAATCATTAGTATCACACATAATTTCAAAATGACGCTCCTAATTCGAGGACACAATGATCACATTCTCCTGTTTCCATAATAGAATATACTAAAACTTTTTCTAATTGAGATGAAGGATTTTCTTCTTTAGAAACATTTTCTATCAAATTGTCAATCAAATCAATTTTGTAGCATTGCAAATCCTCATGCACATGTTTCATGGCTTCAAAAACTTTAAACATTACCTACTCTTTATTGAACCAAAGGATCAACTCCCCTATTTCCACAACAATCAAAGCTCTGCCCATTGCAAGGAAATTCCTTCCTAACAATAATGGTGTTTCGACATGTTCCAACATATCCAAAATGATAAAATCAGCGAGAAATAATAAATCATCAACCTTTACCAATAAGTCCTCCAGTAATCCGTAGGGGTAAGTGACAGATCGTCAACTAGAGTCAAAGTCATTTTCATAGGTTTTGACTTTCCATAATTTTATTTCCTTATCATAGATAGCAGCATCAATTGATGCTCTCCTCTAAATCACATTGTGCATGGCCAATTTTTAATGAACCAATAGAGCAAGGAATCGCGAACCTACCTAGATCTGTGTGTTTACGTGGTAATCGACGTTTAATCATGGCACTATACTCCTCTGTTAAAGCTAAGTTTTTATCATCTTTTCATTTGTGTTTACCATTCAAAAGGTCTTTCATGAATTTAGCGTATATGATGTAACAACCTGTATAATATATATCTAGAATAATATCATACAAGTGTTATTATTTGATACTAATACAACATAAGAGCCTAAAAGAATCATTATATACACATGTCCAACTAAAAACATCAATGACACATGTTATACAATAGTGCCTAAAAATAAAAATCTAAGAACTATGTACAATATCTTCATTGTACACAACTCCTCAGCGGAAGATCACAATAACTACATCCCTTGAAACATCATTAGAAGACTTCTATTGAATTCAACCTGCAAGGAATACTTGAAAAATAACAAAGATATTGAGGTGAGACAATAATCTCAGTGAGTTCCCCTATCATATGGGTTCACTCGGCTCTACAGGGTTACTACTTGATTTTTAACCCAAGTATTCACCTTCTGTTACTTGTGCATCACTCACACAATGTAACTAGGACTTGAGCAACTAAGGGATATTCACAATGTATGGAAACATGTCACTTGAGTTCGCATAACTCAATAAATCACTATTTGGATTCACGCAACATCGATCCCCAACCGGACCTACGTCTAGGCCAAGGCTTGGTTCACGCATGCCCGTATGACTCGCCTTTCATGGTGGATATCAGGTTCCCCTAAGGGACTCAAACCCACTAATAATAACCATCATTCGTATGGGACTTAAACCCACTATGAGTATCTTTCACTGTATGAGACTCTAACCCACTTAGGTGTCCACCTTTCCCCCATGTCCTCCATGGTTGGGATTCAAACCCAATTGAGGCACGAATCATTGGTGCCACATCCCCATATTCTTCTTTACACAAGCCTCTCAAATGGTATGTGCACAATCACAAACAATTCTGAATACATGATTAGTTCTTAACAACAAATAGGACTTTTGGAACAAAGGTTCCTCACCAAAAATATCAACTCAATTCTCATAATATCATTGTAGCGGTAAATTCATGATCATCAAGTTATGGATAAGCTATAGATCAAATAACAAGAGTCGCCACCGCGCTTTTATTGTTTCCAAGGGAAAAGGGAAAAAAGTACGAACAAAACCCAAAAGTAAGAAGTTTAAATCAAAACTAATAAAATGTCAGAGATTACACGTAAGGGGGTTGGTTACACAGAGGGAAGGCGTTAGCACCCTGTAGCACCTCAAATTTGCACCCCCCATTCATGTATTCATTTCATTTTTAGGTCATTGACATTACATTAACATTGCATAGTACATTGCATCTCATCAGTCAAGACTGGCATCAAGAGGATTCATCTGTGCAAGAGACCAAGCATTTCCTAGAAAAGAAGCCACATGAGTATGCTAGAGAGCTTATATGAATTAAGGTTCATTTTGAAGCATTGTACCAAGTGCTAGAGGCTCAAAAGTCCACAGTGCAGTTTCAGGTCATCTAGGCCCCATAAAAGTCAACTGCAAGTCAACTGAGGGCTAGGAGGTGGATAAATGGTTTGAGACACTTCATTCATGTCTAAAAGAGGTCTATTCATCATGTCAAACTCATACCTTGAAGATTTTGAAGCCAGATCAAAAGTTTCCAAAAATGGAAAGTGACCTATAATTTCAAGTTTCCAAAAATGGCAAGTTTTTGGATGACATTCAACTTGACTTTCTAACATCAAATAAGCTTCAAATCAAATTTTGTCCAACATAAAAGTTGAAGATCTTTCTCTCCCATTTCCAAAAAGTCCAAGATCATGAGCATCTAATGAATGGTTGAGAAGATATGATCAAATCATTGCCAAGTGTGCATGGAACTTCCACAAGCCATAACTTTTGATCTAAAACTCCAAATTGAGTGCCTCTTTTTGCATAATGCTTGTCATGACTCATATTTTCCAAATCCATCAAGGCATTACATGAAATTTCATCACATGACCATTTGCTCATTCATGCTCATTTTGGAGGGAAAATCATGAATTTGAATTTGGTGCATCATATGAGTTTCTTAACCATTCTATCATGTTCATAAGATGATTTTAAGTGTAATTGCATGGTCATGTGGTACTGTTCATGTTCATGTTGCATGCATGGGGTGAAAAATCAATTTGGCATAACACCTTATTTCTCACTAAAATTTCATTAGCCATGCCTAAGTGTAATTAGCAAATGGATTAACATAACATATAATGCCCTAATCCTAAAAAAATTTCTCACAATTCATGATTCTAGATCTAGATTCAAACTTTCCCTCCAAAATTTCTCTCCACCATAATTCAAAAATTCTTCAAGTAACACATAGTTTTTCTTGCATATTCTGGTTTCTTGATCATCATTTGGTAGAATTCAAGCTCTTGATTGAAGCATTTGGTGAAGAATCAAGGTGTGCAAGCTCAAGAACATGGCAATGGAAATTGAACTTTGAGCTAGATCCAAGCCTTTCCAAGAGTTGATTCGTGCTTCGGACTTCATAACAAAGTTGATAGAGTTGATTTGGACATTGCTAGACACCTGGATCCACTGCTGCCATTGATTGATCTTCAAGAGGTACTTTAGCCGCTCTAACTCATTGCTTGAGTTGCTTTGCTTGTGGTTGGCATACCACCTAGGTAATGACTTCTAACTCCATGTAGTCTGGAAGCCCTGTCGTTTATGTTTGGCAAGCATTTGGCTGAAGTCCTCCTTAAGAGGCAATGACTGTGTTTGTTTATTTTTGTGCCATGTAATTCAAGTCTTCCTAAGTGAAGAGGCAATTGGCAGATAGAAGGGATTTGCAATCAATCCCCTGCTATTCAGTTTTCATCTTGCTCGCACTACGTGCTGATGCATTTGAATAAACACCCAAGATCCTTGTACATAGAGTCAGTCAAGTGGAATAGAGTTCCTCATTCTGGACTCCCACGTTTTCATTGATTGAAGCTCACCCAAGCCCGGGTTAAGAGCTATGAGGTCTTATCCTAATTACCTTTTCATCTGCTCACCCTGACGGTCAATGTCAGTGGTTAAGAGCTTTCAGATACCCTTCCGGTGCCGGCTTGTTTGTCGAGGTTGATATGACCCCTTGACTAAAGCCTCGCCCTTGGATGTTTGAGCCCCTTGTTGGTGTGTTTACTTCATGTTGTATATGTTTGTGTGTGGTGTGATTGTATCCCCATAAGATTGCTAGACTTCGCATAGTCTCTCGTTTGCATGTCAATTAAGGTAGCACGGTTCCTTCGTATAGGACTTCCTTTCTTGCATGAGCTTTCCTAAAACACAAACAAACATTATCTCCTCTTAAGGACACGTTGACTCCTTCTACTACAGGTGAGTAAGTCTCCAAAGGTCGAGCATCCGGTAGATTGCGTAGTAACCTCGTCCATCTAAAAAACATAAAACAAACAGAAATAGTTTAGCCGAACTACGGCAACTCTGATTCTCATGTTCAGATGAGATACGTAGGCACGAGATGCGATGTCTTGCCGAGTTTGACTGACGACTAACCTCTAATTATTTTCTCTCGCCCTTGTTGCGATTGAGACCTCCCTTTTCTCTTGCCCTAGTTGCAATCGAGACCCTCCTCTTGTGTGTGCTTGGAGTCTGATGTAAGTCCAGCGATTGGCATTCGGTTTCCCGTTTGGCGTTGTTCGTTTGGAGTCTGATGTAAGTCCAGCGATTGGCCTTCGGTTTCCAGTTTGTTTGGTGTGTGTTAGGAGATAGATGTAAGACCATTGATTGGCTATTTGTTTCCTTTTTTTTATTTTGTGGAGTTGGATGTAAGCCCAGCGATTGGCATTCCATTTCCAGTTGTGTGTTTGCTTTGACGTCTCAACATCTCCGTTTAGCGTTTTGTTTGGCGTGCGTTAGCCGAGCTACGAGTGCTCTGATTCTTCCTCTGGTTAGAGAAGATACGTATGCATAGGATGCGACATCCTAGAGAGCACGTTTCCCGTTCCCCCGAACTACGTCGACTCTGATGTTTGTGTCTGACAAACTACGTAGGACCAGGATGCGACATCCTGCCGAGTCACCTTCTTCCGTCTTTCATCTGTGTTTATTCCAGTGTGTGCAGTTTTGAGCAGTTATTTAGCAACCTTTCTTCTATTCTTTTTGAGCGTGGATCCCGTCGAGTACGATGGATGCGTAGGGGTGCTAATACCTTCCCTTCGCATAACCGACTCCCGTACCTATCAATCTCTGGTCGTGAGACCATTCCTTTCCAGGTTTACTTCGAGCGTTTCCTTTCCCTCCTTTGGGATAAATAACGCACGGTGGCGGCTCTGTTTCTTTTTCCCGCCGGTTTTTCGCGTAATGCGACAGCTGGCGACTCTGCTGGGGATAATAGAGAAGTTGACCTCTTGCTAGTCCATCTTCCCTAAGCGAGTCAATCTTAGCGCTCATTAGGATAGTCGTGGTTGCTTTTACTGCTTTATTTATTGCATTTATGATTATGCTGTGATTGTATATATGTGCATATATGTTTGCATGCATCATATTATCATGGTGCTGGCTGTGTATCTGTTTCTCTGTTGGGTGGGGAATCACAAGAGGTAAAAGGCCCAATACCCAGGCTATGAGTGAACTTTAGGACACCTAGGAATAGAGCGATTCATGGGAAGCGGGTGGTGTGGCGCCACTTAGCGGAACATGATATCACGAGCAGTTCAGATTCTGATGGGGTATTATCGTTGCATACATCTGGTGTGCATATGATGATATTCTTGAAAGGGTTGTTTATCTTGCGTTTCTCTTGACCTTACCCTGGCCTAGATGACACTTGTGAGTGGGGCGGGATTGAATCATTTGCAGGTACTGATGGTGACTATGGATCAGTCGGACTTATGGACATTTATTTCTGGGACGCCGGAGTTCTGTCCGTGGTTTATCAGCGGGTTCCGTTTATTTCGGATCCCCGGGTTGAATCCAAGGGTACTTGTTCAGAGGATCTGGTTGCCATCCGCTCAGTGGATGTTCCTGTGATGGTGATGTATTCCCCGGTTTCGTTTGTTTTGGAACTTCCCAAGTTGGACTTATGGTGACTTGGGCCCTCCGATGATTGTAATCAGTTCAGAGACCGGTCCAATATAGTTGATGATCAGATGACCGGGAGGATGCACAGTGCCTTGCATTCATGCATCTTCATCATTCCCATTTTGCATTCATCTGCATCTAACCCATGTCTATCCATATGGGGAGTATTATTGATTGAGATTCCGGTTGAGAGACATCCAGATGTCAGAATGTTGTTGTTGAATTATCATCTGTCTCGATGAAACCAGAATCAAAGAACAGAATCTTCCTCATACGGATAGACATTGCATGTGTGAGTCATATTAACTTGTTTGCTATTTTGTAGGTGTTAGTATCTAACCGGTGCACATAGCTCTTCTGCTCAGATATCCTACCAGACGCAAAAAATCCAAACTGATGGATCCACCCAGCGCCGACATTCTCGAATTGAAAGAGATGATGAGGGAGTTGTTAAATGTCGTGCAAGGGCTCGCCTTGGGGAAGAAAGCAATCGCCGAGAGGTTGGAGAAAATTGAAAACTGGCTGAGGAGGGAGAAAATCCAGGGAAATGCTCTGTCATCCGGGGTGAAGAAGCCCTCTGGCAATGGTCAGCACAAGAAGGAGGTTGAATCAAGTGGTGTGCAGGCAAAAAAGGGGCATGGTAAGGATCGTTATCACCCGTATGCTGCTACAGTGACTGTTCCTGCTGGTAGTTCATCTGTACAACAGCAACAGCATCCATCTCAACAGAAAGCACAGAAAGTTGGGTGCCAAGTGAAGAAGGGGACGACGGATCGTCTGTTTGATAAGCCACCCGTGACTTATACCCTTCTGTTTAAGAGGTTGAGGGATCTTGGGTTAGTTTAGCCGAGGATATTGGTTCCTGTAGAACTACATCGGAGGCCTGCAAATTACGATGAGAACGCCAGGTGCGAGTTCCATTCTGGGGCACCCGGACATCACATTGAGGGTTGTAGAGCTTTTAAGCATGCCGTCCAAGATTTGGTGGATTCTAAGGCCATCAGTTTTGCACCTACACCGGATGTTAATGCTAACCCTGTGCCGATGCATGGTCCTGTGGGGGTGGACATGATGTCAAAGGACAAGAGAAACGCAGAGGTGACTGATGTGGATCAGTTAAAAACTCCAATGTCTGTGGTCCAGAGGCATCTGATGAAGAGTGGAGCTTTCCCTGGTTGTGATAATTGTTGTGCGGCGGTCGCTACAAACGGGTGTGCAATGATGAGGGATACGATTCAAAGAATGACGGATGTGGAAATGGACGGTGAAATAGGTGAAACACTATGTCAGGAAGTTGAAACCGTCAAGGCGGAGAATGCCACTGTTGCTGAGAAAGAGAAGAAGCTGCCAATTTCTTCTTACAAGCAGGCCATGGAAGTGGTGAAGATAGGAGAAGCCCAAGGCTGGGGAAGAATGGTAGACATCGTGGTGAAAGCTGATATGTTCGGGGTTGGCTATCAGCCGGGTCAATACTCGTCTGAGCAAAACAGAGGACGTCGTCAACCGTTCGCGTTCATCAGTGCTGGAATGCTGGATCCAGGTCAAGCCTGTGCGGTGGGTGAAGAGATTGACAATGACTCCGAGCTTGACTCATGGATAAAATCGTGCGTACCAGGGAACTGGAAGGCCTCAAAGATCATCACTGTCACTCATCATGAAGAGTAACATTTTTGTTTTCAATTATGTTTGCATGAAAGCCATACGTTTTGCCCGAAACGTAATTGTCCATTGTAAGGGCCACCTCATGTGTTTCATTTTGCAACATTTTGCATCATTAATAAATGGATGTTTTTTGTACTAAAAGAGGTGTTCCCTGTTTTTCATTTATTTTTGCAGTTTTAAAAACAAAAATAAAAATGGCAATGTTTATTTTCATTTTCCTTCCTGTTGATTTGTCTCGTTCCGACTTCAAAAGTAATTCTCCGGATCTCATTAATAACAATTCGGTTACACCTCTGTATGACTTCGACAATCCGATCTATCATGCCGAAGAAGAAGGCGAAGAAGATTCTGATCTGCCGGAAGATTAGCCAGGTTGTTGAAACAAGAGGAGAAGGTGATTCAACCGCACGAGGAGCGAGTTGAGATTGTTAAGCCAAGCACCAAGGAGGTCAGGAAGAAAGTGAAAGTTGGGGCCGCTTCAGAGGCAAATGTCATGAGCAGAATGGTAGCACTGTTGAAAGAATATGTTGATATCTTCGCCCGGTCGAATCAGGATATGCCAGGGTTGGATACCGATATCGTGGTGCACAAGCTACCATTGAGAGAAGACTGTCCTCCAGTGAAGCAGAAGCCGGTGCTGAAAAAGGATGAGGAAGTGAGAATGTGTGTGGGCTACCGAGATTTGAACAGAGCTAGTCCGAAAGGGGAATTCCCAGTACTTCACATTGATGCATTGGTTGATAGTGCAGCTCAATTCTCGGTGTTTTCCTTCATTGATGGTTTTTCTGGCTATAATCAAATTGAAATGTCGCCAGATGATATGGAGAAACAATGTTCATCACACCAAGGGGCACTTCTTGTTATAAGGTGATGCCATTAAGTCTCAAGAACGTCGGTGCCACGTATCAAAGAGTCGCGGTGACTTTGTTTCGTGATATGATTCATCATGAAATCGAATGCTATGTTGATGACATGATAGAAAAGTCCCAAACAGAAGAGGGGCATTCGGTAGACGGTCAAGTTGTTGGACCAGTTGAGACAGTTCAAGCTGAGGTTGAATCCGAATAAGTGCACTTGTGGAGTGCGGTCCGGTAAGGGGCTAAGGCTTATTGTAAATGAAAGAGGAATCGAGGTTGATCCTGCTAAAAAAAGGGAAAGAAAAAGTAATACAAGAAATGCCTAAACCGAGAATAGAAAAAGAGGTTCGTGGTCTCTTAGGTGGATTGAACTTCATTTCACGGTTCATATCTCATCTAACAGCCACGTGTAAACCCATATTCAAGCTGTTGAAAAAAAGTCCAACGGTCAGGTGGAATGATGATTACCAAGGGGCATTAAAAAATAAAAGAATAAGTTGCAGGAACCTCTGATTCTGATGCCTCCCTGTGGAGGGACAACCGTTGATTCCGTACTTGATAGTCCTCGAGGGATCTATGAGGTGTGTACTGGGTCCGCATGACGAGTCTGGTCGAAAAGAGCATGCAATTTACCTTAGCAAAAAGTTTACTGACTGTGAAACAATATATTCACTGCTCGAGAAAACTTGTTGTACTTTGGCATAGGCTGCTCGCCGACTGAGACAGTATGCTGGTTCAGACCACTTTATGGATTTCCAAGACGGATCTGATCAAGTACATCTTTGAGAAGCCAGCCTTGACCGGACGGGTTGCGAGATGATGAATGAATTTTGACTGATTTTGATATACAGTATACCTCTCAGAAGGCAATCCAGGGGAGTGCATTGTCTAATTACCTCGTCCAGCAACCCGTTGAGGATTATCAACCGATGGAGTTTGAGTTCCCTGATGAGGATATCAAGGTTCTCAAATCGAAAGATTATGAGGAACCGATCCCGGAGGAGGGGCCTGACCTTGAATCCGAACGGATTCTGATGTCTGATGGGGCTGTTAATGTGAATGGTAGCAGAGTTGGTGTTGCTTTGGTTACGCCAAAGGGTTCCCACGTTCCTTTTTGCTGCCCGGATAACATTTGAATGCACCAACAATGGTGGCTGAGTACGAAGCTTGTATCCTGGGTACCGATCTTCGGTGCGTACATCTACTGGGGAATGCCTTTCTCGCTGGTGTATGGGATAGAAGTGGTATTACCTATTGAGGTCCAGATCCCACCATGGAGAGTCCTAATGGATGAAATTTGAAGAGGTTGAGTGGATAAGGACTCGGAACGAAGTTGAGCCTAATTGAGGAAAAGCGGCTGGCAGTTACCTGTCATGGGGCAGTGGTACCCAGTGAATGAAGCGTGTTTTTGACCGAAAAGTGCGACCTCGTGCGTATCATGTGGGAGGCGTGGTGTTGAAAAGGACCCTTCCTCCTCAGAGATCATGGGGGCAAGTGGACACACAGTTATGAATGCTCATTCGTGGTCAAGAAGGTTTTCTCTGGCAGAACCTTGTTGTTGACGACCATGGATGGTGAAGATTTTCCGTCCCCTGTAAACTCAGATGTAGTCAAAAAATAATTCGCATAAAGAGACCCGTTGGACAAAAAGAATAAAAAGTCCAGGCAAAAAAGGGCATCCCGGCGAACCAAGGAAAAAAGAAAAAGGTTCGGGCAAAAGTTAGGATAAAGAATGAAAAGAATATGTACACCCGGTAAGTCGAAAACCCGCAAGGGCGGCTTAGGCAAAAATGGGTATCCCGGTGGACTGAAAACCCGAAAGGGCGGTCCATGCAAAAGAGGGATTGAAACGAACAACTGCGTCCAGCATGATCGTTTGTACTTTGGTTAAGACACCTGGATGGTCCCCGGCAGAGATCGGTTGGAAACGCCTTATTCAGAAGGCAGAAAACGCGGAAAGTCTTGAGGGCATATGAGGTGTAACCAAGTTGGAACCCGATGAGATCACGGTTTCACATTGCCATTAGGGTAGATTTTTCCTTTTGTGCGCAATTACCTCTTTTCAGGGATTGCTTCCTGTGCGCTCTGTTACGAGCCATGCCTTTTTCAGTCAATAAAACGCGTGTTCAGTCAAATAATTTTGTTTTTGTTTTCATTACCGCTTTGATTGCAAAAACATCCGTTTATGGTGATAAGAATCTTTGCATTTTGAAGCATAGAGGTCCCTTCCGATGCATGCTTATAAGATTGAAAACGTGAAATCTTATTCGGAAGCCTGAGTGACCTAAGTGTTGGAATTTTGGCACGCCTGGGGCATGTTTTTATCTAACGATCTCTTTGCAGGTGCTGTTGATTTGTTTTCACTCACTTGCAGGTTATGATATGAAGCCTTTTGACAAGAGATCCCCGCAGAGTCCAATCAGGGGCAAGGGATTGAAGAACATTGAAAAGACGGCGAAAGAATGACGATGATCCTAGATGGTAATCAAGAAGACTCTTCAAAGTCTGAGGATTAGAGAGTTGGACCGGATCTGAAGAGATCATTTGGCTCGAAGTAAAGGAAAGCCGAGAATACAAGATAATGAATCAGAAGAGACCAGATGAGTCTGGGAGTTCTCAAAAGTGGAAAATTGATACCATGGCTAGATGGTGAATACCAGTGTTTGGCGAGTCGGTGGGCGTTCCATGTCAAATAGGACGTATCCCCCCAACAAGTTCGAGGTCGTTATCTCCCCAACGGATCCGAGATCAGTGTTTCCTCAGCAGCCATGCCTGAAGGTTGCCCATTCCCTAGCAAGTCTGAGGATTGTTAGTGTCCCCAGCGAGCCTGAAGGTTGCCATATCCCTAGCAGAAGTGTCTGTGGGTAGATTGTCCCCCAGCCAGGTCTAAAGTGCTGTAATCCCCAACAGGGTTGAGTTTGCAGTCCCCCCAACCAGGTCTGGAGTTCGCTATAATCCCAACCAGGGTCGAGAAGAGTATTTCCCCAGCAAGTCTGAGGACTGTTAGTTCCCCAGCGAGCCTGAAGGTTGCTATTTGCCCAGCGGATTCGAGAGCGGTGTTTCCTTGGCAATCAGGCCTGAGATTGGTTATCTTCCCCAGCAGGATTGAGAATGTTTCCCTAGCAAGTCTGAAGTTGGCAGTTTCCCCAGCGGAGGTTTGCATTGTTTATTTCCCCAGCAGAGGTGGGAATTGTTTGTGTATTTCCCCAGCGGAATCCCCAAGTGGATCGGGTTCAGTGGAGGTCTTCCCACGGTGAGGGTTATCCATTCCCCAACAGCTGTGCTATTCCCCAACAGGGTGAAGATTGGAGCAATATTGAGTTTTTCAGCAGAGTTCCTCGAGCTCCCCAGTGTTGTCCCCGGAGGGGGATATGTTTTCTATGCATTCATCATTTAGATAAGCATAGCATATTGCCTCATTAATTGCGTAGCATTTCCATGGTTATGGAGCATTACGCTGAAAAAAAAGCTCTCATGCATCAGCATTGCACGCATAGACTAACCCCAAGTCGTGGTTACCATTCGAGAATTGATTGAGCCAGTCGGTGAAGATGATACTCTGAAGAGTTTAGCATCGCGACATTGGGTCATCTGGGTCGATTTCAGAATTAGGTTCCCCAGCATGGTTGAGAGGTTGGTGTTTTCCCAACAAGGGACTTCCAGTTGAGTTGGTTTCTCTGTCGTTCCTAGAATGTCATATTGGTAAGCATCCCCAGCAGTGCTACTCCCCACGGAGTTGGGAGATTGGATCAGAATCGTGGGTTCAGCAAAGTGGTCATTTGCTTTCCCAGCAGGAGTTTTCCTCCCCTGCATCTTGCAAGCTTGGATCAGTTCCCCAGAGAGGTTTATTTCCTCACCCGCTGGTGAAAGGAAAGCTTGACTCCCCCAGAGTAATCCCCGGCAAGTGTTTGGCCTTGTCATTGACATATGTAGATGTCATCCTTGTGATACCAGTGGGTGTCGTGTTGATCCCCGGGTGGGTCCTGCTTTTTGGTGTCTGTAGACATCATCTTTCTATGTCCGTAACATTGAGTCTTTCTTCCCATTCATCATCTTTCGATGTCTGGTCGTGGTTTCTTTCTCCCATTCATCCGTTGATGTCTGGTTGAGTCTTTCCCATTCGTCGGTTGGTGTCTGGTCGTGGTTTCTCTTCCCATTCATCATCTTTCGATGTCTGGTCGTGGTTTCTTTCTCCCATTCATCCGTTGATGTCTGGTTGAGTTTTTCTTCCCATTCTTCCGTTGGCGTCTGGTCGTGGTTTCTTTCTCCCATTCATCCGTTGATGTCTGGTTGAGTCTTTCCCATTCGTCCGTTGGCGTCTGGTCGTGGTTTCTTTCTCCCATTCATCCGTTGATGTCTGGTTGAGTCTTTCCCATTCGTCCGTTGGCGTCTGTTCGTGGTTTCTCTTCCCATTCATCCTCTTTCAATGTCTGGTCGTGGTTTCTTTCTCCCATTCATCCGTTGATGTCTGGTTGAGTTTTTTTCCCATTCACCCGTTGATGTATGGTCGTGGTTTCTTTCTCCCATTCATCCGTTGATGTCTGGTTGAGTCTTTCCCATTCGTCTGTTGGCGTCTGGTCGTGGTTTCTTTCTCCCATTCATCCGTTGATGTCTGGTCGAGTTTTTCCCATTCGTCTGCTGACGTCTGGTTGTGCATCTTTTTTCCCGTCATCGGTAAATGTCTGGTCGTCCTTCTTTTGGTGTCGGTAAACATCATCTTTCGATGTCGGTAAACGTCGAGTTTTTTCCCAGTCGTCCGTTGACGTCTGGTTGTGTATCTTTTTTTCAGTCATCGGTAAATGTCTGGTCGTCCTTCTTTTGGTGTCGGTAAACATCATCTTTCGATGTCGGTAAACGTCGAGTTTTTCCCATTCGTCCGTTGACGTCTGGTTGTGTATCTTTTTTCCAGTCATCGGTAAATGTCTGGTCGTCCTTCTTTTGGTGTCGGTAAACATCATCTTTCGATGTCGGTAAACGTCGAGTTTTTCCCATTCGTCCGCTGACGTTTGGTTGAGTATCTTTTTTTCCAGTCATCGGTCAATGTCTGGTCATGTATCTTTTTAAAATCCCCAGTAGAGTCGTCGGTAAACGTCTTGTCTGGTTCCAGTTGTAAACATCTTTTTCCTCCCCAGCCTCTCCAGTTGAAAGCCGCCATCTGGTAAATGTGCCTCGCTTTCCTTGATATCCGCGTATATCAAGCCTCTCCAGTTGAAAGCCGCCATCTGGTAAATGGCCTCGCTTTCCTTGATATCAGTGTATATCAAGTCGACTGTTTTCAAGCCGCCATTGGTAAATGGCCTCGCTTTCCTTGGTATCAGTGTATATCAAGTCGACTGTTTTCAAGCCGCCATCGGTAAATGGCCGCGCTTTCCTTGATATTAGTGTATATCAAGTCGACTGTTTTCAAGCCTCCATCGGTAAATGGCCTCGCTTTCCTTGATATTAGTGTATATCAAGTCGACTGTTCCAGCCGCCATCGGTAAATGGCCTCGCTTTTCCTTGATATTAGTGTATATCAAGTCGACTGTTCCACCAGCCGCCATCGGTAAATGGTCCCGCTTTCCTTGATATCAGTGCATATCAAGTCGACTGTTTGTTTTTGTTCATCCCCCGCAGAGTGCAAATTTCCAGGTCCTTTTGGTATTCAATCCCTGTTTACCTCGAATGTCTGACAGCCGTTGCTCTCATCCATTCAGGTCCTTAGTTGATTGAATAGGGGCAACTGTAGCACCTCAAATTTGCACCCCCCATTCATGTATTCATTTCATTTTTAGGTCAATGACATTACATTAACATTACATTAACATTGCATAGTACATTGCATCTCATCAGTCAAGACTGGCATCAAGAGAATTCATCTGTGCAAGAGGCCAAGCATTTCCTTGAAAAGAAGCCATATGAGTATGCTAGAGAGCTTATATGAATCAAGGTTCATTTTGAAGCATTTTACCAAGTGCTAGAGGCTCAAAAGTCCACAGTGCAGTTTCAGGTCATCTGGGGCCCACAAAAGTCAACTACAAGTCAACTGAGGGCTAGGAGGTGGAGAAATGGTTTGAGACACTTCATTCATGTCTAAAAGAGGTCTATTCATCATTTCAAACTCATACCTTCAAGATTTTGAAGCCAGATCAAAAGTTTCCAAAAATGGAAAGTGACCTATAATTTCAAGTTTCCAAAAATGGCAAGTTTTTGGATGACATTCAACTTGACTTTCCAACATCAAAGAAGCTTCAAATGAAAATTTTTCCAACAAGAACGTTGAAGATCTTTCTCTCCCATTTCCAAAAAGTCCAAGATCATGAGCATCTGATGAATGGTTGAGAAGATATGATCAAATCATTGCCAAGTGTGCATGGAACTTCCACAAGCCATAACTTTTGATCTAAAACTCCAAATTGAGTGCCTCTTTTTGCATAATGCTTGTCATGACTCATATTTTCCAAATCCATCAAGCCATTGCATGAAATTTAATCACATGACCATTTGCTCATTCATACTCATTTTGGAGGGAAAATCATGAATTTGAATTTGGTGCATCATATGAGTTTTTTAACCATTCTATCATGTTCATAAGATGATTTTAAGTGTAATTGCATGGTCATGTGGTACTGTTCACGTTCATGTTGCATGCATGGGGTGAAAAATCAATTTGGCATAACACCTTATTTCTCACTAAAATTTCATTAGCCATGCCTAAGTGTAATTAGCAAATAGATTAACATAACTTATAAAGCCCTAATCCTAACAGAATTTCTCACAATTCATGATTCTAGATCTAGATTCAAACTTTCCCTCCAAAATTTCTCTCCACCATAATTCAAAAATTCTTCAAGTAACACATAATTTTTCTTGCATATTCTGGTTTCTTGATCATCATTTGGTAGAATTCAAGCTCTTGATTGAAGCATTTGGTGAAGAATCAAGGTGTGCAAGCTCAAGAACATGGCAATGGAAATTGAACTTTGAGCTAGATCCAAGCCTTTCCAAGAGTTGATTCGTGCTTCAGACTTCATAACAAAGTTTATAGAGTTGATTTGGACATTGCTAGACACCTGGATCCACTGTTGCCATTGATTGATCTTCAAGAGGTACTTTAGCCGCTCTAACTCATTGCTTGAGTTGCTTTGCTTGTGGTTGGCATACCACCTAGGTAATGACTTCTAACTCCATGTAGTCTGGAAGCCCTGTCGTTTATGTTTGGCAGGCGTTTGGCTGAAGTCCTCCTTAAGAGGCAATGACTGTGTTTGTTTATTTTTGTGCCATGTAATTCAAGTCCTCCTAAGTGAAGAGGAAATTGGCAGATAGAAGGGATTTGCAATCAATCCCCTGCTATTTAGTTGAGTCTTTCATCTTGCTCGCACTACATGCTGATGCATTTGAATAAACACCAAAGATCCTTGTACATAGAGTCAGTCAACTGGAATAGAGTTCCTCATTCTGGACTCCCACGTTTTCATTGATTGAAGCTCACCCAGGCCCGGGTTAAGAGCTATGAGGTCTTATCCTCATTACCTTTTCATCTGCTCACCCTGACGGTCAATGTCAGTGGTTAAGAGCTTTCAGATACCCTTCCAGTGTCGGCTTGTTTGTCGAGGTTGATATGACCCCTTGACTAAAGCCTCACCCTTGGATGTTTGAGCCCTTTGTTGGTGTGTTTACTTCATGCTGTATGTGTTTGTGTGTGGTGTGATTGTATCCCCATAAGATTGCTAGACTTCGCATAGTCCATTCGCATAACCGACTCCCGTACCTATCAATCTCTAGTCGTGAGACCATTCCTTTCCAGGTTTACTTCGAGCGTTTCCTTTCCCTCCTTTGGGATAAATAACGCACGGTGGCGGCTCTGTTTCTTTTTCCCGCCGGTTTTTCGCGTAATGCGACACACCGAAAGTGTCCTAGGTACTCCTAGGGAGCCCTTTTTGTGTGCGTATGTACTTGGTATAAAGTGATGTTTACAAACAAATAGAATGGGGGGATGAGAAAAGAATTCATTAATTATATTTTTGTGTTTGACAAGAGCTTCGGTCTTGTGCCTACTGTAAGACCCCAATTTTGTCCCTAAGATCCCTGATGGCATCATATCATATCATTTGCATTGCCTCAAGGATCATTGTGCACCTTGCTTCCTTCCCTGTGGGTGGGTTATCCTTTGAGAGTGATTCTTGATCACCAAGCATGTTTTGCTTTTGTATATCATTGCTTTTCTCTTTACCACTAACCAAAAGTACAAAAATATGTCATCTAACCTTTGTCTTGCAGATGAAGCAATCACTGGTCAAAGCAGTCAAAGGCAGTCATTGAGCAATAGATGGTGGTCATTCTTGAGATTTGGACCCTACACTCATTCACAAGAGTTTATATGAGCTATGTTATCATTTTGAATCAAAATCGCAAGTGGTAGAGGCTTGAATTTCATCAGAACATTGCCAGGTCATCTGAAGACCTATAAAGTCAACTGCCAAGTCAACTGTGGATTTGGAGGTGGGAATTGATTAGAAATACTTCATTCATGTTCAAACAAGTCTCATTTGACATTTCAAACATCAACATTGAAGAATTTAAAGTCAGGTCAAAACTTTCCAAAAATAGCAAGTGACCTATAATTTGAAATTTCCAAAAATGGAAAGGTTTTAACCTAACTTCAACTTCAAATTACATCACCAAGAAAGCTTCAAATGAAATTTTGTTGAACATGAAAGTTGTAGATCTTTCTCGCCCATTTCTAAAAAGTATGATCAAAACATGGCAAAGTATGCATGGAGATTCAAATGGACATAACTTCTCAACCAAAGCTCCAAATTGGATGGCTCTTTTTGCATCATTCTTCTTTTGACCTATAATTTCCAAATCATGCATTGCATTACACAAATTATCATCACATGAGCATTTAGTCACACACTTGATTTTTGGAGGGAAATTATGGAATTTAAATTTGGTGCATTGTTTAAGCATTTTATCATTGCCATTAGCTCCAAAATAGATTTTTAAGTGAAAATGAATCAAAATTTCGTGCACTGTTCACATGCATTCCCATGCATAAGGGTGAAAAGCAAATTGGCCCTTACACCTCATTTCTTGTTAATTATCATTAGCATTGGCTTAAACATGATTAGAACTGGATTAACATGACCTATATAAGCTAAAGCTCTAACTGTTTTTCATATTAGCTTCATAATTTCAGATCTAGATCTCAAACACTCAAATTTTTCTCTTAAAATTTCTTGCAATTTCTTCACATTCAATCCATTTCCACTGCTTGATCCTTGTTTCTGAAGTGTTCTTGAGCAGCTTTGCACGTGGAAGCAAGAGGTTTGGTGCAGTATTGAAGCATTCTTGAAGCTTGAAGCAACAATGGTGAATCAAGATTTTGATGAGATCGTGTGCAATTGAGCACCATTTTCTCTTCCAAATCACTCATACAAGCATTACAGAAGAACTTTGAAGCATCACAAAGCCTTGAACCACACGAATTCCAGTTCTGCTCTTCAAGAGGTTCCAAATTGATTCTCTTAATTCTCAAATTTATTATGCTATTGTTGTAGATCTAAGTTTGCTGAGTAATTTGAGCTTTGAATCGTGCAAATCCATACTGTTTTGAGTGAGATATGACTGTTTGAATTTTTGATGATGAATCTTCTTTGCTTCGATCCATGCATGTCTGGTTGTTTCTTGATGAATTGTTTATGGATTTATGATCTATAATGAAAGCACTGCACAATGATATGCTCAGTTTTGATTTCTGGATACTTTGAATTTTTCTGGAAATTTATGGATGAAGATCTTCATGATCTTCATCATGTTCATAGCGTTTCCAGGTTTCCTGCGAATTTAGCTGGGAAACGCATAGGCCTTGTTGCGGATTTTGTTGCAAGTTTATCATGATTACCTGCGGATTATTTTTAAATGCCATGCCTGCGTGTACTAGGGTTTCCCTCTGATTCGTCCATGTGTAGCTTGTGTGGCTTAATGACTGGCTTGCATTCGTTTGACCAAGCACACGTAGCTTTGACTGTGCCATGTAGATTAATGAAACACTGAGTTTCATTCAGCCTGGCACCACTATTTAAATTCGTCCCAACTTCGATTTCGCGCCATGCCTTTTTTTCAAATGCTTCATATTATTTTACTTTTCCCTCCATATTTCCATGTCCTTGCTTCACATCATTTTTTATTTTTTCATCATCTTACAAAAATCATATTAAGTTGAAAATTGATCCAAAAATTATGAGGTTTTTTGCATCATGATCCTTATTCTGTCTATTATTTTTTGATCATTAATTCCAAAATTGTGCTTGGCTGAATAATTTTTTGTGTTAGGATGTTTGAACATGTATCCACTTTGTAGCTTGCCTTGCCATATCATTTGTGAAATGCTGGTCTTTGATCCAATGAATCTGAAAATTTTCATGATAAATTAGACACTTTGCTTGACATTTTGGTGTTGATTTGGTATTTTTACCATTTGTCATTTCTGTTTTATGATCATGCTAAGTTGGTGTGACAATTTGTGTCACACCTTTTGATGTTCAACTTATGTGATGTGTTTTCCATGCCAAATGATCTCCAATTGTCCTGATTTTTTGTATGATGCATATTATGGAAGTTGTGAATGAGCATGAATTTTGTTAGAATTTTTGGATCCATTTCTGATTTAATTGAGATTTTTCATTCTGGTTGGTCACATTTGAGTTTTAAAATTGCCTTGAACTTTAATTGATCATGAAATGCTTTTGGTATATGATATTGATGTGAGACCTTTTGGAATGTTTCAAGATATGTTTGAATTTGATTCATGTTAATTTTCAGCTTTTGTTTTAAATTTTTTCTCCACCTTTGACCCTGGGCTTTGATCTAGTGGTTTGTTGCTTATCTTTGAGCTTTGATTTCAGGTTGAGCATTCAAGTTCCATACTTGATGATGCTCATCACTTGAGCATTTGATGTTTACTTTTGACTACTAACCTTGTGTGTTTTGTAGGGTTATTAACTCATTTGAGTTTGACTTGTGGCTTATGCCTTTGCTTATTGGGTTTGACTGTTGATATTGATGTTATTTGTTTGTCTGTACAGTTGAACTGATTTGTTTGATGTTTTCAGGTACATAAGTTGCTTAAGTTCAATTTGAACTTGCTTTTGCTTGGTTGCTTAACCACTTAGGTATAATATCTCTTCTTCATGTAGTCTGGAAGACCTACTGTTATTGGTAGGCACCTGTCTGAAGTCCTCCTTAAGAGGCAATGCTTGTGATTGTTTACTTTTTGTGCCAAGCAGGAAAAGTCCTTTTATAAGGCAATTGGCAGATAAAAGAGATGTGTAATCCATCTCCTGCTAATCAGTGTGTCCTTCACCTTGCTCACACAATGTGTTGATGCATTATGAATACTAACCCAAGATCTTATAGAGTCAATCTTTGTGGAGAAGAGTTCCAACTTTCTGAACTCCCACACTTTCTATTGTTTAAAGCTCTCCCTGACCAGGGATAAGAGCTATGAGGCACACCCCTCATCTCCATTTCATCTGCTTCACCCTAACTCTCAATGTTAGGGTTAAGAGCTCATATACCCATTCCAGTTGGCTTTAAAGCCTAACCTTGCTTGAGCCGAATTGATTGTGTATAGTGTGTGCTAATTGACTTGTTTGGTTGATTGCTTGATTCATCTGTGCATATTTGCTTATGTGTGCCTTTGTTCATTTATCATCATTAATTGTACATCATTGCATGATCACTATTCATATCTTTGTGACATCTTTGTTTGTCCATTGAGGAATCAATTGTAAGTCCATTTATTGGCAGTTGTTTCCTATGATTTGGAAGGAGTTGGGACTAAGACCATTTATTGGCAGTTGTTTCCTATGATTTGGAAGGAGTTGGGACTAAGACCATTTATTGGCATCCTATTTCCTTGGAGTCGAGTGTAAGACCATTTATTAGCAACTTGTTTTCTCTTGCTTATTGCATTTGTTTTGTTTGTTGTATGTGAGGAGTCAATTGTAAGTCCATTTATTGGCAATTGTTTCCCATGATCATTTCTTTGGAGATTAGTATAAGTCCAGTTGATTGGCATCTGATATCCATGTTTTGTTTTGTTTTGGGAGATTAGAATAAGTCCATCGATTGGCATCTGATATCCCTGTTTGTTTTAGGAGATTGGTGTAAATCCATTGATTGGTATCCGGTATCTAGTTTGTTTTGTGAGATTGGTGTAAGTCCATTGATTGGCATCCGGTATCCATTTTCTGTTACTTATTTGTTACTCATTTGTTGCCTATTCCAAAGGAACCACTTGGATCATCTACATATGATCTCAAGAGGTGAACATCTAAGAAGTTTTACATCCCTTATCCACACACCCTTTTGTTATAAACCTCCTTTTTGCCTTGTTGACTTCAAACTTGAAAAATATTGTGCAAACATTCTCATTTCTTTTCAAAATTAGAAACCTGGGCCTTAAGCCCTTGATTTTCAAACTTCATTTTTGATTACACTTCTTTTTGAATTGAATCCTAATAATACTTTGACCATATTTTGTGAATATTCATAATCAATTAATTTCACTCATTCAATTGTTTTGTGGCTTTGTCCATTCCTGATAAGTTTTTCATACATTAGCCATAGGTTTCAATTATCATAGTGGTTGATGTAAATCTTACCGTATCCTTAGTGAGTTGATTGTAAGTCTTCCATACTTATTATAGGGTTAACCCTTCACTAGTATGTTGAAGCTATCCTCGCATGGTGGATTGTTGATTCAGGTTGAGTTTTCTCCCGTTGATAATGAAAGACCTTAGGGCTTTTGTTTTAAAATCAATTCACTTACTTTTTGGAAATCTTTTAGCCCAACTACGGCGTTTTGATCCTTACCTTCCATGGAAAGGTACGTAGGCAACGGGTTCATCCGTTCAAACACAAAAATAATAACTTGTATATTCTTTTCTCATCCTCCCAATCAATGTTTACACAATAAATATTTCATAAACAAATAACATTTCGTACAACAAGTGTGAAAAGGGCTCCCTAGGAGTACCTAGGACGTTTTTGGGTGCCTAACACCTTCCCATTGCGTAATTTACCCCTTACCCCGATCTCTGATCTTTTCATTAGTTTTCTATGTGTAAAACTTCTTAGGCTTTTGTTCGCTTTTTAGCCAATCCTTTGGATAAATAAAAGTGCGGTGGCGACTCGATTTCTTTGTATGCTTTGCTTTTGATTTAATCAATAAATCATAAAGTGACGAATACACCACTACAGAAAAGTGGCGACTCTGCTGGGGATACAAGTCCTTGGTGGTATTGCCTACTTTTCACCATTGTTGTGTGATTTTGTTATTTGTTATATGACATATTTTTGTACAATTTGGGATTACTGTATTAATTGTAATGTTTGAATTGCTTGATATACAATTGCTGTTTGTTTGGTGATCTCTGTGAGATGAGTTCTATACCCGAACTCGAGTGCACCTTAGGATAGGAGAATGGCATAGTCTTATCGACTTGTGTGGAGTATTCCTTAGCAAGTTGACTTGCGAGTCCATTCACTTGGTGGAGGTCATGTTGGATTAATAATGTCACACAAGTTATTTGTGGTTAGGCATTATTCTTTCAATCATGTGCCGTAGAAGCCAAGGACCTTAGTTTACCAAGCCCATCTTGGCCTATTTTTAGGACGTAGTGCGGAGGTCGTTCAGATGTCAGATCTGATGCGATTGTTACGCGATACTACACTCATAAGAGTCTCTCTTGAGAATATTTTTGGAATACGAGTACTCGTTCCTCCGATAATATCCGAAAGATGGGACGATGATTATGGGAACCTCTGGTAGAACATGCTCGGCAGGTTTAAACCCTAGTACACTCCCTTTGGGTGGTTCTTAACCGAGACTCCATGCTCGTGACTCTCAGCAAACTCGTGATTCATGGTTGAGTCGTTCAGACAACCTTAATATCAATGGAACCTGGGTGTTGATAAGGTTTAAACCATAATCCACCAAAACGGATGGTTGATATTAAGGATGATTGAGCCGGTTCATGTACCGTTAATATCAATGGAACTTGGGTGTTGATAAGGTGAAAACCATAATCCACCAAAATGGATGATTGATATTAAGGATACTATGAGCTTTCCCATGACCTTTGTCTAGTGTGATTTGCTTGATCCTTGAGTGTGATTGTTGCATTCATGCATTCATTGCACTCATATCATCAGAGAAAAAGAAATTTTTCAAGGAACTTAAAGGGTTTATTTGCAAAATTTTCAGACATGGAAAGACCAAAAAGGCATACAAAGAAGTACAGCTTTAGACAACTCGATGTGAAAGAGTTAAGGAATCTGACATCTTATGTACTAGATCCCTTGGGTTTCAAAGCTCGGTATGGGAAGCTTCTGCCTCTGTTGACTACTCAGGCTGATGAGGGATTGATGAGTACTCTGGCGCAGTTTTCTGATCCTCCGTATCACTGCTTCTCTTTCTCGGACTTTCAGCTGTTGCCTACCTTGGAGGAGTATGCTCATCTTGTGGGTATTCCTATTCTGGATCAGGTGCCGTTCAGTGGCTTAGAGAGTATTCCGACTGCTCGAGAGATCGCAGACTTGATACACATAGATGAATCCCTGGTTAAAGCTAATATGATTACCAAAGGTGGAATTCAGGGTCTTCCTTCCGAGTTCCTCATCGCTCAAGCTACCGTTTATGGGAAGGCCATGAGTGAGGATGCCTTTGAGGCTTTATTTGTGTTGCTCATCTATGGGTTGGTTTTGTTCCCCAACATCGACAAATTTGTGGATGTGAACGCCATTAGGATCTTTTCTGTTCTTAATCCCGTTCCGACTCTGTTGGGTGATGCCTATGTCTCTTTGCACTTGAGGAATGCAAAGGGAGGAGGAGTTATTGTGTGCTGTTTGCCTCTGTTGTATAAGTGGTTTATTTCTCACTTACCGCAGACGGTCGCTTTCAAGGAGAATAAGGGATGTCTACGGTGGTCTACGAGACTCATGTCTCTCACTAATGATGATATCTCTTGGTATGATCGCGTGTATGATACTGTTCAGATCATTGATTATTGTGGTGAATTCCCTAATGTGCATCTTCTTGGTACATGTGGTGGGATCAGCTACAATCCTATCTTAGCACGTCGTCAGCTTGGGTTCCCCCTAAAGGATAAACCCCATAACATTCTGTTAGAAGGTGTGTTCTTTCAGGAGGGTAAAGATCCCCAAGGCCTGAAAGCCAGGATGGTCCGCGCTTGGCGCAATATTCATAAGAAGGGTAGAAATGAGTTGGGTCCGAAGAACTGCATTACTTTGGAGCCCTATACTTCTTGGGTCAGACAGAGAGCTTCTGAGTATCTCATACCATATGACTATCCGAGACCTACACCGTTGGATGTGGCTGGGCCTTCAACCCTCCCTAGCCAAGGCGTAGAGGAGTTGAGAGAAGAAGACCTTTCACGTGCCTGGATCCGTGAAAGAGAAGAATTGCTTCAGCAGCTCAAGGAGAAGGACGCTCTGATCGAGTTTCTCGAGCATCAGGTGATCGACGATCCGAATGATACTTGGACTTCTCTGCTTCCTCAGTCTTCCAAGTTCTGGAAGAGGAAGTATGATCGACTTGCTAAGGAGAAAGCAGATATGGAAGCAGCCTATGAGAGAGAGATCAAGAAGCTTTGTGCATCTCGTCTTCCAGCATCCCGAGCTTCTAGGGATCCATAGGATGTTTATTTTCCTTTTCCCTTGTAATAATCAAAAATGCTGTACTTCTTTGTTTCAAATATATTTGATGAGATATTTTCCATATGCAATTAAAATGATTAATATTCAAAAATTGCAAATAATACCCTAAGGGTTCCTTGAAAATAAAAACAAAGCATATGCACAAGCATTGCATGCATCATTTTGCATAAGCAGGTTGTTCTGGTCTTCTTGTCTGTGGCCTAACTCTGTGCTCTTTATTTATTTTGAAGACAAGCTGACTCACCGGTACTATACCAGAGCCAATTCCGCCAGAATGATGGATCAACTTGAACAAGAGAACATAGAGCTGAAGGAAGAGGTCGCCAGACTGAGTGCTCTGATGGAGCAATTTTTAGCTGCTCAGAACCAACCTTCTCCATCTCCTGCAACTCCTCCCCAGAGGACGGTTATATCTGAAGTGGTTGTTCCAACTGTGCCAGCTGCTAGTGCTCACTTCATCCCGAATGCCATGCCAGCCGGGTTTCTGTGGGGTATGCCTCCAGGTTTCATGCCAGATATTCCAGCGCCTACTTTTGCTTCTATGCCGACATCTAGCCCGGTCCTTGCTGCTCCTCCTGTCGTGCATACCATTCCCAGGGTAGACGACACCATCTATCATTTTGAGCCGTCTAAGGGCCCAAATGTCAATGAAAAGATGGACGCAATGAATGACCAATTCCTCGAGCTCCGAAAGGAATTGAAGACTCTCAGAGGGAAAGATCTGTTTGGCAAGTCTGCTGCCGAACTTTGCCTGGTTCCCGGTGTGAAGATTCCGGTCAAGTTCAAAGTACATGACTTTGAAAAGTACAAGGGGAACACCTGCCCTCTCGCTCACCTGGTCATGTACGCCAGGAAAATGTCTACGCAGACAGATAATGATCAACTTCTGATTCATTACTTTCAGGATAGTTTGTCCGGTGCGGCTCTTCGGTGGTATATGAGCCTTGATAGTGCAAACATTCGATCCTTCAATGATCTTGGCGAAGCCTTCGTCAAGCAATACAAATATAATATTGATATGGCGCCTGACCGTGATCAACTCATGGCCATGTCTCAGAAGGATAAAGAGACATTTAAGGAGTACGCCCAGAGGTGGCGAGAGTTAGCAGCTCAGATTACTCCTCCGCTGGAAGAGAAGGAGATGACTAAGATCTTTTTGAAGACTCTTAGCTCATTTTATTATGAGCGGATGGTTGCGGGTGCTCCCTCTGATTTCACCGAAATGGTGAACATGGGGATGTGTTTGGAGGAAGGAGTCCGTGAGGGACGGTTGTCTAAAGATGAGAGCTCTTCTAAACGATTGGGGGCGTTTAAGAAGAAAGATGGTGAGGCACATGTTGTGCAATCCCATGCTAAACCTAGAAGACCCTCTGTTAAGAGGAAGCCTGTGCGTCACGCCAGCGGTCAGCACCAGGTGGCTCATATAGCGCCTGTTTTCAGAGATAATGCTCAACAATATCAGCAGCCTAACAATCATCAACATCAGCAACAACCTCAGTATCAATAGCAACATCGTCCACAGCAACAGGCTTACCAGCCTCGTGGCAGCACCAGTAATCAGGCTAATCTGAATTATGATAGGAAGAAGATCTCTTTCGATCCTATTCCTATGTCATATGCCGAGTGTAGCGGTGTATTCGTCGCTATATGATTTATTGATTAAACCATAAGCAAAGCATACAAAGAAATCGAGTCGCCACCGCACTTTTATTTACCCAAAGGATTGGCTAAAAAGCGAACAAAAGCCTAAGAAGTTTTACACATAGAAAACTAATGAAAAGATCAGAGAATCTGGGTAAGGGGTAAATTACGCAATGGGAAGGTGTTAGGCACCCATCACGTCCTAGGTACTCCTAGGGAGCCCTTTTCACACTTGTTGAATGAAATGTTTATTTGTTTATGACATATTGTGCAAACATGAATGGGATGATGAGAAAAGAATGTACAATTTTTATTGTTTTTGTGTTTGAACGGATGAACCCGTTGCCTACGTACCCTTCCATACAAAGGTAAAGGATCAAAACGCCGTAGTTCGGCTAAAAGATTCCCAAAAATTTGTGAGTTCATTTTAAAACAAGAGCACTAAGGCTTTTCATTCTCAACGGGAGAAAACTCAACCAAGACCAACAATCCACCATGCGAGGATGGCTTCAACATACTAGTGAGGGGTTAACCCTATAATAAGTATGGAAGACTTACAATCAACTCACTAAGGATGTGGTGAGTTTTACATCAACCACTATGAGAATTGAAACCTATGGCTAATGTATGAAAACATATCAACAATGGACAAAGCCACAAAACAATTGAATGAGTGAAGTTAATTGATTATGATTATTCATAAAATATGGTCAAAGTATGATTAAAGTTCAATTCAAAGAAGTGTTATGGAAATGAAGTTAAGGTCCAGGTTTCTAATTTGAAAAGACATGAAAATGTTTGCACAACATGCACTTACAAGCTTTAAAAGTCAACAAGTGAAAAGGGATTTTGAAACAAAAAGGATGTGTATGAAGGAGTGTAAAACTTCCTAGAGGTTCACCTGTTGAAATCATATAGAAGATGATTCAAGTGTTTCCTTTGGAATAAGGCAACAAAGCAAGCAAGCAAAATAAAGGCAAGGTGATACCGGATGCCATCAATGGACTTATACCAATCTCACAAACAAAGGCGGATACCGGATACCAATAAATGGATTTACACCAATCTCCTAAAACAAAGCAATGATATCGGAAGCCAATAAATGGACTTACTCCAATCTCACAAAGCAAAAGCAAAAGGGGTGGATACCGGATGCCAATCAACTGGACTTATACCAATCTCCAAAGAATCAAGACATGGATGTCAGATGCCAATCTATCTGGACTTATACCAACCTCCAAAGGATGATCATGGGAGTACAAATGCCAACAACATGGTCTTACAATTGCATCCTCACAAGGCAAACACAAAACATGGATATCAGATGCCAATCTATCTGGGCTTACTCTAATCTCCAACAGATGATCATGGGAGTACAAATGCCAACAACATGGTCTTACAATTGCATCCTCACATACAACAAACAAAATAAAAGCACTAAACAAAGAGGACATGAGTGGCCAATGGAATGGTCTTACACTCAATCCCTTCCAAATCATAGGAACAATGGCCAAATAATGGACTTATAGCTGATTCGTCAATGGGCAAGCTCAAACAAATCACAAAGATATGAAATGATGATCATGCAATAATGAACAATTAATGATGATAAATGCACAAAGGCAAACAATCAAACATGTATAGATGAAGCAATCAATCAATCAAACAAAGCCATTTAGCACCCACTATATATAAGCAATTTTGGCTCAAGCAAAGGGTTAGACTTTAAAGTCAACTGGAATGGGGTAAGTGGTGCTCTTAACCTTAACATTGAGAGTTAAGGTGAAGCAGATGAAAGGATATGAGGGGTGTGCCTCATTACTCTTATCCCTGGTCAGGGAGAGTTTCAGATGATAGAAGGTGTAGGAGTTCAGAAAGTTGGAACTCTCTCCACAAGTTAATGACTCTATAGATCTTGGGCTTTTACTCACTATGCATCAACACATGTGGTGTGAGCAAGGTGAGTGACACACAGAATAATAGGAGATGGATTACACATCTCTTTTGTCTACCAATTGCCTTATTAAAAGGACTTTTCCTGCTTGGGGACAAAGATAAACATTCACAAACATTGCCTCTTAAGAAGGACTTCAGACAGGTGCCTGGCTAAGTAACAAGCCAGGTCTTCCAGACTACATGGAGACAAGAAAGTATACCTCAATGCTTAAGCTATCAAGCAAAGCAAAATCAAGTTCACAATGAACTATAGCAACTAATGTACCTGAAATCAATCAAATATAATCAGTACACCAATCACAAAGTCAAAACAGACAAGATAAGAACCAACAGTCAACACAATCAATCACATGTGCAAAGCACAAACTCAAATCAAATGAGCTAGAGGCATCCTACAAAACAAACCAAGTTATTCCATAACAATCAAATAAACCAAACTCAATCAACTATAATTAAACTCCTTAAAGCAATTGCTTCTTCAACCTGAAAATCAAACTCAAACATGAGAAGTAAACCCTTAGGCCAAAGCCTAGGGTCAAAGGAGGAGAAATAGACCAAAACAGAACATTAAAGTTGATCAAAATCAAGATTAATCAATTAGGAATAAAATCCAGTTGGTCTCATGTCAAAACTATGCACCAAAATCATTTTATAAACAAATCATGTCAAACTATGCAAGTTGGAATCACATTGGAGCAAACAGAATGATCACAGGCATATCAATACCAAAATGGCTCAATAAATTCCAAGAAAAATCATGCTTAAACAGAACACATTGAATAAGAAACACACCAAAATTCATGGCATTTGGATAAGTATAAGCATGTCAAATAAAATCATCAAGTCAAGGTAAGCATAAACAAGCTCAAACAAGACCACAAATGGTGCATCAACTTAAGGCAATCCTAAAACAGAAATGACATAAGATAAATGAACCAAACCAAAACCACAATGAACTTCAACATGTCAACAATCAATGTTCAAAAATTCAGGTCCATATGATAATGCATGAGAATTTCACAAATCATGGAAGTTGAACACTCAACAAAAGTCCAATTATGACTAAACAGCAAAGAAAATCTCAAACAAACTGGAAATGGATCCAAAAATTCTACAAAAAATCACACTCAAACTAGACATCCAGAAGTGTCATCATGCAAAAATTCAGAGCAATTGGAAATTATATGGCATGGTAAATAAAATCAGCAAATTGGACAAGAAATGGTGTGACATACATTGTCACACCTATATTGATCACATCATATCTCACAATCCAGAAATGCAAAAATAGCAAACTACATACCAAAAGTTCAACCAAGATGTCTAGATTACACATGTAAAATTTCAGCTCCATAGGATCAAACATCATGATTTCACAAACAATATGGTAAGCAATGTGCAAGAAATGACATATGAGAACAAACCCTAGGCAATTTTCAAATCCAACCGTGCACAAATCTTGAAAAAATATCCATAAAAAAGTAGACATGATGATTAACATTTCACAAAAAAATTCATATGATTTGGATTATTATTTTAGGAGTTATGATTTTTTGAATGGAAAGAAAAATTAAAAATGCATGATGAGGTAATACATGAACATGTGAAGCATAAGTGAGAAAAAATAGCCAAGGCAAATGGATTTTGGTGGAGCGGGGAGTCGAACCGCGTGGTAATTCAAAATGGAAAGCGCGCCATGAGCAAAACGCGGTCGTTTAGACCGGAACCCTAGCGCATGCATGCATGCTGTAACACGTGAATCCGCAGGTAACGCATGTGGATCCGCAGGTAAAAACGCAGCTAGCGCGATGAAGGTTGCGGTAAAATCCGCAGGAAATGTCCAGAATTTTAAGAACACGATGAAGATCTTCATGATCTTCATCATCATTTTCCAGAATTTTTCCAAAGTGTACAGAAATTGGCAAGGCATATATCATTGTAAAGATCTATCCTCCAACAACAATAATCAACAATTATTTCATCCAACAACATCCTATCATGCAAGAATCGAGCAAATCAACTTTTGAACATAAAACTTTAAATCCACGAATCTCTCTCAATATAGCATGGAATCAAATGATTTTTGGCTCAGAATCACCACACAAGCAAGCTCTACAAATATCACATGATGAATTTAAGAAAAGAGAGAATCGAATTCACACCTCTTGTAGAGCAGCTTTCGATTTCAAGTGTTCCAGGTCCTGGCTATGCTCCAATCGTGTCCTAGCAACCTTGTATGAGTGAATGGAAGGATCTTTGATGCTTAATTGGCTTTGAATCCACGGATTGGAGTTTTCACCATTGATGAACTCTTGCTTGAAACAGCTTCAATGTGCACGAATTCACCTGGATCTAGCTTGAATTCTACTCAGTGATGATGCTTGATGATGAACAGAGCAAGAACAATGCAAGTTGCTTCAAGAATTGAGAGAGAAAATTGAGAGAAAATTGAGAGAAAAAATTTTAGATCTGAATTTGTGAATTGTGGTTATGGAATTCTGTTATGATTATGCTATATATTCTCCTAATTACCCAGACTCTAAACATGTTTAAACAATGCTAATACAAATTAAGAGGATTGGAGGTGTTTTGGCAAATTGGCAATTTTCACCCTGACATGTGCATGGCATGCTACAGTGTGAATTTCCACTTGAAATGCACTTCAAAATCAGTTTGGTTGCAAATGACATTGGTTGGAATTAAATGAAATGCATAAATTTCAAATTAGCACTTTCCCTCCAAAAATTCAAATTAATTCAATTGAAAAATGCCATTTTTTTATGATAAGAATTTGTGAAACATGATGCATGAATATGATAGTAGAGATCAAGAGAAAATTGCTCAAAAAAGAATCACATGAATTGGCCTTTTGATGCAAAAGTTATGCTTTGTTGAAGTTCAAAATTTCTTGCCAATGATTTGATCATAACTTGCCAACAACACATGAGAAATGGATGTTCTTGAAAATTTTGGAAAGGTGAGAGCAAGATATTCAACTTTCATGTTGGACAAAATTCCATTTGAAGCTTTCTTGATGATGTAAATTTGAGGAGAAGACCTTTCCATTTTTGGCAGTTTGAAATTACAGGTCACTTACTATTTTTGGAAACTTTTGTCTGACCTCAAATTCTCCAATGATGATGTTTTCCATGTTATATGAGGCTTGTATGGACATGAATAAGGTCTCTCAAACCATTTCCCACCATCAAATCCCTGATTTTATGCACAGTTGACCACAGTTGACTTTGCTAGGGTTTTGGTTGACTGAACAATGCTTTGATGAATTTCAAGCCTCTACCACTTGAGATCTTGATTCAAAATGATGTCACAACTCATATGAACTCTTGATGGATGATCAATGGTGCCCAAATTCTGCAAGAATGGCCACCATCCATGGCTCAAGGAATGCCTTTGATTGGCTTGACCTAGTTTTGCTTCATCTGCAAGTAACAAGGTTAGATGACAATATTTTTGTACTTTTGGTTAGTGATTGAAATAAAAGCAATGATATACAAATGCAATACATGCTTGGTGATCAAGAATCACACTCACAAGATAACCCACCCACTAGGAAAGGAGGCAAGGTGCACAATGATCCTTGAGGCAATGATATGATATGATATGATGCCATGAGGGATCTTAGGGACAAAATTGGGGTCTTACAGATGCCCCTATTTAAGGTCATTCTAGCCGTAGAAGTGAAGTTTAGAAATCTTCATCTTGACGCGGTAGAATGGGCTTAAATAACAGTAATGAGACAAATTTTGGTCCCTAAGAGACCTCATGATGCAGATGTATGCATGCAAGAGACACAAACTCTGTGAGGATATGGTTCACACAGAAGAAACAACGATCCGTCGGAGTAATACACTCACCAGGAACAGAGACTCTAACAGGACTCTTATTGGGGATAAAAGAAAAAGAATGCGTGAGCAGGACACGACTCTGAGTTGGGGAAACAGAAAACAGACTGGAGACTTTACTGGGGAAGTAAAGGACTCTAACTGGGGAAAGAAAGAGTTCCAAAGGACAAAACATCCATTGGAGAAACACAAACTGACTTAAACTATCCACAAGGATACTTCGGATAAAAATCCGGACTCGGACCAAGGAACGATTCACAAAGAACCTCCCTGCCGGGGAACAATTGCATATATTGGGGAAAACGCCAATACAGCAAAGGGTAAAAATCACAACAGAAATTCCACTGGAGAAGGTCTACCAAAGAGACTCTCACGGGGAAAAGCAACAAGACAATGAGGTGTTACCGGTATAAGGGCAACGAACTCGGGAAGAATGAATATCTAAGACCGGTATAAGGGTGAGAGATATCAATCAACCAAACATCTGAGAAAGACCTGAAAAAGGTACATCAACTCAGGAAAATCTGACTCCACATGGGACCAAGGTCATAATAGGGAGCAGAAAGGAAGGAACACCAGGGATACCGAAGTATATAATAGGTGACCGACCGAAGCGTGAATTGGTTTTTACTGCCAAAACACTCATCATCCGAAGGGAGGGCTTGAAAAAGCAAATCGACTTACAGGATGGACATTCGAACCCACAACGGGAAAACGAATCTTACTCAACTGGGGACACAAACCCAAAGAGTGCATGAGATATAATATCCATTACCGTCAGAACATGGATAGAATACTCGCATGAGATATATTATCTATTACCGTCAGAGCGTAGATAATACACTCGCATGGTAAGAAACACCAGGGATACCGGTTACTGGGTATATAATAGGTGATCTACCGAAAACGTGGATTGGTTTTTACTGCCAAAACACTCATCATCCAAAACACAAACTTGTCAAAGGATGGATATTCGATTCTACAAAGAATACGAATCTTACTCTACTGGGGAAGATCAACAGGCTTCGACTGAAGAGTGCATGAGATATACTATCCATTACCGTCAGAACGTGAATAATATACTCGAAAAGGAAGAGACACCAGAGATACCGAGGTATATAATAGGTGACTAACCAAAAAGAGAGACAATCGATACCAAGCATCCGGGTAAACGAAAGACAACTCAAAGGGATAAATTGCAAGCATCCGGCAGTTATCCGAAACAACAAATATTCGATTCCGCAAAAGGAAATAACGAATCTTACTCGACTGGGGAAACACAAAAGGTTTCGCCTGAAGAGTGCATGAGATATATTATCCATTACCGTCAGAACGTGGATAACATACTCGCATGGAAGATTATCCACAACCGGTTACTGGGTTAACAAAGGATAAATCGACCGAAGAGAAAGGCATCGGGATACCAAACTAGGTACGTAAAGATGACCAATCAAAGGGAGCAACAATCATTACCAAGCAAACGGGTGAATGAAAGGAGACTCACTGGGGATGAATTGCAAGCATCCGGCAATTACCCACAAGAACTAGCTGGGGATGCATTGATAAATAATCAATGATCCGGGGAACAAATCACTAGCAAACGGTGAAAGGACCCACTGGCGACTTCAAAGGGAATAACATTGCAAGCATACGGCAACGATCCAGAAGACAACTTGCTGGGGATACAATTGCTAGCATACGGCAATTGTCCACAAGCAAAGGGAGGAATATCAACATCAAACATCGAATGAAGATAACCACAAGGAGTAACCATCATGTTAGGATGAACAACAAGGTAAACTCTGCAAAGGGGAGAAATTAGGGTTTACAACTACCGAATACGGGGTAGAATACCAAAAATCTGGCTGAGGAAACCAGAGGTTTAACACTACCGACTACTGGGTAGACAACCAAAGACTCAGCTGGGATAAAATTGCTAGCATCCGGCAATTATCCACTCGTACCATAAGGCACAAACTCCACTGGGAGAAAAAACACAACATGGGATTTACAACTACCGAATACGGGGTAGAAGACCACAGACTCTACTGGGGATAAGGTGAATGAAGCCAAATACTGAGCGATTATTCAACTTATTCCACAGGGAGACACAAATTCCGTTGGGGATAACACCACAACAGCACAAAATCCACCATCAACCAGAACGAACCACAAAGGTTACCTCTGCTAGGGGAAAAGAGATAGGACTTACGAACTACCGAATACGGGGTAGTAGCCATACTCTGATGGGGATAAACACGAATTAGGGTTTACATCTACCGACTACTGGGTAGAAAACCAACAATTCTGCGTGGGGACGGAAAGAATCACAAATCCGCACGGGAACAAAATAGGGTTTATAACAAACCACAAACTCTGCTGGAGAGTACGAAAATCAGGATTTACGACTACCGAAAAATTAGGTAGAAAACCGAATCAACTCTTGCTGAGGAATAAAAGGTATATAACCACAAATTCCACCAAGAAGAGGGAACATAGGACTTACAACTACCGGTTACTGGGTGGAGGCCCAAAAAGATTCCGCTGGGGATAAATGAATTAATGCCGGTTACTAGGCAAATTACTCATTCATTCCATAGGGAAGCACAAGAAACGGTTAACAAATGTCGATTCGGGGTCGATCCGAAAAGACAGACGAAATCAAGACTCATCCTACGAGGATATAACTCAAATAGGAAAATCCATCCCAATATATGTTGGGAGGAAACGGAAGAAACCGTCATCCACGAGGATAATCTCAGTGGGGAACTGCAGAAGGAAAATACAGACACTTTCTGCTTATGGGGCTGACTCTATATGGAGAGATTTAAACACCCGACATCTGCTTGGGAAGATCCATAAAGACCTATAAAACCCATAGCAGGAGAACGACAAACAAAAGATATATGGCAAAAATGCAACATGAATATCTGAATGTTTATGATTATGCATGAATATGCGTAATTTATGTTTGATGAATGCTGACAAAACAGACAATTCTAACACAAACAGGGTACAGGGATCAAACGTCCGGTACTATACTTCCAAGGGAAAAACCAACTGGAAAGCCAATCTGCTGGAGATCCATATGCTAAAAAGCAAAGATTTGCGGGAAGCAAAAGATCAGAGATATCAACAAATCTCTGAGTAATGGATCAACAACAACCCAACTGGAGTACAGAAAGTCACAACAGGCACAAACAGCCACAAAGACAAATCTGTTGGGGAAACAGGAGAAATCCCGAGATATCTGCAGGGGGATCCTCAGTATCAACTGAGAAACAAAAGTTCACTGCACAAGCAAGAACTGCTATGAAAGCAACTCCACAAAACTCCACTGGGGAACAACCCACTGAGGGAGAACAGATCATCCACGTAGAATCTTCTGCACAAGCAACTCTACCTGGGGAACACAAACATCCACTCCATCGGGGAACAGCCCACTAGAGGAAAAACAGATCACACCAGTAGATTCTACAACAAACCACTCTACTGAGGATCAAACAGCAATCAGGAAATCAACCCAATCTCAGGATGAAAGACCACCAACCAACCCTACTGGGGAAACTGAGGTTAACAAGCATAAACTGCTACAAAAGCAACTCTGTCGAGGATACCAGCTCTGGCGGAGACTCTGAGGGAATTATCACAGATGCAATCCTGACTCTGGCGGGGATTCTGGTTTTGTTGGAGATACCAGCCCTGTTGGGGATTTTGCACAAATGCAACCCACCAAACCACAAATCAAATGGCAGATCTACTAGGGATTTCACTGAAGAATCCACTGAGGATACGGAAGAGAGCTGGGATCAACCACTAAATGCTAACTCTTTTGAGGAGAACATCCACAACTGCTGAGGAGGAACACAATCACTGCCCTGCTGAAAGGATAAGCGCTCTGATAGGGAGATAGCAACTCCGCTGGCAACTTGGCCCGGAAAAAGGGTACTGCTGGAGCAAACGAAATCTTCAACAAGCACTATGCTTTGGGGATATATCACAGATTCCACCAGTGACCGTGCTGAGGAAAGGTAGCAACAACCCTGCTTGCAACAATGCCGGGGAAAGCGGTAAAGTACCGGGATATCAGTCCACCAACCATTGAATCTTCAAAAATAAAGCCACCACGCTGAGGAGAGAAACAACAACTCCGCTAGCGACTGCACTGGGGAGAGACTGCTGCTGGGTTCCAAACCACCAACTACCGAATCTACCACAAGGAGAACACCCATGCTGGGAGAATACTGCTGGAGAAGAAAACGAAGTCTTCAACAAGCACTCTACTTGGGAACAACCCACAACGACAACTCTGCTTGGGGAACAACCCCAACAATAAAGCAGGAGAAAGAGGATACAACCAAATGCCATGAATATGAACAAATGTCTTACCTGTTGGAAATCATGCCACCCTTGGGAGAGCACTGAGAAATTCTTAAGTATACTTTCACCATTGTGAATGTTCACTTTGTTTAAAACAACAATTTTGAAAAAATTATTTGTTTAAAACAATGACATTTTATCAATTAAAACATGCAAAACATTTGTTGAATTGAAACAAATAAGAGTGCAAATAATTGGATAAAAGCTCAAATTGATTTGATGGAATGGTATCCTGCAAATGGCAAGACTCCATAGATCTGTACAAATCTGAAATCAGTGATATATATTGGAAGAGGGCTACATTGAACATAATGATCCTTTCTCTACCAATTTGAATCTCGATGTACGCGAAGCTTCAGTCGACGACGAATCGAGAACCCTCTGACAAAAAGACGGCTGCGGAACAGAAAGTCTTGTCACGATGCAATTACTTGCCAAATCCCTAATTTTTGCCTAGATTGCCCCAAGGTGAGGTACTCAATCTAGCGGGATGCAAATATATCTTTTTTTTTCATGTCTCTAATTTTTGCCTGGATTACCTTTGCGGGTTCTCCACCGAGACGCTCATTTTTGCCTAAGCCGCCCTTTCGGGTTTTCAACTTAGCGAGCTATTCTGTTTTTCATTTGCATATACTCTTTTTTTTTAGGCAAAGTATTTCTTGACTGCATCTGAATTCACAGGACGAGTGAAATCCTCCCCATCTATTGTTGTAAGCATCAAAGCTTCGCCTAAAAAGGCTCTCTTAACAACATATGGACCCTCATAGTTTGGAGTCCACTTGCCCCTGGAATCGGGCACGAAAGAAAAGACTTTCTTGAGCACAAGGTCACCTTCTCGGAACACACGAGGCTTGACCTTCTTATCGAATGCTTTCTTCATTCTCTGCTGATATAACTGACCATGGCACATGGCAGTTAATCGCTTCTCTTCAATCAAATTCAGCTGGTCATAACGACTCTGAATCCATTCAGCGTCAGTCAACTTGGGATTTTGAGGGTATACTTTTTCTTTTTTCTTTTGAAAAAAATTTCTGATTTTTGATTGATCTTATTTTTTCACCCTCTTTTTTTTTTCTTTTTTTTTTTTACATTACATTTGTAATGCCCCAGTTTGACTGTTTTGCCGATTCTCATGATACAGCTGAATGAGCTTTTCTTGTGCTCAAGAAGACGGGTAATCTCATCAGGAATCCCCTTCAATGTCATCTTCCTCTGCCTCAAATACAAGGAATTCAAGATTGGGAGATGGCGTTGGATCATTATGTTCAATGGGTTTAGAAATCCCTGCATAATGATTTTGGTTAATGAAAAACTTTAGAATGTAAACAAGCAAATCATTATGCAGATGAAAAATGTTGCTTTTATTCTTGTTTTTATGGGTTTTTTGTGATCACTGATTTCATGCAAAAAGCAAAAAATGAAAACAAATGGAAAAACAAATGTTTGACAATGCATTAATTGAATGAAAACATCATTGTATATGTGTTGCCAACAATGTCATCACTTCTCCTTTTGGCATGGGAGAAGGGTTTTAAACAAAATGAGCAATTACTCTGATCTATGGATGACTGTAGGAACATCTACAGCGACCCAATTGTGGCAGACACCGCCAGGGATGATGAAATTGTTCAGATCTTCTGCATCCTCCTCCAAGATAGCAGCAGCCTCTTCCGGTTGATCAGCATGGATGAATCCTCCACTCTTGAACAGACCACGCTCATTAAATGCCCCAGAGGAATAGCCAATGCCAGCCCGGGATCTATTGTCTTCAAGCTCAATCATCTTCCCCAAACCAGCAACTGCACCACATTCAATGGCCAGTTTCGCATCACAATAGGAAGCAAATGAAGAAAACTTCTTCTCAATTGGTTCATCAATAGATAAAGCTTGGAACGGAGTTCCAACTTCATCCTCAGCATCAATGTACGAGAAAGAAGACAAGTGGCTAACCAGGAAATAATCCATCAACAGCACTTAGTCTGGCAAAATCCTCCTTGAGTTCACAATTCTCCTGCCCAAGATAATCCATCAATCTCGAAGAATCGGCTCTGGTGTAGTACCGGCGAAGTGCGTCTTCAAAATAAATGAAGATCGCAGGGTCAGACCACAGGACGGGAGACCGGAACAAAACCCGCTTGTGCACATGATGCATGCAATGCTCGTGCAGATGATTTGTTTTTATCTCAAAGGAACTCGAGGGTTTTATTTGCAAGCTTTGAAATATTAACATTTTGATCGTATATGAGAAAATCTCATCAGATATATCAGGAAATTTTTTTTTCGGTTTTTTCCATGTTTGAAAATTTTTGCAAAGAAACCCCTTAAGTTCTTTGAAAAAAAAAAATTCTCATTTTTTGATGATATGGATGCAGATGAATGCATGAATGCAACAATCACACTGAAGGATCAAGCAAGTCACACCAAACAAAGGTCATGGGAAAGCTCATTGTATCCCTAATATCAATCATCCATTTTGGTGGATTATGGTTTTCACCTTATCGACACCCAAGTTCCATTGATATTAACAATACTTGAACCGGCTCAATCATCCTTAATATCAATCATCCATTTTGGCGGATTATGGTTTACACCTTATCAACGCCCAAGTTCCATTGATATTAAGGATATTTGAACGACTCAACCACGAATCGAGGTTTGCTGAGAGTCACGAGCATGGAGTCTGGGTTAAGAACCACCCAAAGGGAGTGTACTAGGGTTTAAACCTGCGAAACATGTTCTACCAGAGGTTCCCATAATCATCATCCCATCTTTCGGATATTATCGGAGGAACGAATACTCGTATTCCAAAAATATTCTCAAGAGAGACTCTTATGAGTGTAGTATCGTGTAACAATCGCATCAGAACTGACATCTGAACGACCTCCGCACTACGTCCTAAAAATAGGCCAAGATGGGCTTGGTAAACTACGGTCCTTGGCTTCTAAGGCACATGATTGAAAGAATAATGCCTAACCACAAATAACTTGTATGACATTATTAATCCAACATGACCTCCACCAAGTGAATGGACTCGCAAGTCAACTGGCTAAGGAATACTCCACACCAATCAACAAGACTATGCCATTCTCCTATCCTAGAGTGCACTCGAGTTCGGGTATAGAACTCATCTCACAGAGATCACCAAAGCAAACAGCAAATGTATATCAAGCAATTCAAACATTACAATCAATACAGTTATCCCAAATTGTACAAAAATATGTCAAATAACAAATAAACAGATATCATACAACAAGGGTGAAAAGTAGGCAATACCACCAGGGAAGGTGCAATGTATCCCCAACAGAGTCGCCACTTTTCTGTAGCGGTGTATTCGTCGCTATATGATTTATTGATTAAACCATAAGCAAAGCATACAAAGAAATCGAGTCGCCACCGCACTTTTATTTACCCAAAGGATTGGCTAAAAAGCGAACAAAAGCCTAAGAAGTTTTACACATAGAAAACTAATGAAAAGATCAGAGAATCTGGGTAAGGGGTAAATTACGCAATGGGAAGGTGTTAGGCACCCATCACGTCCTAGGTACTCCTAGGGAGCCCTTTTCACACTTGTTGAATGAAATGTTTATTTGTTTATGACATATTGTGCAAACATGAATGGGATGATGAGAAAAGAATGTACAATTTTTATTGTTTTTGTGTTTGAACGGATGAACCCGTTGCCTACGTACCCTTCCATACAAAGGTAAAGGATCAAAACACCGTAGTTCGGCTAAAAGATTCCCAAAAATTTGTGAGTTCATTTTAAAACAAGAGCACTAAGGCTTTTCATTCTCAACGGGAGAAAACTCAACCAAGACCAACAATCCACCATGCGAGGATGGCTTCAACATACTAGTGAGGGGTTAACCCTATAATAAGTATGGAAGACTTACAATCAACTCACTAAGGATGTGGTGAGATTTACATCAACCACTATGAGAATTGAAACCTATGGCTAATGTATGAAAACATATCAACAATGGACAAAGCCACAAAACAATTGAATGAGTGAAGTTAATTGATTATGATTATTCACAAAATATGGTCAAAGTATGATTAAAGTTCAATTCAAATAAGTGTTATGGAAATGAAGTTTGAAAAGTCAAGGACTTAAGGTCCAGGTTTCTAATTTGAAAAGACATGAAAATGTTTGCACAACATGCACTTACAAGCTTTAAAAGTCAACAAGTGAAAAGGGATTTTGAAACAAAAAGGATGTGTATGAAGGAGTGTAAAACTTCCTAGAGGTTCACCTCTTGAAATCATATAGAAGATGATTCAAGTGTGTCCTTTGGAATATGGCAACAAAGCAAGCAAGCAAAATAAAGGCAAGGTGATACCGGATGCCATCAATGGACTTATACCAATCTCACAAACAAAGGCGGATACCGGATACCAATAAATGGATTTACACCAATCTCCTAAAACAAAGCAATGATACCGGAAGCCAATAAATGGACTTACTCCAATCTCACAAAGAAAAAGCAAAAGGGGTGGATACCGGATGCCAATCAACTAGACTTATACCAATCTCCAAAGAATCAAGACATGGATGTCAGATGCCAATCTATCTGGACTTATACCAACCTCCAAAGGATGATCATGGGAGTACAAATGCCAACAACATGGTCTTACAATTGCATCCTCACAAGGCAAACACAAAACATGGATATCAGATGCCAATCTATCTGGGCTTACTCTAATCTCCAACAGATGATCATGGGAGTACAAATGCCAACAACATGGTCTTACAATTGCATCCTCACATACAACAAACAAAATAAAAGCACTAAACAAAGAGGACATGAGTGGCCAATGAAATGGTCTTACACTCAGTCCCTTCCAAATCATAGGAACAATGGCCAAATAATGGACTTATAGTTGATTCCTCAATGGGCAAGCTCAAACAAATCACAAAGATATGAAATGATGATCATGCAATAATGAACAATTAATGATGATAAATGCACATAGGCAAACAATCAAACATGTATAGATGAAGCAATCAATCAATCAAACAAAGCCATTTAGCACCCACTATATACAAGCAATTTTGGCTCAAGCAAAGGGTTAGACTTTAAAGTCAACTGGAATGGGGTAAGTGGTGCTCTTAACCTTAACATTGAGAGTTAAGGTGAAGCAGATGAAAGGATATGAGGGGTGTGCCTCATTACTCTTATCCCTGGTCAGGGAGAGTTTCAGATGATAGAAGGTGTGGGAGTTCAGAAAGTTGGAACTCTCTCCACAAGTTAATGACTCTATAGATCTTGGGCTTTTACTCACTATGCATCAACACATGTGGTGTGAGCAAGGTGAGTGACACACAGAATAATAGGAGATGGATTACACATCTCTTTTGTCTACCAATTGCCTTATTAAAAGGACTTTTCCTGCTTGGGGACAAAGGTAAACATTCACAAACATTGCCTCTTAAGGAGGACTTCAGACAGGTGCCTGGCTAAGTAACAAGCCAGGTCTTCCAGACTACATGGAGACAAGAAAGTATACCTCAATGCTTAAGCTATCAAGCAAAGCAAAATCAAGTTCACAATGAACTATAGCAACTAATGTACCTGAAATCAATCAAATATAATCAGTACACCAATCACAAAGTCAAAACAGACAAGATAAGAACCAACAGTCAACACAATCAATCACATGTGCAAAGCACAAACTCAAATCAAATGAGCTAGAGGCATCCTACAAAACAAACCAAGTTAGTCCATAACAATCAAATAAACCAAACTCAATCAACTTGAATTAAACTCCTTAAAGCAATTGCTTCTTCAACCTAAAAATCAAACTCAAACATGAGAAGTAAACCCTTAGGCCAAAGCCTAGGGTCAAAGGAGGAGAAATAGACCAAAACAGAACATTAAAGTTGATCAAAGTCAAGATTAATCAATTAGGAATAAAATCCAGTTGGTCTCATGTCAAAACTATACACCAAAATCATTTTATAAACAAATCATGTCAAACTATGCAAGTTGGAATCACATTGGAGCAAACAGAATGATCACAAGCATATCAATACCAAAATGGCTCAATAAATTCCAAGAAAAATCATGCTTAAACAAATCACATTGAATAAGAAACACACCAAAATTCATGGCATTTGGATAAGTATAAGCATGTCAAATAAAATCATCAAGTCAAGGTAAGCATAAACAAGCTCAAACAAGACCACAAATGGTGCATCAACTTAAGGCAATCCTAAAACAGAAATGACATAAGATAAATGAACCAAACCAAAACCACAATGAACTTCAACATGTCAAAAATCAATGTTCAAAAATTCAGGTCCATATGATAATGCATGAGAATTTCACAAATCATGGAAGTTGAACACTCAACAAAAGTCCAATTATGACTAAACAGCAAAGAAAATCTCAAACAAATTGGAAATGGATCCAAAAATTCTACAAAAAATCACACTCAAACTAGACATCCAGAAGTGTCATCATTCAAAAATTCAGAGCAATTGGAAATTATATGGCATGGTAAATAAAATCAGAAAATTGGACAAGAAATGGTGTGACATACATTGTCACACCTATATTGATCACATCATATCTCACAATCCAGAAATGCAAAAATAGCAAACTACATATCAAAAGTTCAACCAAGATGTCTAGATTACACATGTAAAATTTCAGCTCCATAGGATCAAACATCATGATTTCACAAACAATATGGTAAGCAATGTGCAAGAAATGACATATGAGAACAAACCCTAGGCAATTTTCAAATCCAACCGTGCACAAATCTTGAAAAAATATCCATAAAAAAGTAGACATGATGATGAACATTTCACAAAAAAATTCATATGATTTGGATTATTATTTTAGGAGTTATGATTTTTTGAATGGAAAGAAAAATTAAAAATGCATGATGAGGTAATACATGAACATGTGAAGCATAAGTGAGAAAAAATAGCCAAGGCAAATGGATTTTGGTGGAGCGGGGAGTCGAACCGCGTGGTAATTCAAAATGGAAAGCGCGCCATGAGCAAAATGCGGTCGTTTAGACCGGAACCCTAGCGCATGCATGCATGCTGTAACACGTGAATCCGCAGGTAACGCATGTGGATCCGCAGGTAAAAACGCAGCTAGCGCGATGAAGGTTGCGGTAAAATCCGCAGGAAATGTCCAGAATTTTAAGAACACGATGAAGATCTTCATGATCTTCATCATCATTTTCCAGAATTTTTCCAAAGTGTACAGAAATTGACAAGGCATATATCATTGTAAAGATCTATCCTCCAACAACAATAATCAACAATTATTTCATCCAACAACATCCTATCATGCAAGAATCGAGCAAATCAACTTTTGAACATAAAACTTTAAATCCACGAATCTCTCTCAATATAGCATGGAATCAAATGATTTTTGGCTCAGAATCACCACACAAGCAAGCTCTACAAATATCACATGATGAATTTAAGAAAAGAGAGAATCGAATTCACACCTCTTGTAGAGCAGCTTTCGATTTCAAGTGTTCCAGGTCCTGGCTATGCTCCAATCGTGTCCTAGCAACCTTGTATGAGTGAATGGAAGGATCTTTGATGCTTAATTGGCTTTGAATCCACGGATTGGAGTTTTCACCATTGATGAACTCTTGCTTGAAACAGCTTCAATGTGCACGGATTCACCTGGATCTAGCTTGAATTCTACTCAGTGATGATGCTTGATGATGAACAGAGCAAGAACAATGCAAGTTGCTTCAAGAATTGAGAGAGAAAATTGAGAGAAATTTGAGAGAAAAAATTTTAGATCTGAATTTGTGAATTGTGGTTATGGAATTCTGTTATGATTATGCTATATATACTCCTAATTACCCAGACTCTAAACATGTTTAAACAATGCTAGTACAAATTAAGAGGATTGGAGGTGTTTTGGCAAATTGGCATTTTTCACCCTTACATGTGCATGTCATGCTACAGTGCGAATTTCCACTTGAAATGCACTTCAAAATCAGTTTGGATGCAAATGACATTGGTTGGAATTAAATGAAATGCATACATTTCAAATTAGCACTTTCCCTCCAAAAATTCAAATTAATTCAATTGAAAAATGCCATTTTTTTATTATGAGAATTTGTGAAACATGATGCATGAATATGATAGTAGAGATCAAGAGAAAATTGCTCAAAAAAGAATCACATGAATTGGCCTTTTGATGCAAAAGTTATGCCTTGTTGAAGTTCAAAATTTCTTGCCAATGATTTGATCATAACTTGCCAACAACACATGAGAAATGGATGTTCTTGGACATTTTGGAATGGTGAGAGCAAGATCTTCAACTTTCATGTTGGACAAAATTCCATTTGAAGCTTGCTTGATGATGTAAATTTGAGGAGAAGACCTTTCCATTTTTGGCAGTTTGAAATTACAGGTCACTTACTATTTTTGGAAACTTTTTTTCTGACCTCAAATTCTCCAATGATGATGTTTGCCATGTTATATGAGGCTTGTATGGACATGAATAAGGTCTCTCAAACCATTTCCCACCATCAAATCCCTGATTTTATGCACAGTTGACCACAGTTGACTTTGCTAGGGTTTTGGTTGACTGAACAATGCTTTGATGAATTTCAAGCCTCTACCACTTGAGATCTTGATTCAAAATGATGTCACAACTCATATGAACTCTTGATGGATGATCAATGGTGCCAAAATTCTGCAAGAATGGCCACCATCCATGGCTCAAGGAATGCCTTTGACTGGCTTGACCTAGTTTTGCTTCATCTGCAAGTAACAAGGTTAGATGACAATATTTTTGTACTTTTGGTTAGTGATTGAAATAAAAGCAATGATATACAAATGCAATACATGCTTGGTGATCAAGAATCACACTCACAAGATAACCCACCCACTAGGAAAGGAGGCAAGGTGCACAATGATCCTTGAGGCAATGATATGATATGATATGATGCCATGAGGGATCTTAGGGACAAAATTGGGGTCTTACACCGAGCTATATCCTTCCTTGTTGGAACGGAAACTGGTTACACCAAGGGATCCTCCGGCTGTGCCTGCTAACCCGCAGTTGTGGTACAAGCCCGATCAACATTGTGTTTATCATTCCGGTGCTCCGGGACACAATATTGAGAATTGCTATCCTTTGAAGACTAAGGTTCAAGACCTTATGCGATGCGGCATTCTGAGCTTCGAGGACTCAGGCCCCAATGTTACAAAGAACCCATTGCCCGAGCATGGGAAATCAGTGAACATGGTCCAGGGGTGCCTTGGCAAGTATAAAGTCATATATGTAAGCCATATTCGACAGTCATTGGTCGAGTTGCATCGTTTGCTGTGTGAGTACAGCTATATGGAGCATGACCATGACAAATGCCGCATTTGCTCCGTCAATAGACTGGGTTGTCGCCAAGTGCGAAGAGAGCTTCAAGAGCTATTGGATGAAGGTACTATAGAGATTCTTCAGAACAGAAACGTCGATGAAGATGAACCAGAAGTGAATGTTATTTCTCCTATGTTCAAATTGCCCGAGCCTGTTGTCATTCGTTATGATGGTAGCCAGCCGAAGGTCTCTCCTTCTCTGATAATCAAGCCTGCAGGCCCTGTGCCTTATGCTTCGGATAGAGCAATTCCTTTCCGATATAATCCTGTTGCTGTGGAAGATGGGAAAGAAGTGTCGTTGCCTTCGACGTCTGTTGTTAATATTGCTGATGTGAGCGGGTTGACCCGTAGTGGTCGTGTGTTTTCTGCACCCCCGAAGCCTCATGTTGTTTCTGATTCTGCTGAGCGTCCGGTTGGAACTGCAGTGAATGTTCAGAATCCGGCACCGGTTGCCAAACCCTCCTCTGTACAAAAGACTCCTGCTTCTTCGGTTGGCCCGAGTAGCGTTGTGAATGAAGAATGTGATGAGATGCTAAGGCTCATCAAGAAGAGTGAGTACAATGTTGTAGACCAGCTTCTACAAACGCCGTCCAAGATCTCCGTTCTATCTTTGCTTCTGAATTCAGAACCCCATAGGGAGGCTCTGCAGAAAGTGTTGGACCTGGCTTACGTTGATCACGATGTCACCATAGAACAGTTTGACAGTATCGTTGCAAACATCACTGCTTGCAACACTTTGAGTTTCTGTGACGCTGATCTCCCTGAGGAGGGAAGAGACCACAACATGGCTCTACATATTTCCATGAACTGCAAGACCGACGCCATGTCCAACGTGCTGGTGGACACTGGGTCATCTCTGAATGTATTGCCAAAGACCACTCTTTCGAGATTGTCATATCAGGGGCCTCCCATGAGGCAGAGTGGTGTTGTTGTGAAAGCTTTTGATGGGTCGCGTAAGACTGTGATTGGGGAAGTCGATCTCCCAATCAAAATTGGACCAAGTGACTTCCAAGTTACCTTCCAGGTTATGGATATCCACCCATCTTATAGCTGTCTCCTTGGTAGACCATGGATTCACGAGGCCGGTGCCGTGACATCCACCCTACACCAGAAGCTGAAATTCGTCAAGAATAAGAAACTGGTTGTGGTAGGGGGAGAAAAGGCTCTCCTGGTTAGCCACTTGTCTTCTTTCTCGTATATTGATGCTGAGGATGAAGTTGGAACGCCTTTCCAAGCTTTATCTATTGCTGAGCCAATTGAGAAGAAGTCTCCTTCATTTGCTTCCTATCGTGATGCGAAACTGACCATTGAATGTGGTGCAGTTGCTGGTTTAGGGAAGATGATTGAGCTTGAAGAGAACAAATCTCGGGCTGGCATTGGCTATTCTTCTGGGGCATTCAATGAGCAAGGGCTGTTCAAGAGTGGAGGTTTCATCCATGCTGATCAATCTGAAGAAGCTGCTGCTATCTTGGAAGAGGATGCGGAGGACTTGAGCCACTTCATCATACCTGGTGGTGTCTGCCATAATTGGGTCGCTGTAGATGTTCCTACAGTCATTCATAGATCAGCGTAATTTGTTCACTTTGTTCAAAACTCTTCTCCCATGCCAAAAGGAGAAGTGATGACATTGTTGGCAGCATTTATACAATGATATTTCATTCAATTAATGCATTGTTAAACATTTGTTTTTCCATTTGTTTTCACTTTTTGCTTTTTTGCATGAAATCAGTGATCACAAAAAACCCTAAAAACAAGAATAAAAGCAATCTTTTTCATCTGCATAATGGTTTGCTTGTTTAAATTCTAAAGTTTTTATTATCCAAAATCATTATGCAGGTTGATTCTAAAACCCATTGAACATAATGATCCAACTCCATCTCCCAATTTTGAATTCCCTGTATTCGAGGCAGAGGAAGATGATGTTGAAGGGATTCCTGATGAGATTACCCGTCTCCTTGAGCACGAGAAGAAGATCATTCAGTCGCATCTCGAAGATCTGGAAACAGTCAACTTGGGGTCTGAAGATTGTGTTCATATGGTGAAGATTGGGGCACTCCTTGAAGAGTCTGTCAAGAAGGGGTTGATCAGTCTGCTACGAGAATATTCCGATATCTTTGCTTGGTCATATGAAGACATGTCGGGTCTAGATACAGATATTGTGCAACATTTCCTGCCTTTGAGGCCTGAGTGCGTGCCTGTGAAGCAGAAGCTCAGAAGAACTCATCCAGATAAGGCAGTGAAAATCAAAGAGGAAGTTCAGAAGCAAATTGATGCGGGGTTTCTGGTGACTGCTACATATCCTCTATGGGTGGCCAATATTGTGCATGTGCCTAAGAAAGACGGAAAAGTCCGTATGTGTGTTGATTACAGAGATTTGAATAAAGCTAGTCCGAAAGATGATTTCCCTCTACCACACATTGATATGTTGGTAGACAATACAGCTAAATTCAAAGTCTTTTCGTTTATGGACGGATTTTCCGGATATAATCAAATCAAGATGGCACCAGAGGATATGGAGAAGACAACATTCATCACACCTTGGGGAACATTCTGTTATCGAGTGATGCCTTTTGGTTTGAAGAACGCCGAAGCCACATATCAACAAGCTATGACTACCTTGTTTCATGATATGATGCACAAGGAGATAGAGGTCTATGTTGATGATATGATTGCTAAGTCCCGAACGGAAGTTGAACATGTTGAGCCTTTGTTGAAGCTTTTTCAGCATTTGAGGAAGTTTAGACTTCGCCTGAATCCGAACAAATGTACATTTGGAGTCCGCTCCGGCAAGTTGTTGGGTTTTGTTGTCAGCGAGAGAGGTATTGAGGTTGATCCTGCAAAGGTCAAAGCAATACAAGAGATGCCTGCACCCAAAACTGAGAAGCAAGTCCGAGGTTTTCTTGGCCGCTTGAACTATATTTCCAGATTTATATCCCACATGACTGCCACATGTGCGCCGATATTCAAGATCCTCCGGAAAGATCAGTCTCATGATTGGACCGAGGATTGCCAGAAAGCTTTCGAAGTATCAAAGAGTATTTGTCTGAACCTCCGATATTGTCTCCGCCTGTAGAAGGAAGACCTTTGATCATGTATTTGACTGTTCTTGAAGACTTAATGGGTTGTGTACTCGGTCAACAAGATGAATCAGGGATGAAAGAATCTGTTATCTACTACCTCAGTAAGAAGTTTACTGATTGTGAGTCTCGATACTCAATGCTTGAGAAAACGTGTTGTGCTTTGGCTTGGGCTGCTAAGCGTTTACGCCAGTACACGACAAATCATACAACTTGGTTGATATCCAGAATGGATCCAATTAAGTATATCTTCGAGAAGCCTGCTTTAACTGGTAGGATTTCCCGTTGGCAGATGTTGTTGTCTGAGTATGATATCGAGTATCGAGCTCAGAAAGCTATTAAAGGTAGTATCTTGGCTGACCATTTAGCGCACCAGCCGATTGAAGATCATCAATCTGTTCAGTACGACTTCCCAGATGAGGAGATTCTGTATTTGAAAATGAAAGATTGTGATGAGCCTACACTTGATGAAGGTCCAGAACCTGGTTCCAGATGGACGATGGTGTTTGATGGCGCTGTAAATCAGTACGGAAATGGAATTGGGGCAGTAATCATTACTCCTCATGGCACGCATATTCCGTTTACAGCAAGGCTAACTTTCAAATGCCCGAATAACATGGCTGAGTATGAGGCCTGTATTATGGGACTAGAAGAATGCATTGATTTGAGGATCAAGCATCTTGATGTGTATGGTGATTCGGCCCTGGTTGTCAATCAGATCAAGGGTGAATGGGAGACGAATCAGCCTGGTCTCATTCCGTATAGAGATTATGCGAGGAGGATTTCAACGTTCTTTACAGAAGTTGACTTTCATCATATTCCTCGAGAGGATAATCGGATGGCAGATGCGCTTGCTACGCTTGCTTCGATGATTGTGGTTAAATGGTGGAATGAAGTTCCCAATATTGCCGTGATGCGCTTGGATAGACCAGCTCACGTATTTGCAGTTGAAGAAGTGAATGATGACAAGCCTTGGTATTTTGATATCAAGAATTTCCTCCAGAACCAGGTCTACCCGCCTGGGGCATCTGTGAAAGATAGGAAAACTTTGAGAAGGTTGTCAGGCAGTTTCTACCTCAGTGGTGAAGTGCTGTACAAGAGAAATTTTGACATGGTCTTGCTCAGATGCGTGGATAGACACGAAGCAAACCTATTGATGACTGAGGTCCATGAGGGTTCATTTGGTACTCATTCCAATGGATATGCCATGGCTAGAAAGATGTTGAGAGAAGGCTACTATTGGCTGACAATGGAGTCTGATTGCTGCAAATATGTGAAGAAATGCCACAAGTGTCAGATTTATGCGAATAAGATTCATATTCCTCTGACAATTCTGAATGTGATTTCATCACCATGGCCTTTCTCTATGTGGGGAATTGACATGATCGGCATGATTGAGCCGAAAGCGTCCAATGGACACAAGTTTATTCTCGTAGCAATTGATTACTTCACCAAATGGGTTGAAGCCGCTTCGTATGCGAATGTGACCAGGCAGGTGGTCGTGAAGTTTATCAAGAACCAACTGATTTGCCGTTATGGTGTGCCAGATAAGATCATTACTGATAATGGATCTAATCTGAATAATAAGATGATGGATGAGTTGTGCGCTGAGTTCAAGATTGCACACCATAATTCCTCTCCTTACAGACCAAAGATGAATGGGGCTGTTGAAGCTGCTAATAAGAATATCAAGAAGATTATCCAGAAGATGACAGTTACGTACAAAGATTGGCATGAGATGCTGCCATTTGCTTTGCATGGATATCGTACATCTGTCCGCACTTCAACAGGGGAAACCCCTTTCTCTCTTGTTTACGGCATGGAGGATGATCTCCCAGTAGAGGTGGAGATCCCATCAATGCGAGTCTTGATGGAAGCCAAGTTGACTGATGCTGAATGGATTCAGAGTCGTTATGACCAGTTGAATTTGATCGAAGAGAAGCGATTGACTGCCATGTGCCATGGTCAGTTATATCAGCAGAGAATGAAGAATGCATTCGATAAGAAGGTCAAGCCTCGTGTGTTCCGAGAAGGTGACCTCGTGCTCAAGAAAGTCTTGTCTTTCGCGCCCGATTCCAGGGGCAAGTGGACTCCAAACTATGAGGGTCCATATGTTGTTAAGAGAGCCTTTTCAGGCGGTGCTTTGATGCTTACAACAATGGATGGGGAGGATTTCACTCATCCTATGAATTCAGATGCAGTCAACAAATACTTTGCCTAAAAAAAAAGTAAAGAAAAACAGAATAGCTCGCTAAGTTGAAAACCCGAAAGGGCGGCTTAGACAAAAATGAGCGTCTCGGTGGAAAACCCGAAAGGGCGATCCAGGCAAAAATTAGAGACATAAAAAAGAGAATATTTGCATCCCGCTAGATTGAGTACCTCACCCTGGGGGAAATCTAGGCAAAAATTAGGGATTTGGCAAGTAACTGCATCCTGACAAGACTTTCTGTTCCACAGCCGTCTGTTCGTCAGAGATTCTCGATTCGTCGTCAACTGAAGCTTCGAATTCATCGAGATTCAAATTGGTAGAGAAATGATCATTATGTTCAATGTAGCCCTCTTCCAATATATATCACTGATTTCAAATTTGTACGGATCTATGGAGTCTTGCCATTTGCAGGCTACCATTCCATCAAATGAATTTGAGCTTTTATCCAATTATTTGCACTCTTATTTGTTTCAATTCAAACAAATGTTTTGCATGTTTTAATTGATAAAATGTCATTGTTTTAAACAAATAAATTTTTTCAAAAATTGTTGTTTTAAACAAAGTGAATATTCACAATGATAAAAGGATACTTAAGAATTTCTCAGTGCTCTCCCAAGGGTGGCATGATTTCCAACAGGTAAGACATTTGTTCATATTTCTGGCATGGTTGTATCCTCTTTCTCCAGATTGTTGTTGGGGTTGTTCCCTAAGCAGAGTTGCTGTTGAGATTTTGTTCCCAGAGCAGAGTGGTTGTTGAAGACTCAGTTTTTCGTCTCCAGCAGTAGTCTCTCCTCAGCATGGGTGCTTTCCTTTTTGGAAGATTCAGTGGTTAGTGGGTTGACATCCCGATACTGTGTCTGTTTCCTCAGTACAGTCGCTAGCAGAGTTGTTGATATGATGTATTGCATTTATGCTATGTCTCCATCAGAGTGCTTGTTGAGGTTTTCACCTCTTATTCCTTCAGTAGAGCAGTGATTATTTTCCTCCTCAGCAGTTGTTGTTTTCCTCTTGGAAGGTTCAGTATTTGGTGGTTGATCCCCAGTTCTCCTCCTCCTCCCCATGTGGAGTCACCAGTAGATCCCCGGTGGATTCATCAGTAGATTGGTGGTATGATGGATGGTGTATGTGATTTCCCTACAGAATCCCCGCCAGAGTTAGAATCCTCGACAGAGTTGCTGTTGTGGCAGTTTCTGCCTGTTGAAATCTCTGTTTTCCCCAGTAGGGTCGGTTGGTGATCTATCATCCGGAGATATGGTTGATTCCTTATCGCTTTTGATCCTCAGTAGAGTGGTTTGTTGCAGAATCTACTTGTGTGATCTACTTTCCCTCAGTGGGTTTATCCCCGATGGAGTGGCTGACAGTTCCCCCCATGTAGAGTTGCTTGTGCGGTCAGATTCTACTTGTGTACTCTGTTCTCTTCGGCAGTTCTTGCTTGTGCAGTGAACTCTTGTTTCCCAGTTGATATTGAGGATTCCCCTGCAGGAATCTAGGGATTTCTCCTCTTCCCCAACAGATTTGTCTTTGTGGCAGTTCTTGCCTGTTGTGAACTTTTGTTCCCTAGTTGGGTTGATTGATGATCCATCACTCAGAGATTTTGTGGTTTCTTTGATATCTCTGATCTTTTGCCTCCCCGCAGATCTTTGCCTTTTAGCATGAAGATCTCCAGCAGATTGGCTTTCCAGTTGGATTTTTCCTTTGGAAGTGTAGTACCGGGCGTTTGATTCCTGGACCTGTTTGTGTTAGATATGTCTGTTTTGTCAGCATTCATCAAACATAAATCACGCATATTCGTGCATGCTTTCAACATATAGATATTCATGTTGCATTTTTTGCCATATATCTTTTGTTTGTTGTCCCCTGCTATTGGCGAAATAGAATTCTCCAGTAGATCTTCCCCAAGCAGATGTCGGGTGTCCAATCTCTCAATATAGAGTTAGCCCCATAAGCAGAAAGTGTCTGTCTTTCCTTCTGCAGTTCCCCACTGAGATATATCCTCGTGGATGACGGTTTTTTCCGTTTCCTCCCAACACATATATTGGGATGGATCTTCCTATTTGAGTTATACCCTCATTAGGACGAGTCTTGATTCAGTTTGTCTTTTCGGATCAACCCCGAATTGGCTATTTGTCAGCTGTTTCTTGTGCTTCCCTGTGGAATAAATAAATGAATTGCCCAGTAACCAGCAACAGTTCATCTTATCCCCAGCGGAGTTGTGGGCCTCTACCCTTATACCGGTAGTTGTAAGTCCTATGTTCCTTTGCCCTCTTGGCGGAATTTGTGGTTATATACCTTTTATTCCTCAGCAAGAGTGGATGGTTTGTTATAAACCCTGTTTTGTTTCCCGTGCGGATTTATGATTCTTTCATTCCCCACACGGAGTTGTGGGCCTCTACCCTTATACCGGTAGTTGTAAGTCCTATGTTCCTTTTCCTCTTGGCGGAGGTGGTTATATACCTTTTATTCCTCGGCAAGGGTTGGTGGTTTGTTATAAACCCTATTTTGTTTCCCGTGCGGATTTGTGATTCTTTTATTCCCCACACGGAGTCGTTGGTTTTCTACCCAGTATTCGGTAGTTGTAAAACCTACTTTTTATCCTCATCAGAGTTGATGGCCACTACCCAGTATTCGGTAGTTGTAAGTCCTATCTTTTATCCCCTAGCAGAGGTAACCTTTGCGGTTCATTCTGGTTGATGGTGGATTTTGCGGTCTTCTACCCCGTATTCGGTAGTTGTAAATCCTTTTGTTGTGGTTTTTCTCCCCAGCGGAGTTTGTGCCTTGTGGTATAGTTGGATAATTGCCGGTTGCTAGCAATTTTATCCTCGGCTGAGTCTTTGGTTTCTACCCAGTAGTCGGTAGTGGTAAACCTCTTGTTTCCTCAGCCAGATATTTGGTTTTTTACCCAGTATTCGGTAGTTGTAAACCCTAATTTCTCCCCTTTGCAGAGTTAACCCTATTGTTCATCCTAACCGATGATGGTTACTCGTGGCGGTTATCATTATCCAATATTTCGGTTTTGATATTCCCTCCTTGCTTCTGGATAATTGCCGTATGCTAGCAATTGTATCCCCAGCAGTCTTCTGGATAATTGCCGTATGCTCGCAATTCTATCCCCTTTGAAGTCGCCAGTGGGTCCTTTCACCGTATGCCAGTGATTTGTTCCCCGGGTCATTGAGTTTGTATCAATGCATCCCCTGTGAGTTCTCTTTCATTTACCCGTTTGCTTGGTAATGATCGTTGCTCCCTTTGATTGGTCATCATTATATACCTAGTTTCGGTATCCCGATGCCTTTCTTTTCGGTTGATTTATCCTTTATTAACCCAGTAACCGGTTGTGGATAATCTTCCATGCGAGTGTGTTATCCACGTTCTGACGGTAATGGATAATATATCTCATGCACTCTTCAGTCGAAGCCTGTTGTGTTTCCCCAGTC